>NW_016107460.1:1631388-1669051 GCF_001604975.1 Cebus imitator | reverse complement strand
AAAAAAAAAAAAAAGAGAGAAAGAAACATGAAGACTGGAAGACTCAGCAAGTCTGCTCGTCCATCTTCTCCTGCCTGCTTTATTCTAGCCACGCTGGCAGCTGATTGGATGCTGCCCCCCAAACAAAGGGTGGGCCTGCCTGCCCCAGCCCACTGACTCTAATGTTAATCTCCTTTGGCAACACCCTCACAGACACACCCAGGATCAGTACTTTGCATCCTTCAGGTTGACACTCAGAGTTAAACATCACACTCTGGAAATGCTCCGCTCCAGATCCTGAGGTCAACCCGCTCTCCTAAACTTCAGTTCATTCAACAAACGTTGATGGAGAACCTGCAAGGTAACATGCCCCAAGCTGGACAATGGACATAGGGAAATGAATAAAATGCGATGGCAGCTGTCAAAGCTCACACATGATTTTATGTCCAACTACTTACTGACTTTTTCCCTCAAACCTGTAGTAATCATAACAACAATAATGAACCTTTTTTTAAAAAAAAAAATCTGCTGCCATTTGTGGAGAAACCTGCCAGCCTGCTTCATGCTGGCTGCTCAATGTAAAGCACTCTCTGGCCCCCAGAGCTCACATGAGCGGGCTTCTCCTGTGGTTTCAATGTTTACGTCTTCTCCAAAACGCTCACGTTGGAACTTCAACCCCAATGTGATGATATTAAAATGCAGGGCCTTTCAGAGGTGATGAAGTCATGAGGATAGAGGCCTCATGAATGAGATTAGCAATCCTATAAAAGTGCTGAAGGGAACTAGCGAGGCTTTTTTTTAAACCCTTTCACCTTCCACCATGTGAGGACACAGTATTTGTTCCCTCCAGAGGACACAGTAACAAGGCATCATCTTAGAAGCAGTGACAGAGCCCTCACCAGACACTGAACCTGCTGGCGCCTTGATCTTGGACTTCTGAGGCTCCAAAACTGTGAAAATTACCCAATCTCAAGGTATTTTGTCAAAGCAGCATGAAGAGACTAAGACACCTTCCTCACTCACAGGCTGGGTAAGGCTCGAGTGTAATATCTCAGTACACAGTCTCATCCTAGCTAACAGCCAGACTATGACACATTGACAGGAACCAGGCCACATATCAATAATGACATGTAATGGTTTTAAGATTATGGTGCTTTTCATCTGACTTTGATACTTATGATAAGAAATGTAAGATGCTAATAGATGATAATTTAAATTTAAAGGAAAAATGCTTTACTACTGCCCTTTTAAACTTCCAGATCAGTTAAGGGTATCTAGAGATTGCAAACTGAGTTATTTTTAAAAGAGGCTACTTTTTGCAACTAGTTCTCAGAGTGAATCAGAATATTCTTAAAAGTATACAATTAAAATTATATAATATATGAAGTTGAGTTTGTCACACATATCCCCAAATTGCTTCATTAATAAATACCTCTTTATGATCCTATTGATTCATTCTGTAACTGTCATAAATTTGAACTTACAAACTAAATGTCTCTTAATGAAATGCTGCTTTAATTTTTTTCATGTGCTGGAGTTTCCATGAGATTTTGCATGGGGAAAAATAAATATATTTAGTACTAAAGAAGTTTGAACTTCTTAGCACTTAGAAGTTAGGTTCGAGCAAACTAAGGATGTAGCTGCACAGGCAAGGCCCTTCCAGCGTGGGCCCCACCCACCTCTTCAGCCTCAACTCCCCTCTCACCCACCTTTACACCTGAGGAGCAAAATCACCAGCTCTCCCTCCATCTGAGTCTTTGTTTAAACATGTTGCATCCTCCTCTGGAATGCCCTCCCTGCTTCTCACTTCCCATGCCCCCCCTTGAATGTCCCTCCTAGGAAGCCATCCTGACTTCTCCAGGGAAAGGGTCTGTGTTCCCACAGAAATGCCCCTCCAGCACTTCCCACCACTGCTGTACATTTTGCTTGCAGTCTGAGTTCCCAGATGGGAAGGGTTGTAGCTTATTTACATTTATTTACATAGTGGACATTTGTTGCCTGGCTCATATATATGCTTAATAAATGTGAATTGAATGAACAAATGAATGATTTAAATAACAACCAGGATTTAGTTCTTAATAGATTTGAGCTTCTACATTTCTAAAATGCTCATGCCTGACACTGAATGCCTTCTAAGCATCAGGAACTGCCCTATTTCTACGAATTTTTCCTTTAATCCTCCAAAACACTCCTATGAGGTAGGTGGTGTAATGATCATGCTAATTTTTCGGATGAGGAAAATGAAGTACAGTGAGGTCATATGACTTGACCAAGTTCCCCAGCTAGCAAAAGTCACAGAGACACTTGGATCGCAGCTCTAAGGAGTCCACCATTGTCCCCTACGGGGAGCACCTTCCTGCTTACACAGAGAAGTCTACACACAAGTGGCTTCCTTTCTTCTCTCCATTCTACTTGATTCCAATGTGCTCGTGTGGTTTGAAGGTTATGCATGTTAGAATTATGCCTGAGATAAGCATAAACAAATTCTAAGATGGCATTCTTTGAGTAAAGCATAAACTTTGGAACATGTCTTCTCCTTTAGCAAGACTGGGTCTTGCTTCTTCCTGCCCTGGTTTTTTTTGTTCATCTAGGTGGGGCTCCTCTGGACACCGAGGGGCCATGGTAGTCTTCCATCTTCCCTGACTCACCGCTGGGTGGCAGTACACCACACTTCCTTTATTCCTGCTCTTTCCTATATGAGTGTGAAAGGGGGAGCTCTGCAGGGGCCAACCTCCAATTCTCAATCTCCTCCTTTGCTTTTGATGTAAATTATCTCTTACGCTTTTAGGTAATAGCAAATATTGTTTGTGTCTGTTTTTATGCACTCATTTAGAATGACATGGAGCTTTGCCAAAGTCAAACAAAGCATATTTCATTAGACCATTTTCCTGGGGAGGTTTTTCTTACACAAAATTATCTACAATTAAAAATGCAGAGAGATTTTTCTCTGTGTGGCACAGCTTTTTAAAACACAGAGTCAAACCTTTATCGGAAAAGCAATTTATAATGCCAGTAATTTTCTACCTCTGTCCTGCTATTATCAAGGACAGCAGTTTTTAAAAGAACTCCCAGCTCTGGTCTCTCTGCGCAGCCTGGTGTACTGGTACTCACATAATGGGTTACCTGCAACTTCAGCCCATTGCCGTGGAAGTCATTACACTACACGCCCAGAAGGGTGATTTTCTATGGGATCAAAGAGGAAGCAATTGGGTTCAAAACGAAAAACAATCTCTATACATGTGAGAGAAAGCAGCATGAGGTGGGGAGGACCCAGAGAGCAGGGTTTTATGTGGAAGAGTGCTATGAACACAAGTTTTCAAATAAAATATTATCCGAACAAGACAATAGCACATGAAGTGAACAAAATAATTTTCCTAATGGCCTATTCCTTCTCTCATATTTTCTACCATAACACATGGTTGGAAGGTCCCAAATAAATGGCCCTTTACAGTTTCTCTGACATTTCTGGCAGCAAGCATTCCAAATGAATGATTTTCTTTCTTTCATAAAATCCTGGAAGGGAATCACAAAGCTCCCTGGCTTTAGATGAGGTCTGGGTCATCCTATCCATGCCTCTGCCTTCAGGAAGATTCAAACTCACTTTTCTAAGTAGATCAAACTCTACACTGGAAGATACCATGAGCTAATTTTTCTGAGGCCAGGGACAAAGTTCCATCAGTGTACTGGGTCAAATATTTTCTTAAGGAAGGGACCTGGGATCTGGAATCAGGGGATTCCAGTGTAAGCCTGGGCTCCAGGATTTGCCCACCCTTCGAATGTGGACAAGTCACGTGCCATCCCTGTGCTCAGGTTACCTCATCTTCAAAACCGGAAATAACAACCTACATCACAGAGTTGCTCCAGTGGTCAAGCAAGACAATGGATGTGAAAGGGCTTTGTCAACCGGAAAGTGCTCTTCAAACGTCACTTATTATTATTGTTCTGCTCGGTCCATTCATTTTTCTCTGCATGGGTTGAAGAATACAATCCTTTACCACTAATCTGCTCCCATGGAGATGTTGGCTTCTACCTGCGTGCAGTGGCACCACCAGCCTCTGCAGCCTGGAAAAGGGGTGCAGTCTCAGGAGGAAGGGGGAGCGTGAGACCCACATGTACAGAAGCAACTTCCTGCCTCCCTCCCAGAGAACCTGGATCTGTGCACTTGCAGCAACTCAGTATGGGTCTAGAGTGAGAATTGTGGGGTGAGGGATAGGAGACCTGGATTCTGTCACTATCTGGCCATATGATTTCGGGTTATTTCTTCACTTACTTGGTAACTCATTCAAAATAAATAGTGATTGGAGTCACAGGTTCTTGAGCCAGGCAGGATGAGTTCAAATCTTGATTCCCGCAATGACTTGAGAGGTGATCTTAGGATAAATGCAAGCACAAGCTGGTGCTTACTGAGCAGTCGCGTATGCAGCACTGTTCCAAAGGCATAATAGATACTAACTCAGATGATCTGCACCACAGCCTTATGGAATTGTCTCAGTTATGACTCCCACATTATAGATGATGAAACTGAGGACAAAATGCTTCAGTAACCTGCCCAGGGTCACTCTGTTAGTGAGTGACGCACCCATCACAATTATGCTGAACTCCTTAAAGAAATGTGCCGACGTATATGAGTGCTCGGAGCGGTGTCTGCTACATGGTAAACACTCCATGCTATCTATAAATTGTCGTTTGTTACGGACTCTTTATGTGTCAGTAACTTTGCCAGGTGTAGGCAAGATGTATGAGCCTCCAGCTCTACCCCTTAAAGATCATGGATATTTTTATTTCTTATGGTTCTGGGGATCAAGTCAAAAAGGCAGTGTATAAAGATGTAGGTGTGCTTTTGAAAGTGAAAACAAATACATTTGGAAAGCAGAGTGATCATGACTTTATTCTAGCAGAATCTGACCTAATATCCAAGTAATAAGAAACACTTAATTCAAGAGATGCCTTATAACCACCTTCTGGTTAGAATAAACATCATCTGGTACCATGGCAAGTGTCTAGAACCTGCCGTGTTAGCCAAAACACCGTTTTGATTTGTAGTTCTTAGATTGTCCTATTGACTCTCGCTCTGCTGTCAAAAATCCATGCTTGGCTATTTTCCCCCAGAATAAGACAGTGCAATACGAAATGTATCTTTTTCCAGGACTTCCTGGCCATCCACCAAACTATTGGTGAATTCTTCTAATCACCAGATCAACATATATTTGTTGAACACATACTATTTGCAAAACACTATCCTAAGGACTACGTTTACTGATGCTTTCCTGAATTAATATCTATAGTTCTGGATTAATTCTGCTGTCACTTTTGTATTACAAGGATCACAGAACAAAGGCGACAGGAACTCATTCTTCCTTGTATCTCCAAAGTGTCCTATAGAAAAAAATTGAGCCCGAAACAGTTTGTGAAGATATCAAGGAGCACCATGGTTCTTTTAGCCCAAAAGGCAAATTTCTGAGGGAGGTACGGTCATAGTAACATGATGTTAATCTGATTTTCACAGGCATTTCTCAATCACCTATTCTGATCTAAATTCTAGAATATGATATTTACCAGCTGGGTTACCTGTACCTTGGACAAGTTACTTAACCTTTCTGGACTTCAGTTTCTTTCTCTTTAAAATTTGGAAAAAAATAAAATTCTTGTAAACACTTAGAAAACTCTTATTACTGCATCTAGTCTCTCAAAAGCACTGTGCAGTAAAGGTTGTTCCTTTTTGCATCTGCCAGAGACAAAGCTCAGTTTCATGACCGAAACAGCCTACCTAAGTTCTCAAAGGTGGTAAACAGCAGGTGGAGGCTGAAATCATTTCTTTATGACAAACGTTCGTTTCAAAAGGCTGTGCTCTTTTCCCTGGACCGACGGCCCAGGACAAGGAAGAATTGCAATTGGAGAATTTAAAAGCTCAAGGGATAGGTGCCAGATTTTATTATTATTCAACTCAATTGTCTTTATCCTAGTTATTCGGACACGCTGGCCCTGGATTTCTTGGTATCTGTGTTTGCAGGTCAGTGCTCAGAGAACTTCTCATAAACAGTTTCAAAACACAAATGCTCATTTCAAAGGTAAGCAAAGCCAAATTGACTTTAAAGTCAGAAAGTTCCGTTCCCCCTGTACCATAACATGCTTTGTGTGCTGGGGGTCAAGTTTTGCCAGTGATAAGGGGGATTTAACTGGAAGTTCTCAGAGCAGGAAAGCAGATCCGGACTGCCACAAAGGTCATCAGTGGAGAGATGGCCCTGAGAGGAGGGCTTTATCTAAGTTAGCTGGCAACTGGGAGTCAGGTTCGAGCAAATGCATTCTCTTCCTGCCAAATGTTACACACCTAGAGTGGCAGCGGACACAACTGTGACTGCTTCTAACTATGGCACATGTGATGAAGAAATGACACCAATATCTAGGTAGCGACTGAAGCTCAGACACTTCTTTTGGGAAGGGTGGTGGGTTTTAGTATCTTTCGGTTCAGGATGCTGTCTTCCACCCCTCCCCCTCCCCCTCCCCCTCCCCCTCCCCCTCCCCCTCCCCCTTCCTCCTTCCTCCCCCTCCTCTGTCTTCTTTTCATTACCCATTCTTTCATAGAACAGTAATCAGTCTATCTAATTCAAAGTCTGTTCTTTCATATATGTATGTTTATAATTTTTTTTTTTAAATTTCACTAAAACCTCATAAGATATACCTTACACCAGGCCCTACCAGGTACTACTAAAGGTGATGTGCATACATTTTCCACCCCTGTTTAATATACTCACTCCATAAAATTGTATCTCTTTTGGGTCCTGTTCATGCCAGTCCCAGCAAGGTGCTGACAAGTGGTCCTAACTTATTATGCTCCATGGAGTTAAGCATGTTGGAAGTGCAGCTGGGAAGTTTTAAGAGACATATCTGAGATAAATACCTAATGACGTCAGAATAAATTACTATATCCAATGGTAAGAGGCACTTAGCATAGTCCCCAGGGGAAAACTATAACAACACTTTAACTTGTGGTTTTCAAAACAAACAAACAAAAAACACTATGAAAAGAATCCACACTCGAGCAGCATGGAATGGAAAATAACACAAACAATTAGCTGGGCGTGGTGGCACGCACCTGTAGTCCCAGCTACTCGGGAGGCTGAGGCAGGAGAATCCCTTGAACCTGGGAGGCAGAGGTTGCAGTGAGCTGAGATCGCACCACTGCAGTCCAGCCTGGGTGACAGAGAGACTCCGTTAAAAAAAAAAAAAAAAGGGAAAATGCAGCAAAATGATGGTCCTTACTCCAGTCACTTTCCAATCTTCCTCCTGGAGGCTCTGCTGAGAGAGAGGAGGGCAGTTTGGGATGAGATGCGCAGGGTTCTCCAAGCCCAGCTGCTCCAGAACACAGCCGTACTCAGGGAGCCTTCTGCTCTCAGGGTGTGGCAGCCCCAGCCTTTCCCTGAGCTATCCTTGGCTTGCCATTTTGAGAGTCAGAAGAGAAATGCTCCTGATCATCCAAATGTTGGCCACACCTCAGTCAGGCCAACAGGACCCCAGGAGCTAACATGCAGGCCTCAAGCTGTAGGCTAACCCTGGCCTCCCTTTGTGCTCAGAGAGCACAGGCCATAGTTCTCTGTGTGAAAGTGTTGTGTAAACTTGGCAGCCATGAGCATATTTATCCATGGCCTCCTTGTCAAATGACTGCTGTCCTTAGAACCTTTCCTGGGAGCTTTCTTTACTAATCTTTGTGGTTCCCCTCTGAGCACTCCATAGAAAATGCTTTCTTCTTTGGTAATTCAGGTCAGATTTGCAGAAGCCAGATTCAGAGAGGGCTTAAGTAATTTTCCACATTGGCTGCCTTTTGTGCTCAAATTTAGCTAAACATTGCTTAATTCTCTGCTCCACTCTGACTGCGTAGATTTAGCCTAAAATTCTTTAAATCATAAAAGCCCCAAGATCCTTCAACTTAATTCTGCCCACCCCCAGCATTAAGAGGGGTGCTACATATACAGCTGTAAAGGGAGAAGGATCTACCTTCCCAACCCAGAAAAGAGAGAGAATCTTGATGATAGCAAGGTATAAAATATATTAGGCCATCACAGGATTTAGTATGTGAAGCTAGTGTGATTTTGTTTAAAAAGCCCCAAATGGAAAGGCAGGAAACCTGGATTTGAGCCTTATGCCTACCACTTAAAAAGTAAAAGGTTCTTAACCTTAACTTGCATCCGAGTCTCCTTGGAAGATCTGCTGAATGCTTTTGAGCCTTAATCAAATACACGAAATTTGAGGCAGCATTGCAGAGGACCAGCCTTCAGGTACCAGTCTCTCCCCAGTCCACCTCTACAGCACTGTCTCCATAGAACTCATTCATCTCGCATTAGGAGAGAAACCGTCTATCAAGTCATGTATTCGATGTTCACAATGCTAACTGTCCCACATAGCCTCCGAGAGCAGTAGTGGAAGAGCGTTGGGAAGTTTAATCAACTGGGAGTAGAGCTCCATCTCATCCTCGGCTTTCATGAAAAGCTAAAATTATCCCCAGCTCCTTAGAGCAGTATTTGCAGTTCCATATGGTTTATATCCTAGCAATCTAGCAATTCATCAACCTGTTTACATACTGATGTTATACTTAGATTGATATTTAACTCTCCTCAGAATCATTGCCTTGCAAAAGATTTATAAGTGACTGCTTTGCAATAATAGAATAGATATTGCACTAAATGGAAAATAGTAATCATTTAGTTACAAATCATAGTCCCTTTCTTCTTATTTACACATACATAACCACATATTTATATGCAAGCACGTAGAGCTGGCTGTGTCACTGCCCCTGACATTGACAAGTACGTCAGATACTGACTGTTGATTTGTAAAACAGCCACTACAGTTCTGGATATTAACAGCCTCACGTCAAAATGCACATAAAGGAAATACACAGCTGTCCATACACACATCCAAAGTGTACATTTATCATTCCCTTCTTCTACTTGTTTTCATTTCATGGTATATGTCATAGTGCTATTTAAATCTGCCAGGAGACATCAACAATGTACAAAATAAACAGACCTTTTTTTTTTTTTTTTTTTGAGACAGAGTTTCGCTCTTGTTACCCAGGCTGGAGTGCAATGGCGCGATCTCAGCTCACCGCAACCTCCGTCTCCTGGGTTCAGGCAATTCTCCTGCCTCAGCCTCCTGAGTAGCTGGGATTACAGGCATGCACCACCATGCCCAGCTAATTTTTTGTATTTTTAGTAGAGACGGGGTTTCACCATGTTGGCCAGGATGGTCTCGATCTCCTGACCTCGTGATCCACCCGCCTCGGCCTCCCAAAGTGCTGGGATTACAGGCTTGAGCCACTGCGCCCGGCATAAACAGACTTTTTTTTTCTGCTATGACAGCACCATTGAATCTTCAAGATGGAAGGGATCTAAAGGTTGTTTACTCTGGCTTCCCACCCAATGCAGGAATCGCCTCTTCTGCAACCTTGATAGATGATTATACAAGCCTCTGTTTGAATACGCCTTGTGATGGGGATCTCTTTTCTGCACAGATCTAAATATTAGGAAGATCTTCCTTACGTCAAGCTATACTATGTCTCTAGTAATTGTCATAACGATACCAAGCAAACTTGTCTTCCTCTTAAAAATACTCCCATGGATGAATCTAGAAACCATCATTCTCAGCAAACTGACACAAGAAAAGAAAACCAAACACCACAGTTTTCACTCCTAGGTGGGTGACAACCAATAAGAACACTTGGGCACAGGAAGGGAACAACACTCACAGGGTTAGGTGCGGGGGTGGAAGGGAAGGGAGGGAGGGAGGAAGGGAGAGAAGGAAGGGAAGGAGAGTAGGGAAGGGAGGGAGGGAGGGAAGGGAGGGAAGGAAGGAGGGAGGGAGTGAGATAGGGAAGGAGGAAGTATCTGACTTATAGGAAATAGCATAGCCCAGCTGGTCTCTGCATGTTTGTTGAAGGAAAGAAGAAAGGAAGGAAGGAGGGGAGGGAAGGAGGGAGGGAAAAGGAAAAAGAGAAGGAGTGAAGAGAGAGGAAGGAAGAGTGGAAAAAGTCGGCTTCCCACACCACAGTGTTTAACGTTTACAGACAGCTAGTCCTACCCTGAATTTTGAAAACTATCTTGAAATACTATTTTTTCCTAACTAAACATTCTTCAATTATTCTTCATAAAATGCTTTTTGCAGACATTGTACTCTCCTGGTAGTTCTATCTGGATGAGTTCTAGAGCTGAACGAAACATCCCATGTATGTCTGACCAATGAGGAAACGATGCATTTGGCTGTACGGTTGTGACTAAATACACCTAAAGCAAGTTATTTGCTCTATTTGGTACATATCACATCTAAACTCCACCCACCCAATATTTATTTCTCATGACTCGCTTGCTTCCATGTCATGATGTCCCATTCCAGGAATGTGCGGTCCACATACCTCCTTCTCCAGAAACTTCACTACCCACCATCCTCACTGCCCACACGACCCTTGCTCCCTTGACCACAGCTGATTGGATGGCTTTGAGGCTTGTCAGCTCCTCCTGGACCACCAGTTTCTCCTTCTAGGCATTCAGCTAAGACCCATGGAGGGTGTGGCTAGATGGCGGTGGGGCTATGCACAGCTGGGGCAGCCTTTTGATCAATGTGCATACCGAGGAGTAAGCGGAGACATTCAGTTAGCAGAAAGCAGTGGGCTAACGGGACAGACACCCAGAGAAAGAGCGAGAAGAGCTCCTATAGGAAGAAAGAGAGGGAGGCAAAGGAGGGAGCAGGAGGAGAAGGGAGTGGCCTCTGTCTCTGGTCTGGTTATGTGAGGACCACTTGGACTTTGTTCCTGCATGGGGGTGGGGATGACTCCACATCCTTTCACTAACCATATGTATATGCTCTGCGCATATCATTAAAACGGTTGGACCCAAGACCATTAGAAATGTATAGTACTGTGTTTTCTCTCTACAGTCTCTAGTCGTAGCTGTTCCTGAGAATTTGTCAGAAGATAATGATTGCCCTATCAGCATTGAAACTTACTCACGTGTCTCACCACGGTACCTCCCCCAGGACACACTTACGCACACAAACACGGGAAATACACACAGGGAAACTTGACCAGGACTCTCAGCCTACTGATTTTTGTGTTTCAAGAACCAAGCATTATCTTTCCTCCTATTAAATTTAACATTTTTGTATTTGTCCATCACGCCAGAATTCACAATTTCAGATTTCGTTGAGTCCCTCTTCACAACTTTACCAACGTGTTCCCTGTATCTTTCAAGCTAGTGATCATGTGAAGAAAGAAAATGAGGGTTGGTACAGCCAGGTCTTCATAAGCCCATGAGTGTTCCTTATACCACCCCAGTCTCTTCTAAAAAATGACAGGTCATCTATTTAATCATCTAAACCAAATTTAAAAAACTAAGACATTTTCTCATTTCTAGTCCTCTACACCTTTTCCATTCTCCATGATTCTCTGGACACTTGGATGTTGCCCCAACATACTACCTTATTTCTTCCCTCCTCACGTTGCTTCAACCCTTTCTGGTCTGATCTGAAAATTGTTTCTTGTTGTTGTTGAAGGAAATTGAATTTACAAAGGATTATGGGAATTTTTTCTGCCATGTTGGAGGCCACATTATCCCTACTCAGCCCAGGCATGAGGTCACCTACTTCATGTTCTAGACTAAAATATGTTGTCCAGGTCTCAGTTTCTTTCTTAAATTGTAGAAAGCTGGGATAATCTCTACCCTGAGTCTATCATTTTGAAATATCAAAGCGTAACTCTTCACTCATTTCTTTTCAAAGTCAGTCTGGCTATACACACACAAAAGACAGCAAGCAGAATGACAGCAGTGAATATTTGTTTTATATTTGCCACATACGAGACAGTAGATTAAATGCCTCCATCATCTCATATAATGCCCACAATAGTGTTATGAATTTCTGCATATTAATGTGATAATAACTTATTTATAATGTATGAACTATCCACATTTTTCAGATCAAGATCTACAACTTAGATGATGTGGCTTGCAAAGTGATACGCAGGTATCGGATGTTAGAGCAGAGATTTGAGTCTAGTCACGGTTTCCTTTCCCATTTACATCCATGTCGATGCAAAAGGGGAGAAAGCAGCTAGAATGGATGCTAACCCTCTTAGCCACTGTGCTCATGAAAAGCTAGCTCTTGTCACTGTCATTGTCATTGTTATTAATCCCAATAAGGTCTCAACGCTAGTCAGTGGTGATGATGAAACTTGAATCTTGGATGACCGGATGCCTCTCAATATGGATACCAACAAACTCGAAGCCAACGATTTTGGTAAATTGGCCACTGATAGACGTAAATCCTCCAATTATCCATAGCCTTTATTCAAAGTTGTGTTTGTATGTTTAGAATTCCAAACACATTTCCTCATTGAAATATTGTTTTACATAGTGTCAGCCCATACAAATAAAGCTGAAATAGTCTCCATATATAATTAAAACAGTAGGCTCCATGACCATTGTAAATGCATAGTGCTGTGCTTTAGCTATACATTCTCTAGTCTTAGCTGTTCCTGAAAATTTGTCTGAAGGTCATGATCGCCCTATCAGCACTGAAACTCATTCATGTTGAGGTCTACAAGAAGGTCAGCTGATTCTTTAGTGCAGTCATCTTTATGAGCTCCCACCCTCATGCAAGGGCTTGACACCAGGCAGACACAAGTAAATGTTTCCTGGCTGAATGAAAACATGTAGTGGTGAGGGTTAGAGGACATGGAAACCCAAGGGTGATAAGGCAGAACAGTGGGAGAGGTTCACTGAGACCCTTACGAGTATAGCTGTAACTCCTTCATAACTCCTATTTTTGATGGATACAAGTAGAAAGCAAGGAGAATTGGTGCTAAGCCTGAAATCTGCAGTGGGGATTCATAATTACCTTGGAGTCCTGTGCACAGCTGAGATTCCAATGCAGCTATTTTAACTAAGAAACATGGATTCCCTTCACAAAGCAAGTTAGCCTAGTTGAATGACCCTGAAGAAGTTTGTTAGTAAACAGTTCACCCACAGGCTCTATATTCTCCCTTAGCTGTCATTAAGCTGAACAGCTTATGTTTGATTTAAAGAAGCATTCATCCAGTATACACAGGTGACTACACTGGGAATTGCTGGAAGCTATGGAAACATTAACCATCTAGATAACATTAGGCTCACTACATTGATGGTGTGGAACATAAGTACCATCATGTTCCTCTCCAGGAGCTCAGAGAAATAGTGTTCATTTTAATTTCTACTCAAAAAATGTCCTTGGTGAAAATAATAACAGCCTCTTGCTACCACTAGCCCACATTTAAATGACAGGTCTGGGCCTGACTGATGGCTGCCTTAGGGAATACTCTCTCTGCTCTTTCCAGGGGTCCATTAAGTCTTTCAGTCTCTCATTGTTCATCTGGAACTAAACCTAAATATATTTCTTAAAACCAAATGCCTAAGAAAAATGTATGTACATACAAAACACTTTACACAAATATTTATAGCTGTATTTATAATAATCAAAAAATGGAAACAAATTCAATCTCATTCAACTGTTGAATGGTTACCCAAACTGTGGTACATCCATGCAAGGGAATATTACTCAGCAATAAAAAGGAACAAACCACTGAAACACATAACAACGTGGGTGAATCTCAAATGCACTATGCAGAGTGAAAGAAACCAGACCTAAAAGTTTACATACTAAATGATTGCATTTGCAGAACATTCTGGAAAAGGCAAAACTATAGGGACAGAAAATCCATCAGTGGTTGTTAGGGCCTAGAGCAAGAAGAGGCTCACAACAAAAGGGCACAAGGTAATTTTGGGAGGTGAAGGACTATTCTATAAGTTGATCACGGGGGTGGTCACACAAGAATACGAGTTTGTCAAAACTCCTAGATCTGTACATTAAAAACGGCAAATTTTACTACACTTAAATTATACTTCAAGAAATTGATTAAAAATAATTATGAGATAAATTTATTTTTCTAAAAAGAAGAAAAAATACAAATGGCTAAGTGAGATTATACTATTCTTAACCCCTAAAAGTGTTCAGGTAGGTGTTTTTAGTTGAGAATGGTTAAGTTGACACCCTCCCAAGTGAGACAGTGAAGACACGGGGCAGTTCAGCAACTCCCTGGGCAATTCAGCATCCCACGGAGTTCTGTCGTTATATCTGAAATCACCAGACTCTCCCACACCAAAGAATGGGCAATAAATCAAACCTTTCATGCATCTTCCTGGTACAGCAGAGCCCACTGCTACACTGCACAAGAAACACAGATTATGGAGTGTTTTTTGGTTGGCATAGGAACAGCCTTGGAAATGTTCAGACCAGAAGGGTCAGAATGTTAGGAAGCTTGCAGCTGGAAAAATTTTTGCCGTGATCACTGATAAGCTAAATATCCTGACTAGACTCTCCTCTCTTTCTGGCATGCGGCCTAGCTGAAAGAGCCCTCGTGTGGTTCTGTAGTACCACACAAAACAAAATGGACCGTACCCTCCCAAGGTGCCCCTGCCCGCAGCCCTTCCGAGGCCCTGAAGTGCCTATATGGGAAACTGAGGCCCAGAAATATGGCATGCAGGGTTAGTGGGCATTGAGAGAACATGGGAATGGGGATGGGACAAGTGCCGTGTGTGCACCGTGACATATCACACGGAGTTCCCCTTCTCGGATCCTGTGTCGGAAAGAGGGGAAGGAGTTCGGAGGTGTCTGAATGCCCCCTGCTGCTGCTCCTGCGCTCTGATGATGACAGTGCCCCTGCGCTTGCACTAACCTTGGCTTTCCTTAGAACCACTGGCTTGTGGCTCACCTCTTCACGAGGAAGTGAAGAGTATTTCCAATGTCTCTTCCCTTTCTCCCTGGGGGTCTGGGAGCGGGTAGGCGAGAAGGTAGGGGAGAGGTGGGATGGGGAGAGGCACCAATGAAGCAGCACGACTGTGGATGAAAGAGAAGAAATGAAAGCCCTCAAGCCCCAGTGTCTTAGACGACTCTAAACACAGTAATTATACATCTCCACGCCACCTGCGGCCAACCTTCCACAGTCTCCTGCACCTCTCTTGGAGCAAACACAGCTTGTGAAAATCTGGATTTTCACAGAAGAGAAATTATGGACCGATATTCCACTAGCAACAATGACACTTTGAAAGTATTCATAAACACCTTCATTAAATGGTCAGCTTTCTTCTAGTACACTTTAAATATGACGTGATTTCTGAAAATGTGATTTTCCCATAGTTCTTTGAGAACACACCTATTGGGTAAAGTGAGTCATGCCTGCAATAAAGTCAAGGTCTCCAAAGAACATTCACCATTCTTCCACCGCTTACCCTAACACTTGGGATTAAGCAGAAGCAGTGAACATGAGAGTTAGGCTGAGCAGAGCAAAGACCTCTGCCCCAAGCCACAGTGGAACTATTTTGGGCATTATTCTCTGCAAGATTTATAGGGTGATAATAAAGTTTTCTCTGGGCCAGAGTTGTTCTGTGCTAGGGTAGAAGGCAGCCTCCCAACTTACATGGAAAAGGGGGAGAGAGGAAAGAGATAGCAAGAGGGACGAGCTTCCTGATGACTTTATTTTCCATGCTTCTGGTTTGATGGGGCCAAAGGGAATGAAGTGAATAAGCTATGAGTGAAATGGAGCAATTCAATTGCCTTTCTGACCATATGCTTTTAATCCTGTCTCTTAAGAAGCAGCCAATCTACCCTTTGAGCATGCCCGTGCCCTGAGTGTTATACTAAGAATCTCTTGACTTGGCCCAAAGCTATTTATAGTATTAAAATCACAGTGAATTCTACAGAAACGATCAGCCAACAATGGGCTTAGAATCATGGAAACTGCTTCAAGCATAACAGCCACTCATTCAATCAACCAATGTTTATTGAGCACCTACTGGGTGACAGGCTCTGCACGAGGCCACAAGGCACCCACTATGAATATAATCTGGATCTTGGCCTTCAACAGTCTACAGTCAAGTCAGGAGACACATGCATACCCACATGGCCCAGAGCTATGATGATAAGAGTTAAAACAGGGGAATAAGGCCACATGAAGGTAAGGGCAATCACGGTGACCTGTAAGTGGGAGTTGCTCTGGTTAGGGGAGGATATTCCCAGAGAATGATGCTTGATAGAGTGCTGATGATCAGCAGAAAGTGACGCGGTGCCCTCGCCATCCTGATGTAGCCGCTCCAATGAATCCAGAACCAGGAGTCCCCTCTTCGGGACATTTTTGCCTCTAAGTGAGGAATTCTCAACCCAAAAAGCAATGGATTTTCTACCAGGAAAGCTGCCAAATTAATTTTTCCAACAAAAATATATACACTCACACACATGCACGCACTTGCCCTTCTCGGCCTTGTCAGATTGGAAGCACTTATTATTTTTTGTTCTATCCTCCCAAGTCAGGGAGGCATTCAGGTCTAAATTCCAAAGGTGATGAGAGAGCAAATGTACCTGATTTTTGTGATTTCAAGCACTCTTGGGAAAGATGTAGGGTAATAAATGAATAACAATTAACAATATTTTCCCATCTGATTGGCAGATCATATGGTGTTTGCTCTTTAGAATTAATTTAGCTTTCTAGTAAGGTTATCTTGCACACTTTCCAGGGTCTCCTGATTTAAATAGACTAAGCAGTAAGAAGGAAATCAAAACAAGTGTGCATTTGTCTGGGACACAGTGACAACTATTTGGAGTGGAGGAAGACAAGTTAATACAAGAAAACAACAATTAGCAGAAAGCTTTAGGACCGAGCTAATCCCTACAGCATCTTCATCAGATCAACAGGTTAGTCACGAAAGATTACACTAGAGATTCAGCTCAAAGTCCAGCAGAAGCTATACACTGCAGTGAAAAGATGGAGTTATTTCTCTCTCCTAATTTATTTTAAAAATCAGTTGAAGCTGGGCAATTTTTTTAAAAAGAAATAAAAAAGAAATGTTCTTACTGTTAGTAAACAATGAAAATGGGTCCACCTCCAAAGTCACCTAGAGCAAGTACTTGTCAATGGCAAGCTAGGGGGGAAAATGAAGATTTATCAGCCTAAATTCCTTAGTTTTCTCCTTTTGGGGGCAGAGGTATAAAAAGAAATCCTGTGGTAATCTTTACCTTCATTTTACCTGTAAATCTGAATGAACAATATGCCCTTCATGATTCTACGAAACTAAAGAAGAGATGGGTGAACAGAGTCCCTGTTTGCCCAGAACTCTCCCAGTTTTATAGCACTGGGAGTCCCAGGGGACATCTCTTGGTCCTGGGCAAAGTAGGACGGTTGGTCACCCCGGGGGAGAATAAATTCCCAAATCCGTTCCCACCACAGAAATTCTGAAATGGAAAGGGCTTTTTGTCTAGCTCAAAGCGCCCTTCCTGCCCCCCCCCGCCCCGCCCACTGACTCAGTGGTTCTGGCTCCTTCCTTAATACACGGTGAGTAGGCTTACGTTGAGGTTAAAAAAGGAGAAATCCCTTCTTTTCCCTCCACAAGTTCTTGGATCGGGGCCTCTTTCCCAAGGCCAACTCAGCTACTGACAGCAGACGGAGCTCTCATAAATGAGACTCTCATCCACCTATAAACAGCAAGCCGGACATTCCCAAGATGCTCTAAGATGGTTCCCCCTAAGTCAGTGGTGTCAGCACCACCCACCTGTGAGACATGCAAATCATCAGGCCTTACCTCAGACCTAGGACACCAGGAGCCCTGGGGTGGGGGCCCAACAAGCTGCGTTTTAATAAATCCCGCAGGTGACTGAGGCATGCTCAAGTTAGAGAACTGCTACTCTAGAGACTGATTTTGAAAGATCGGCGATCACTGGTATACCTGATATATCTATTACAGGTAAAAAGAATACACTCAGAATTTAGTATGTGAGTTTAAGAATTTTTATTGCAGCCTGAACAACGGCTAAACATAATTTTCTTACCTGATTTATATGCCAGCAAGTAGCTAGCCTGTTTTACCATCAGGTTACACTCAGGTCCAGATTGACTATGTTTTCTCATTCCCCAAATCTCCCAAAAGAGCTCAGAGGACTTCTACAACTGGATGGGTGTAAGCAATAGAACAATCACCATTTTAATTGGAAAGGCTCTCCAGCAAACATTAATCCATGGCACAGCCATGCACTGGAGTCAGAAATGGTCGCCCCTGAGAATAAACGTATCCGATTTTGAAGAATGTGGTTAGATGTCGCCTTCTCCCCTCCTCTCCTCCTTTCTACGCCCTCACCCTCACCACACCTATCTTTTTCTCCCCCTGCAAAAAAAAAAAAAAAGCAGAAATCAGATCCTAGAAAAGTGCAGATGTCTCTCCAATGCTGGCCCTGTCAGGGAAGTGTCACTTCTCCCTTAGACCTGTTGGTCTCTGCCCTCCTGGGCGAGCCCACTTCAAGGTTGCCCAGCAGCCTGGCTTTCCGGCCTTTAGAAATGGTGATGGATTCATTTAGAATCAGGGGCTACTGAGCCGGGAGCTCAGGTGCTGCCGAAATGGCAGGTGGTTAGCGCTGACTTGACAGCAATTAGATGTACAAATCTTTGATTAGGCTCCTGGGAATTGAGTCATTAGCAACCCTGAATGGACCAGCTTGCTTTCCACCGCCTCATTAACTGCTCCAATGTTACTTTAAAAAGCCAAGGGGATAGGGGGAAAAGAACACCTCTCCAACACAGAATGAGTGACAACGCGGGGAGGGTGGGAAGAGGCCGGGGTAAGCATTTCTAGCTGAACAAACAGGTCCCTGCTTTTTCCATGCTGTGGTCACTGACATGAGTGTGCACATTTGCTGGACTGTGAAATAGCCCCATACCTGTCTGATTCATCAGCAGGAGGGCTTTTTTTTTTCTTTAATCTGCCTTTTCAAAATCCTCGGTTGATCTTCCAGTCAAAGCCACGGTTTTGGCTGAAAGTCCCTACCTATCCGATCTAGAGTGGGGCTACTGCACGGCTGTCTACACATTTCGCAATGACTGGTCAGTCTGGGGTCCGCATTCCACCCTTTGGGAGCCACAGAATCCGTGTTAATACTCCATCTCTTTCGCATGGTCCTGGCTCCCCCTGTGATGTTCATCTCCCTGGGATGGCATCCCCCAGTTGATGTCTACCTGGTGGGTTTCCTTGGTTTCCTCCATATTATTGGAGTTTCCTCCACATTATTATCAACAGCCATGCATGTTGAAACATCTTCCCAACAGGGAGCTTTAAAACAAGAAGGCAATGGGTCTCACAGCCTTAATGTGAAATCCTTTGTGACCACTTACCTGATTAAACTGATTCATTGCATAATTTATTATTTTTATTTTTCTCAATCTGCCAGTTGCTAGATTCATATTTATAAAGCATGCTCCACAAGTGCGTATTGATCATCTATTATAAACCTCATTAATTTGTTGGAAAAGCTATGGGTGAAGAACAGTCTCTATCTCTGAGTTTAGAATCTTTTAGAAAGAAGCATCCTATGCACCTTCCCTCATTTTCTTCATTTATTTATTCAACAAACATTTGTCATGTGCCTGCTTAGTTTAAGCATTGTTCTTGTCAATAAAAATACAAAAAACAACATAGTATAATAATTATAATCCCACACTCTCATGTAAGCATTTTATATGTATTAATTCACTTAATTTTTGTAGCAACTGTATGATAGGTACTATTTTTATCTCATTTCAAAGATAAGGAAACTGAAGCACTGCGAGGTTAAGTAACTCACCCACGGTCACACTACTGGTAAATGGCAGAGCTGAGATTTAAGCCTAAGCAGTCTGGCTGCTAAACCACTCTGCTCTTCTCCTTTGAGGTGCTTTTAGCTTCACAGGGAAGACAAACATTTAAAACAACCTTTTCAATACAATGTGATTAGCACATCTGGGTAAAGTATATAAAGAACACATGGTAGAGAGAAAAGGGAATTATTAAGTGTCCATGGAAAACAATTTGTAGTTGAAATGATGCTTGATCTGGGGTTTGAATAAAGAAGAAAAAAAGCTTGTAGCCTTTAAGAAGTTTTGGTCTCATAAAATACTTCACTAAGTGTCCTTGCCACTGTCCTGAAACAAAGATAACAAATAAATTGAGAATTCTGAAAAGGAAAATATCACATCCAAGTTTGAAGTTGTTGGCAAGAAAGACTTTAAGGAAGTGATAGCTAAGGAGGCTTTTAGGGGCTGGTGGAAGTCAGGGATGGAGCCTTGGTAAAAGCAGAGAAGACCGCAGAAAAGAGAAGAAAAGGACAGGATTGGAGGAGGGAGAACGCAAGAACAAAAATAAAGGTGTTTTCAAGAAGGTGAGCATAAGGACATATGCTGGAAGAATGATCTGAGCTGAAACATGAAGGACATTGAATGAGAGATTTTATCTAATTCTAGAAACCTTTTGAAGGTTTTAGGAGTAGGATAGTGAAATAAAAATGATTTAGGAATACCAAGGAAGCAGTAGAGAAATACAATCAAATTAATGAAATGAAAAAGTATATTTTCAAGCTAAGAAATGTAAGGGGCTATTGTTACTCAGAATAACAACCTACTACAAAGAGTTTTTACGAAGCTCAAATACAGTAACAGGAGGCATTTCTTTACAAGCCGTAATGTGTCACATAAATGTCATTATTACTTTCAAGAATATATTTATGTGGCCTTTATAATTCAGGATGCTCCATAAGTTATCCGCATGTCTCCAAGGGCCATTAAAATGGGAAAGGCCATCTCAAAGAAGCTTTTTATTTTGCAGTTGACAATAATGAGAGGCCTTTCTAAACTGTCTGCCAGAGGAATTAGAATGTGCATTCTCAGAGCTCCTTGGCCTCCTGAGGAAGAGGCAGTGGCACTTCTAGAGTGGTGGGGGTCCTTCCTCTATGGCCACTACTGAGGGGGTGGGTCCCTAAAGGAGGAGAGGAAATAATTATTGCTCTTATGCCACAATCAGCAACAACAACCAAAAATGATGGCTCTGCTGATTAAATTAAGGTAGCACAACAAACTTATTTACTATATTTTTAATTTTTTAATTCAACTAATTGATTTCTATTAGGCCATAGCCTGTTTCTCTTAAAAATAAACTCTTGGCCTTTTGTTCCACTCTTATTTTGGAGGGTAACTGGGTTCATTTTCCACCATATGTTCCAGATGCTTGTTTGTTAAGTGACTTCTTCTGAGTCTTCTTTTGTCATTTCTTTTTTTTGAGATGCAGTCTTGCTGTTGCCCAGGCTGGAGTGCAATGGCACGATCTCGGCTCACTGCAACCACCGTCTCCTGGGTTCAAGCGATTCTCCTGCCTCAGTCTCCCAAGTAGCTGGGCGCCTGCCACCATAACCAGCTAATTTTTGTATTTTTAGCAGAAACGGGGTTTCACCATGTTGCCCAGGTTGGTCTCAAACTCCTGAGCTCAGGTGATCCGCCCCCTTCAGCCTCCCAAAATGCTGGGATTACAGGCATCAGCCACTGCACTCGGCTCCTTCTGTCACTTCTATGTAGAGTTGGATCCCTGCCCTCAACATTTCTACACAACATTCCCTTTTCCCTTGCTAATGCTACATAAGTCCATGCTGGCCCCCAGGTCACAGAAAACTGCCTGATTGCTATGGGTGCTCATCCAGTGAAATTAGGAACTTCCAAAACTTTAAGCTGATAGATAAGCCCAGGACAAGGAGAAAAAGACTTTTATTTTTTACTTTTTTTTTTTTTCTTTTTGTGGCAGAATTTTCCTGTCACTGAGGCTGCAGTGCAGTGATACAATCATAGCTCACTGCAGCCTTAAATTCCTGGGCTTAAGTGATCCTCCCACCTCAGCCTCCTGAGTAGCTGGGACCACAGGTGCAGCCCCCCCAAAAATTGTGTAGAGACAGGGTCTCCCTATGTTGCCTAGGCTGGTCTCAAACTTCCGGTTTCAAGTGATCCTCCCTCCTGGATCTCCCAGAGCAGTGGGATTACAGGTGTGAGCCACTATACCAGTCTGCAAAGAAACTTTTAAGGTTAAATACATTGTTTTTCATGATTATGAATTGGAGCAAAAATAAAAATTGGGTCTCATCCATGAAATAATAATAAGACAGACATAATTTCTTTTGAGATAATTTCTTGTCTTTGAGCCTTTTGGGGATAAACAAGAAGACAGAAGGGCTATCATTAGCTTTCCTGAGCCTATTTTCATGGCTGCTCTTAAAATTACCATTTCACCAGCATCCCCAATTGCCTTTGCATTTCTGGACTTTCTCTGAGTCTAAGTGCCAAAGGTCCGAGCTTGAGTGAATACTACAACCTGAATTCTCTTCTTATACTCAATTCAATAAAGAAGGAAAAATATTGCCCAGCATTGCAGATGGGTGCTGCCGTCAATTCATGTCCTTTCACAGTGCCCTTTGAGTAGAAACTCCAAATCTTCATGACTCTCAAGAGAGGTCTTAATAATCTACTGTATCCCTCACTTACAGCACATGGCCTCCACTTTCACATATTTTAAAAGCTTAAGACTGCTATGGGCAAACTTTAAGTTGGTGCCCACCTACAAAAGCTTTCATCCACTCATTTTCTTGCCCAGAACCTAACCAAAGATGGAAAAGATGATTGGTTTTCTCCTATTTTAGACTAACCTCTGTCCTTGTGAAGCTCTTGGTATTATATCCACTTATCTCTTTCTGAACTTCTTTTTTCTTTTGCCTCTGAAACCTCTTCCTCTTCATAAGTTCTTTCCTATTAGATAGAAACTTTCTTCAATCTCTCCCACTAGAACAAAAACATTAAGCATACTCTAGCTCTGTTTTTCCATTCCTTCCTCTGGCTACCTCCATCTCCCCGGCCGCCGCCCCACCTTTTCTTAACAAAATAGCTGAAATAAAGAAAGGATCGACATTGTCTGTCTCTGCTCCCTCAACTCACATTCCTTTCTCTCCACTCTTGCCTCCTTTTCCCACATTTGCCAGATCAATTGGACCCTCTCTGTCCTGCCCTGGTGGGCCTGCACATGTCACTTGAGATGGCAGGCCTCTTCCGTCTCCTGCCTCTCTATTCTCTTTGTTTCTGTCACACCCCACCCTATTGTTTCTCCTTCAAACTCTCTGATCAGTCCTTCTCGGGTTTATTAGCTGATTTTCTTCGTATATTCCTTAAAGCGTAGTATTTCCCAGTGTTTCGCCTGTGATCTTTCTTTTCTCACCCTACATTCTTTCCCTGGGCAATCTCATTCACTCTCATGGTTCCATAATCATCATTGTGCTGGCAACATCCAAGTCTGTGTTTCCACTGGGATCTTCTTCCAAGTTTCGGTGTCATATATACAGAGGTCCACCTGGCTACCTGCAGATTCCTCAAACTTGGTGGGGATTTTTGTTTTTGTTTTTGTTTTGAAACAGAGTCTCACTCTGTCATCCAGGCTGGAGGGCAGTGGCACGATCTTGGCTCACTGCAACCTCCAGCTCCCAGGTGCAAGCGATTCTCCTGCCTCAGCCTCCCCAGTAGCTGGGACTACAGATGTGAGTCACATACTCAGCTAATTTTTGTATTTTTTGGTAGAGATGGGGTTTCACCATGTTGGCCAGGCTGGTCTCGAACTCCCAACCTTAGGTGATCCACTCACCTCGACCTCCCAAAGTGCTAGTTATAGGCAAGAGCCACCACACCCGGCCAAACTTGGTGTTACTGAATAATCTTTACCTGTGTCTTTCCGGTATATGCTTTTTTGACGTATCTCCTGTCATCAGTAGATGAGTTACTGTTCATCCAGTCACCTAGTTTAGAAACCCTGGGAAGGTCCTCAGTTCTTTCTTCTCCATTACCAACTCCTATCACATTTACCACCTAAAGTTCTCAAATATGCCCCTTCCTTTTCATCCCCATGGCTGCTTCCCTAGGTTAGGCAAGTTGTAACCTCTCACATGGACTACTGTAATATTGCTCACTGGACATCTGGCCTCTAGTCTTGTCTTCGCTCCCCAAATCCGTTCACTGCATTGACCCCTGAAAAAAACTATCTGAATTTCAAACCTGGCCATTCCCATGCTTAGAATCCTTTAAAAATCCCCCTTGGCCTACAGAGTAAAACATCAGTGTGTCGTCGGCCTCACTGCTCACTGTTTGTCTCCCACTGTGTTTCTGGTAACAGTGACCCGTTGATGGCTGTCATCATCATTGCCATCAACATCATCATGACTGTTACTCTACTCAGTGAGTGTTTGCTGCGTACCGGGCACTATGATCATCTCTTCATTGACGTTGTATCACGTGGTCTTTACAATGCCCCATCTGGTAAGTACTATCACGATTTTCATTTATACACAGGAAACTGAGTCAGAAAGATGATAAGTAACTTGCCGAAACAGCTAAAAAGGACCTGCATGACTTCTATCTTCCCAGCTTGAGATCTAACTATTCACATCCTGTGGCCCGATTTTGAGCACTCACCCTCTCTTTGGCCTTCCAGCTTCCATAGTCTTGCTTGTGCCACCTTACCTGTGTTTCCCACCTTTGCAATTCCTACCAATGTGTAGCTGCAAAGGCAGCTCAGCCCTCCCTCCCTCCCTCCCTCCCTCCCTTCCTTCCTTCCTTCCTTTTTTTTTTTTTTTTTTTTTTTGAGATGGAGTCTCGCCGTGTCTCCAGGCTGGAGTGCAATGGCACAATGTTGGCTCACTGCAACCTCCAACTCCCTGGTTCAAGCGATTCTCCTGCCTCAGCCTCCCAAGTAGCTGGGATTACAAGCACACGCCACTACACCCAGTTTCTATTTTTAGTAGAGGCGGGGTTTCGCCCTGTTGGCCAGGATGGTCTCTATCTCCTGACCTCGTGATCCGCCCACCTCAGCCTATCAAGGTGCTGGGATTATAGGCGTAAGCCATGGCGCCCAAGCCTCAGACAGCACTTTTTATCTGCAGCCTTATCACCTCTCCTGCCCTTGGCCAGAAGTGACCTTCCAATGGTTCTTCTCTACATAAACCATTTTGAAAGTAATTAAACATCAAAACTAATTCTATCATGTCATAAAGCATTGTTCTTCAAGGCCTGATCTCCAGATCAATTGTTTGCTCTTCAGGTTTGTGTACAGTTGTGACTTTTCTCCCAAGGGAGAGTGAAAGTACTTTGCATGGTTTATACTTTTCTCCTGCAGTGCTCAATAAACAGGAGACTGGTGTCTTTTTCTTCTCTGTGAGCCCTTGACTCTTCCCAATCTTTTCATCACAATGATCTTTTTAAAATTCCAGGCTCAAAGAAAAGACTTCTTTTTATTTCTCCTCTCACCCTGTCACCAAGTCCACGGATCCTTTTCCCATCACCTCCTACGATCTGTTTCTTTATCTGCAGCTCTCCGGCCCTAGGCCTGGCCTGCAGAGCCCACTATTAGATCCAGCGCTACACAGAGAGGATTAAACAGGAGCATTCAGATCAGCTTCTATGTTCTCCATTTCTCCAAGAGCAGCTATGCTAGCGCTGTGGCCGCTGGTTAAGCAAATCTCAAAAGCTCGTGTCCCTTATGTATTTTTAGCAGCTCTATAAGGGAAGGAGCTGACAGACAACACACTCACAGAATGCCCACGACGCTGAGAAAAATCAGGAAAACCCCTTGAACACTATAATAGGTAAAGAAAAGCTGCCTTTCCTAAAGCCCTGCTGCAAATTATGAGCTGGAATCAAATCACGTGGAATAACTACTGCACCCCTGTGAGGTGATGCAACCAGGTTACGTGCGGCTTAATTTCCCATTCAATGCGCTGCTGTGTTTTATGAGCCATATAACTTTGTGATGTAATTACGGCTAACTGTACAGACTCAGGCAGGAGGTAGAACCTGTGAGCTCATTACAAAAGACTGTCACATGGATAGATCACTGATGTGGAGAAGTCAGGGAGCATGGACTCAGGTAGCAGAAGTAGCTGGAAAAAGGTTCTGGATGAAGACCCTGGTGACAGAAACTGTAGCATTCGAAAATAAATGCTATAATATGAATAAATGAGTCCTGGCTGATATTTAAAAGCGACCAATAGAAGGGGTAATTTTCTCCTCAAAACTTCATATTATCTCTTCATGGTAACAGGACCATAGATAGCACAGGTCACCCTATTACCTCCTTTACAGGTGATCTCTTTTTATAGTGTCACCCTGGCAGGAATGATTTGACAGAAGCCATATGGTCAAATAATAATTTTACTGAGTACTTTTCAGGGGCCAGGGGCTATTTGAAGTGCTTTATAATATTACCTCACTTAAGCCTCTCAACAACCCTGTGATAAGGCTGTTATTATCTTCCCCACACAAATGAAGAAACTGAGGCGGAGAGGATTTAAGTCTCGAGCTAAAGACCACACAGCAACAAAATAGCAGTGGCTGGATTTGGACCCTGGCAGCCCGACACCGAACTCCACAGCATCTGCTTCTGGTGTCGGACCATGTCTTTGTGTAGTGCTTTCTAGGTTCCAAGCACTGTGGTAAGTGGGTTGTTTGTTTGAGATGGAGTTTCGCTCTTTTTGCCCAGGCTGAAGTGCAATGGCGTGATCTCGGCTCACTGTAACCTCCGCCTCCCGGGTTCAAGTGATTCTCCCACCTCAGCCTCTTGAGTAGCTGGGATTACGGGCACCCACCACCATGTTCAGCTAGTTTTGTATTTTTAGTAGAGACAGGGTTTTGCCATGTTGGCCAGGCTGGTCTCAAACTCCTGAACTCAGGTAATTTGACCCCCGTTGGCCTCCCAAAGTGCTGAGATTACAGGCATGAGCCACTGTGCCTTGCCATGGAAGTGTTTTATATATATTAACTCTAAATCCTCACTACCACTCTATGGAATAAGAACTATTATTGTCTCTGAAGCCTGGATGAGGAAACTGAGGCACAGAGAGATTACGAGACTTACTCGAGGACACTTTGCTGGTAAGAAGCAGGGACTGGATGGAAGGTAGGTGCTCTGGTCCCAAGGCCATCCTTGCTGAGCTGCCCAGAAATAGTGGGTGTAAGGCATTAGCACCGAGTGTGGAATTGGGGTGTCCTGCCCAGCACATGTCCCCAGACCTGTCTGAAGGCTTCCACATCCCCTTGGTTCTCTCCCTCATTTCTGCTGCAAAGCGTCTAGGCCCTCTCCCCGGGCCACAGTCCTCAGAGCAGACCAGGTGGCCGCACTCTGGCTCCCTGGGGCTAGGTTTTTGTCTTCCATGCTTCATGCAAGCGGGGCTATTATCGCACGGCTATAAGACGTGGTTTTGCTAGAAAGGGACTCAGCGGGGCTGAAGTCCTTGTGTGTTCTAATCCCTTCCGCAGCACTTTGTCTGCAGGGGCTGAGTGATCAGCCTGGCTTGTTCTCGTGCCTGTCCAGATGTCTTTCACATTGTCTGTTTGTTAACCTGCGTTTTTGGCTTTGCACCTCAGACTCTGTTTACTTGTCTGCCTGCTTGTTCTCAGTTAATAAATTGGAATTGATTTGGTGACTTCACAAACAAGTGAGTCTCAATTTTAAAAATTGGGATGGGAGGGTGAGGTGGAGAGTAGTACAGAGGGTGGAGGGGGAGCTGTATAGGCTCCTGTTTCTGAAAAACGGGGGTAAAGTGATGCTTACGTAGAAGACAGTTGTAGGGAGGGTGAGCAACGTTTGGGCTGTTCAAAGTCCTGCTCCCCTGTTCTCGGGACAAACATTGCAGAATTTCCAAGTGACAACTCTAAATGGTTTGCATTTGATATGAGAAGCAAGAATAACTGGCATAGCACTGTCAACAGGCAAAAGGTGGGGAACATGGTACTTCCAGATTCCGCTGTGCAATATAAATGTAGCCAGGGAGAGAATGGAGGAAGTCAAGTTCAGGGTGCAAAGCATAGCCTCTGGAGCTTGGTTGCCTGGGTTCCTGCCCCAGCACCACGGCTAACTAGACATGTGGCCTTGAACAAGAAGTGGGCATCTCTGTGCTCAGCATCCTTCAAAAGAAGACAGTGGAAATTATGCCCTCCCCATGGGGAGATGGTGAGAATCACTTAGTTATCATGTGTAAAGCACAAGGCACAATGTCTGCTGCATAGTAAATCCTCAATAAGGATTAGTGATCATTGTCCCCAGTGAATAACATCATGGGAACCTGAGCTAGGACAGGTGGTTGCAGAAAGGAATTGCTGCAAGGCTTTGAAGAGAATATCAGCTGAGCTTGCTCGTTCTGTGCCTCTGCCAGTTTGTTAACCTGCCTTTACCTGTTAACCTGCAAAAATAGGCTATGATTCTAGGAGGGCGGTAATACTATTCTTAACCCTTTGTGGACATTTACATGTTTTCATGATGTCTTTAAAATGCTAGGAGTTTGTGATGGATTGTTTTTGTTTAAAGTATATAATCCTCTTTCTAGAAACTTTTTTAAAAATAACTTCATGTGACAAGGTTAATCAACTAGAAATAGAAAGGGGGAAGTAGGATCCAGAGGAAAGAGCAAGGAACTAACACTGCCTTATGAAGACACTTTAGAGCCAGACCAACCTGGGCCCACATCTCAGCTCTACCATGCAGGGGTTTGGTGACTTTGGGAAATGTACTAATTCTCCTATTATTTGTTTGTTCTGCCCATAAAGCAGATTGATGGTCCCTGCTGCTGGGATTGCAATGAGGTCTAAATGATATGCCACAGGTCATCCTCCAGCCAGCCACACAGTGGGCCCTCAACCAGCGTGACATCTTTCTTTCCTGCAATAGTCGAGTATAGGAGGTAGGGAGGAAATGCGGTGTGGAGGGAGGAGGGAAAGAAAACTCCAAGGCAGACAACATGAGTTTTGCAAACTTGATGAGAAATTGGTTTCGTGCACTCTGTTGAAATGAGAAGCATAAGGAGGTGTAAGTGGAGTTTGCTCCTTTTCCTTCCTGGCCAATGGCCTCTCCCACCGGGACCTCAAAGGAGAGAGTGTGACTCATTTGTTCATACAATGAACAAATAGAATGAATTGCAATATAATGACTTTTCTAAGACAATTTGCATTTTCACTATGCATGAAAGCCATGAAGAAAAGAACAAAATACCAGTAGATGCATTTCAGCAGGCACTGTAATGGGGAGGTTTTTATTTTTTCGGGGGAAAGCAGGCAGAGCAAAGGAAGGGCCTTGCTTGTCCTTGGGCCATCTGCTGGGTGAATGGAGGGGGAAATGTGAAGCTCAAATTCAGCGCTACTCACTTTTAGGCCACTTCTTCCAGGCACCAGTGGGCCACTGCTCCTGGGTTACTGTGGATGATGTTGACGATCAGGATGAAGGTGCACAGAGTCTAAGCAACCCAACTGAGACTTTGGGAAATGTGGCAATGACCAACTCTTTCTTTTTTGGAACTCTTGGTGGGACTGTGGGATAAATATTCCACCATCTTTTACCATGGCACATGGATAATCTGAATCAGAAAGTGAGACAGGAAAGAGTGATTCTCCATCTTAGAGCTCTAAGGGCCTGAAGTGGGAAAGCCTGAGAGAAGGGAAAAGGCATTGAGGGGAGGGGAAGGGGCAAGCCACTTGGAGGCAGGTTAGGAAGCAGAAAGACCACCTAAGCTCTCTGTTTCTCCGCATGGGAAGTGGCAGCAGCATCAGCAGCAGTTTGGGAGCCTCCAGCCTCACCAGAAGACAGTGGCCTCTGGGACCACACCTGAGTTTTTGCTAATAGGGTGACTCCTGGTGGGACCCTACATATCTTTAGGATGGAGGCTGACCAGGCCAGTAAGACCAATCATGTGATTAGAGGGTCGGGGCTTCAAGACATTCAATATTCACCCTGCCTCACAGGAGAGGCACTGGAGATTGAGTTCAGACACATGGTCAATGAGTCAATCATGCCTACACAGTGAAACCCCAATAAAAACTCTGGACCCTGAGTCTTGGGTGCCCTTCCTGGGTGATGAACACATCAGCACGCCTTCAGGGTGACACATTCTGATCCCATGGAGACAGGGCACAGAAGCTCTGCTTTTGGGTCCATCTCAGGCCTTGCCCTAGTGTCTTCTTTTGGCTGATCCTGATTTGCATCCTTTATAATTAAACTGTAATTTTAAGTACAGCACTTTCTGAGTTCTACAAGTTATTCTATCAAACTATTGTGCCTGAGATGGTTGTTAGAACCCCTGAATTTGTAGCCGATTGGTCAGAAGTCTGGAGGCCCGAGAGGCCCTGGAATTTGTGGTTGAGATACTAGTGCTGAGGAGTGAATTGATTACTAAATAATCGAAGTCATTTGGTGTCTTTAAGATGGAGATAATTTCACATAGTTCAGATATTGCCTAATTATTTTGTTGTTAAGAAAAGTGAATTGGCTTGGCCCTTTGCAATTTGATCGGTTGCTTGGCAATCAACTCACCAATAGTCTTTGCCTCCTCATTTTTCTTTCTGATTTTAATTGTGGCGTTGGAATAAAAGGATAGTCTACCCATCTGCTGCCTTAGATTTTGAAGCTTAATTTAAAAAGTCAATCCATAGCCTATTTTTTAAACTCCCAGACTAAAGGAATCTGACTATTATTTTATAACTCTTTCATTTCTTTCCTTTCACTCACATCCCCCAATCTCCTCATTACGCTTTTTTCCTTTTCATCTTGTTAAAGAATTTGAAAACAAAAGTAAATGTAATAAAGATTTAGCCAATGCTAAAAATACAAGAAATTCCATTGGCTCCTATTAATCATGTTCTAACTCAACATAATTGTACCTATTTTGCTCGTTCATATTCAGCAGTGCGTGTATTCCACTATGACCCCTAGATCTTTGCATGTCATGCTTGCTTGGATCTCTACCCTCTTTCTCCCAATCTCTTCCTTTCCCCAATATCCCTATATCATTGTGTAATCTAATCACCTAAAGGTGATGGGTGGACCAAAATCTCAGAAATCACCGCTAAAGAACTTATGTAACCAAATACCACGTTTTCCAAAAATCTATTGAAATTAAAAAAAATTGTTTAAAAAAATTAAATTAACCAAATTTTATTTTATTTTTTGAGAAAGAGTCATACTGTGCTACCCAGGCTGGAGTGCATGGGTGTGATCTCAGCTCACTGCAGCCTCCGCCTCTTGGGTTCAAGTGATTCTCCTGCCTTAGCCTCCTGAGTAGCTGGGACTACAGGTGCACATCACCACATGCTAATTTTTGTATTTTTAGTATTGATGGGGTTTCGCCATGTTGGCCAGGCTGGTCTCAAACTCCTGACCTCAAATGATTCACCCACCTTGGCCTCCCAAAGTGCTGGGATTATAGGCAGAGCCACCGCGCCTGACCCCAAATTATTATTGGTTCCAGCAACATTATGTTTTATCCTATGCATAGTTTATTAGGCCACTTCAAATTTTCTCCGTATTTTAAGTACCTAGTGACAGTATCCCAATTTATGACATTTTCCTGTTATTATAACTGTTGCTTTTCCCCTTAACGGAAGTATTTTTCACTCTTGACTGCATATAGTACAACATGATCAGAACACATCTACAGCCCTTTCTAAGGGACGCTATCTCACCCAGGGCCCCTGCTGAAACAGCAGATCTTGATGTCCCCCTATGACATCTGTCCTCATCTGATTCCTCTGAAAGTAGACACCTGCCTCAGGTCCTCTCCAGGCTTACTGGGAAATCTGTCGTAAAGAGCTGACCTCAAACAGGAATTTACTGGACCAATCATATTCTCACTCACAGGACTTTGAATTGGAAAATACACAGAGATTCGAGCTTTTAGGGCTGAGGTTGAAAGAGTGCGCTGGCTAAGGCCGTGAGTAGTCTTGAGTTAGCTGAAGTGAAGAGTAAGCCAAAACTGTGAGAAAGTGGAAACTGTGACTGGGCAGAAGACACGGGTGGAGGAGTTGTGTTAAGTCACTGTGGCAAGAGAAGCTAAAGCACACACATCGAGAACAGCCGGAACCAGGGTTGGCCAAGCTGCTTAAATGGCAGAGCATGGGATTCACAACCCCCCAAGTGCCAAGGTCCCCAGAGCCTCGCTGCCTCCAGCTCTAGCCTCTGTGTGGACTAATCACGCGGCAGTTTCTTATGAGAGAAGTTCTTCCTTCATTACCCCTTGTTTCTTGCCATAGCCCCGCCCTTATTATGTGACCTGGTTATCACGGGTCATGGTTCCTTGTAACTCAATGAGCCTACGCCCACTGCTCCCACCTGTGCCTGGGTGGTAGAGAAACTCACAGGCAGCATTGCCAAGGGGCCACGCCGCTGACTTGTAGCTGTCATTCCACCATGGGGCTCAGCTCACTTGCCCCTCAAGCTTCCTTCAACATGGACTGGCTGCTTAGCCAAAAAGCCCCTCTCCCAGGACCGGCTCTCCAACAAGAATGGCTAAAGGATCCAAGGTAAAAACAAGCAAACAAAAATACATAAAGGTCATATGCCTTGAGCTCCTTTGTCTACCTGGAAAGAGACAATTGTTCTGGCTGTATCAGCTTATTGGCCTCCAGGAAACCTTTTGGTTATGCATGAAGTCCGCCCTCTGTTCTGTGAGTCCTGGTTTCTAAATGATTCACAGGTGTGTGGCAGGAGAGGCACTTTCCCAACTCTGAGTGAAAACGATGCCAGAAAAAAATCTGAGTGACACACTATTCCTTCTCTTATTCCTCAACCTCTAGTTTTCCTGCCAGACAGCAAGGCTTTGGGTACAGCAGACTCATAAAATCAGAAAAGAGTGAATATTTATGAGCTCTGCCCCACATTGGGCAGTGGCGGGGTCAAAGAGGCCAATATTTCACCCTCAGAGAGATCAAGTAGAAAGAGTACGTGAACCCAATTCAGATATGTATAGACTGCATAGCGGGGCTAGAGGCGGCCTGAAAGTCACTGATCAACCTCACCTCTTTCACCTAGGACTGCCCCAAGTCATTCACAACAGAGGGGACTTGTTCAACTCCCAGAATATACTTCGGATTTAGATCCCCCACCTCTTGTACCTGGCTGATGGATACCACCCTCAAGTACACTCAGCTAAGTTATAAGATCTTTCTAGAGCTAACGCCTTAGTGAATATGTTTATTCACTGGGAGCTGGTCTCCTGGCCCATTTGACCCCACGATTTCACCCCCTTGTGTTCACACACCAGGGCAGGTTCCAGGAGAAAACTGTCTCCTCTCCCTCTCTTGTACTGGTAGTGGTGATGATACAGCTGTTCAAATCAAGGTGGCTCCCTAACACGCACCCAAGGCCCACTCTGCCAGGGAGAGTGGTTTACCCGCTTAACCTGGCACGTCGAGGTCTCGGCTGTGCCCCTGAATCATTGCTGAGTGCGTCAAGGACTCCAGTCTCCAACCCTCTGCGGGCCTGACTCATGCAGCAGCTTCCCCAGAGAACGCCCACGGGCTCCAGGTACTGCTCACAAGCTGGTCTCCTCCTCCACGTAGACACACAAACAAAGCCAGTTACTAGGCTTGCTAAGCTCTGCTTAAAGTTACAGGGCTTTGCGTTCAGGGCCGCAGGCTGCCTCATGCATGCCTCTCTTGCTGTGGATGCTGGGCTCTACCATGACAACATAGGAAACCTGCCCAGGGTCCCTTTCACAAGGGGAATGGTGGTATGAAACCCAGGCCCAATCTTTGAAAATGCAGTGCTTTATGGGAGGGAGAAAGAGGGTGGGAGGGCAAGGGAACTATACCAAACAGCAACCCCAAGGCCAGACCTTGGTCTCCTGGGCCCAGCCTCAGAGACTCTGTTTCAGGACATACAATAGAAGCCCTCGCTATTGTCTTTTTAAAAGCATCTCAGGAGATCCTGATGATTCAAACAGGTTTGGGAACTTTTCTCCAGGTACATATGTGTACATACACACACACACACACACACACACTCACGACTACATTGTATGTAGGGCTACATAGATATGACTGTGTTGTCATAGCAGAAATAAAAAACTAGAAAAGAATCATGTATGTGCAGAGTCTTATGTGGGAAAATAGGAGATCTTCCACTGATGAATGAAATGATCTGGAATAAATCCCTTCTCTGCCCCAGGCCTCATCTGGAAAGTAAGAATTTAGATTAAATTCTCTCCAAAATCTCTCCAGTGAATGTGGATGCTGCACATTCTACAGATCTCTCACTGTCCTAAGACTTTAATTTTTCTTTCAGGCGATTAGTTGTTATTGAAAAGAGACATACAACTGGAGATAACCCAGAAGGATCTTTTTATTATCTTCACATAGGTGACTAATATTTAGAAGGATAGGTAACAAGAGCAGGTAGTGGGAGTATGAATTAAAGAGGATGAGCTGGCTGAGGTGTAATTGAAACCTTCCCCATCAAATAAATATAATGAACCCACAGCAAACTGTAAACAGAGAAACTCCCCAGCTGTGCATTGTGGGAGCTGCCATAGGGAAAGGCATCTATGCTGGGAAAAGTGGCCAAGTCGCAACACGGGGTTGGGGGAATATCAGAGTCGGGAAGTAGAAACAAGATAGCAGCCACCAGCACAAGGAGCCAAGTCTCTTCCCTTGCCAAATTCAGAGGGGCGTTTGGGTGCTTCAAGCAGAGATCAGGCCAGGGAAGTAAACATTACTGCCTGGCTTATGGCTTCAGAAAAGCAGGAATTGAGGAGTGTCAGGCCACAGAGGAAGGAAGAGGTGGCATTTCAAGGAAGAGAATCTGAAAGAATTGTTCTGGCTTCCTTCACTTGCTGGTCATGGCTACATGAGAAAAACCAGCCCCGATAAATGATTATGTATTTATTCAAGAGCAAATATTTCCGGCCTGGGAGCTTGAGAAAGACGAAGCAGATGTATTTAGTAAAACTCCCAGGAAGGTACAGAAGTGGAACATGAACCAAGTCTACTCAAGGTCTTGAAGGAAGTAACGTCTCAGCAGTTGTGGGTTGAGGCACGTGGATTTTGTAAACAGAAGTCATAATTCTCAGTGATTACAGGCAGGCTACACAAATGATGTTTAATGGCTATGACATAATATTTTCAGTAAATCAAATTTCTTTATGTAAATTTGTGGTGCTAATTTCATAGTGATCTTCCTAAGGGCACCAAGTGAAGGAAGCAGTACCACACAACAACATTCAACAGAAGAAACTATCGTGGGGATCTTTTTTTTTAAAGGAACTTACTGCTATCAATGGCAAATCAAAACTTTTTCGGGTTCCCTCCATTTTAAAAGGAAAACTAAAACATGGACAAATACCATCAGAGTCTACAAATCTCAGGAGACAGATGAACCCTCTCTAGCTATGGAAAACTAACCTTCCTGCATCTAATCAGAATGCTCCATCCCACCATATGTATTTTGTCATGCATAGGCCCCTCCCTCTTGGACAACATCTACTTTTCCTTCATATCATAAGCATGACCTTCTTTGTTAATCTTCTTTCATGGGTCTCATTCTGAAGACATTATCAACGGTCACTATTTTACATCCCTGAAACTGTCATATCTCTCTTCTGCATTTCATGGCTCAGTTTTTTGAATTTCTTATACCCTACATAACCATCATCAGCTTCTTCACTCTCTTGCCACCTGAGTTTTGGACTCATGGAAACCATCAATGATCTCCTCCTCGTCAAACTCAGTGATGTTGCTGGGTTCCCATCCGCAGAACTTCTTCATTAGTGCTCTTCCTAGCCTCGGTTTAATGAATAACTTCTTCCAGTCATCCTCCATATCTGCACCCTCATTCTGTCTCTATCAGTGAGTGCAAAGTCAAATGACAGCAGGTGTCAGAAAAGTAACATAACGTGACCAAGGCAGGCCAGGAGAGAACTAGCGCTGAGAACGTGCTCAACTGAAGAAGGCTGGCTGGCCACTAGCCAGCTCTAAACAATGACTGTGCTTGGGGAAAAGAGGCCCAGTGCCATCAGGTATGCAGAGTTTAAGAGAATCCGGAAATCTGAATTTTGGCTGGGCGGGGTGGGGGTGGGGGGAATATCATCTTCAAATATTAGACGTTAATTCAAAAAATATTTTCTTCCAAATACTTGTGAGCCAAACCAGGCACATCAAAGAGTGGAGATCAGCCCCTAAGCTGTGTTTTCCACATCTGCCCCACTCTGCCGCCTCTATTCCACCCCATCAATTACAGAAGATCCCAAGGCCAAGAAGGTCCTATGCGAGGTGGGGAGTAACCCAGCCATGGACAGAAATGGTTGGTATGGAATGGAGAGAGATGCTTATTTGTGTGAGGAATACCATGCAGAACATTTCTTGAGGGGGCTGGAGAGGCAGAAAGGGAATTCAGAAGAGACAAATGGGAGCATCATGGATAATGAGAGTCTCTGTTGGGCTTCACTGGCTGCAAAGGAAACATACAGATCCAGGTTTCCAAAAGTACTGGAGGTAGCACATGACTAGACCTGGGATTCAAGGCAGTTCTAGCAACCCGATTTTCCACATAGCAACAAGCAGCAGATTCTTGGTGATTTCCCTCTGGCATTCTTCTTTAACAAGCCTCAGCTTCACAAGCCTCAGCTTCCTTATGTACCTTACTTCCTGGGCTCTCCTTCCAACAAGTGGGCATTTGTCCACATCTCCAATTCAGTTCCCTCAAAGAAGGATTCCGGCTTGGGCCTAGTTCGTCATTGTCTGACTTCAGACTGCAACATAGGCTGCAAGCCATGTATGAGTCCACTGAGCCTCTACTTATGGGTCCAGTGTCCACCCCTGGTCTAATACATTGCAGTATGCTGGGAGATTGTGTGGTGAGTACAGGACATGGTCTAGGCAGCTCTCGTACTAGGAGCCTGGAGGAAGCCAGCAGCTAGGGGATGAGAGAGTCTTCTCTCAGCAGTGACTCTGGGGACGCCATTAGGAAGTGACTTTAACATTCAGAACAGCTAGTGCTGGAACAGGGAAGGAGCTTCAGAGGAAAAAGGGAACTCTGAAATTCCTACCAGGATTTGTGGAAAACAAAGTGTTCAAACACAGCCCAGGGAACAAGGGCATGAGCTCTAACACGGAAAGGCAACATCTCAGAAGGCTGTAATCTTTACATGGGTACTAAATAACAACTCTCCTTAGCACTGGTGTGTTGAAGCCATCGAGGAAATAAAGAGGTCAGAGAGAAGAGAAACTTTATCTATGTACAGATAAAGCTAGACTGGAGAATGTAGTTCAGACCCATCACCAAATGGACTTTGGGATCATGCTGAAAATAGGCAAATCTACCCACATCGGTATTAGTCAAACTGAAAGAACCCAAGTCTACTCACCCCAGAAGGCTTTGCAATAAGCAAGCAGTGAGCAGAGCATATTCTGTGTCTGGGCAGATGCATGAAATAAGAGTTCATTTCCCCAAGCTTGCCAGATACTCTTCGCTTTTGGGAACGGTGAAATAAAAGGTCAGGTATTTTCACATAATGGTTAAGATAGGAATACAGAGAGGGGAGAAATTTTGCCGCCTAATAATTCTCAGGTCAGATTTCTGGGCATTGTCTTGAAAATTCAGTGAGATAATAAATGTCCTTATTTAGCCAAAATATTTTTGAGCATTCACCATAAGCAAGGAGACCAGGTCTCTGTCCTCATGAAAGGCAAATGATAACGGTGTGTAGGGCAATCAACAGTGTTTCTGAAAGTGTTTACTCAAGAGAGATTCAAGTCTCAAATGAGAACTTCTGTATGAATCTAGTTAGTTTTACTTAGATTTTACTCACATCATAAAACCCAGGCATGGAACCATAGTTAAAAGATTAAATCTAATGACAGTTGTCTGGCTGAGACATATAACCTCCTACATGGAAAAACTTAGAGACTGACTCTAAAAGCCAGTCTGTGACTTTTTTTTTTTTTTTTTTTTTTTTTTTTTTTTTTTTTTTTTTTTTTTTTTTT
>NW_016107460.1:1576036-1631288 GCF_001604975.1 Cebus imitator | reverse complement strand
AGTGATTCTCCTGCCTAAGCCTCCCGAGTAGCTGGGACTAGTCTCTGACATCTTGAGACTCTAAGCACCAAATTATGTTTTCTCTAATCGGGCTCTACTATATAGCGTGAGAGTCTCCAGTGCTTGCCTGCCTCCTAGGCCAGGCCAGGAGGGCCATCTAAGTATGGGTGTGTACCCCGTGAGAGAACCCACCCATTTCTATCACCTCCTCTATTTTCCTTAATAGTTCCAGACACCTGGGAGCATTTCCTGGGGGTGTCCCCAGCTGGTTCTTTACCCCTCCACATGGAAAATGATAGTGCCACCGGTTTTGCTCCCATGGGAGCAAATGGATCCTTATTCTGAAACATGAAGCAGGTGTTAACACCCGGTGAAGGTAAGAAGTTCAGAGCTTGCACGGATCCATTACCCTTCCTGCTCTCAGAAGTGCTAATGTTTATTCCAGCACGTTCAGTGACCTCCTGTCAGGCCAGAGCTCTTAACTCTTCCTAGTGCTGTGGTTCTCAATCTTCCAGGCATCGGAATCCCCCAAAGATCTTGTTAAAACCCAGATTACTGGTCCTCACCCCCAGAGTTTCTGATTCAGTCAGGCCAAAGGATTTACTTTTCTAACAAGTTCCCAGTACCGCTAAAGCTGCTGGTCAGGGACATACTTGGAGAACCTGAGTCCTAGGGGATGCTTGATTCTCCTGAAATTCCATGCATGATCTGTCTGTATGTGCCTGTGTGAAAGTTCTAAAGTGTGTTTCATAGCTTTCATCAGAATCTCAAAGTGAATTAACTCAACCAACCAAACAAAAGCCAGTACCTTTAAGAGCATCAACCAAGGAAAAATACCTAGAGGAGTGCTGATCTCAAAAGATAATACACAGTGGTGCAAAAAATACAAACGCATTGGATAGAGCAAAGTTGGCTCCAGAAGTGCCCAGAGTTATAGGAGTTGGGTAGTGGCTGATAGGCACAATCAAAATAAAGAGATTTGAATAGGAACTGATATTCTCACCCTACAAGAATTTATCTTTAATTATAGATAATTATTCTGAATTACAACAAGATGATTTGAAGCATTACGCTAATTCGGGAGTAATAAAGCATGAATTGCTGATGCAATCTTTAAAAATGTAACCTATCAATCAACACTGGAACAGCAACAGACAAAAGGCTATGATCTGACATTATTATTTTATGGAGTCGCAGTTAAAAGCGGCCTTCAATTTACTCTTTATGAGCCCCCATAGGGCAGTGAGAGATGCCAAATACCTGTGGCTCCACGTGGAGCCGAATGAAGCTCTGTATCCCTGCAGGCTGCCCTCTCCACTGGCTGACTCTCAGAATCCCTTGCTTTTTAGAGGCAATGGAACACAATCCATACAAGCACAAACTTGTGTCCGGTCAGAACTTGGCTCATCCTATCTTTCCCCTTTACTAGCTCTATGACCTTAAGCAAGTACTTCATCCCTTCTGAGCCCCAGCTGCCTCATCTGTAAAATGGGAAGGATAGCCTAACACACAAGATTCTCCTGCTGATTACATAAATGATGGCTAAAATGCCTGACGACAAACCATAACATGAATCAGGTCCTGCCCTGCACTGTGCTGGTGCTAGTAGAATTATATTTAGTTATCATGCTTAGGAAGTAGAAGCAAGTCTTCCAAGGAGCGGTCCCAGACTCATGTCATTTAACAGGATACAGCAGGCTGCCGAATTTCCATATAGCTAACATTGCATAAGGGTTGTGGCTCACAGTCTAAGAATGCCACCCAAGCTTACAGGCCAAGTGAGGTCCCTTTAGTCAAGGATGGGAGAAAGTAATTGTTCAGTTGCTGACTGAATATCTGTCCAATGTGTATGCGCTTTCCTGAATCAAAGAGAACACAGACTAAAGAAGAAGGGGGGGGGGTAGGTTACAAATGTCTTCTGTACAGTGAGTGCTCATTTCTGCAGCAAGAAAGAAGATACTGTGTCTACTTTACTCAAAGTGAAAATAATTCATAAGGAAGGAAAAAAAAAAAACAGGATTGAGCACCATCTATGAGTCAGTTTTGCTTGCACATAATTACATAATACCCTTTTTTGTAGAGGAAAAAACATAGTAATATTGCCTAAGTTCATGGAGGCAATGATTAGTAGAGGCTAAATTAAAACCCAGATCAATCTCACCCCAAATTTCACGTGCTTTTGGTTAAACCATTCTGTCTTTACCAAAATAGCCAACTTCTTCTACTTTATAGCATTGCTGGTTTGTTGAAGAAAAGAAAGATGGTGGATACATATAGAAGAAAGACCAGAATGTGTCTAGAATAACTGAAAGTAAGTTAAGAAAAAAGCACTTCCCCACACGCAACCAGAACAAAAATTAATGGCCAAACACACAAAATCACTTGACGCAAAATACATGATAAATCTCAGACCACGAGACCTTCTTTATCTCTTTTTTTTTGGAACTCAGAGAGTCAACCAAGCTAAATGGCAAAGGCAATGAGGTCAAGGACCTGTTAAGGGCAGCAGAGTTGGAACTAGCTGGAGCACTCTTGGCTGTCAAATTCAGAGGGAAGGTTACAAAAAGCTTTGCCTGATGAGCTTGTATTAATCTTTGAGAATAGGGACTCTATATATAGAGATAGACCTACATTAATTAGGGTGGACCTGGAGACAGATCTCTGCACTTGATTTCAGCCAAGCATTGCATTTGGATCAGGGTGGCAAAAGGGCCTTAACCAGAGAAAAAAGTGCCTTAGTAATGGGTTAAAGGACAAAGGAGAGTTGATGGAGCTAGAGGCCTGCTAATATACACTGCAGAGGCATGAACCTGCTCAGCCCAGCTGGCTCTAGGCAGAGACTGCAACCCAGCAGCCCACCCACCAGAAGTGGCCATCACACAGACAGGCATGATTCAATCTTCCTGGTGTTCTCTTGTGGGAAGAAAATGGAGCTGGATGGATGTAGTCCAACTTGGTTCCTTGCCTGCCCCATGAAGACATGAGTTCGAGACTCTTGGTTTTAAAAGGACATTACCCCTGGCGATAGCTTGGGGTTCTCAACCTGACAACACTCATCATTGAAACTATAGCTATTGTAGACATAACTGGTGTTCAGAATCTGTGTAATGGAAAGGATAACAATGAAGAATATTTGGTAAATAGAGGACACATACAATGTTCATCTCATCCACACGTTAGGTCTAAGGAGCACCCATTACGGATCAGAGGCTATGCTCAATCTAGTGACTACAAAGACACATGAGGTAGAATGACTGCCCTCCAAAGGATTGTGTAGTGGTGTAACTAGGGAGGGAGCCTGTGCATAAAAACATTTATAACAGTGCCCTGGCATCTGTTAAATGCCAAGTAAGAGTGTAGGCAATCAGGGAGAGTGGTGTTCTGGAGTTCACTGTGGTTCAAGATGGTTTGGGGTAGCTTCACAAAGGAGGTCAGACATGAACCGGATCTTGGATAGTTAGGCTTAGATGAATAGAATGAGAGAAAGGAAGGTACTCCAAAGAACTAAGGAGAGGAGGCAGAAATGTACGTGGCAAGGTTAATGATAGTGAACAGATCAGTCTGGCTAAGGTTGTGAATTCGTACAGAAAGAGGAACATGCATTCAGGAATTTTAAGAAGAACCTCACATCCTGATTTGTAAGACTATATATCATATTACAGCCCCTAATTTTTGGTTTAGGAAACTATGATCATCATAAACCCTGATAAACCCTTTCAAGCCAGGAAGCAAGTCCTGTTTGTCATTCTACCATTGCGTCCCTATCACAGTATTCGGAACTTAGTAGGCTAAAAAAGCTAATGCAATTCATCCTCTATACTTTAGAATGTATGTTCCTGATAAATATTTAATTATTAAAAATCATATAGGGACTTAGGGGTTAAATTTTCCAATGTGCAATTACCAAAGTTTTTTTTGTCTTTCTGGAATTAAATATATTCATATATACATATATATGCATAGCTTAAAAAACCAAAAATCTCTGAGCAAAGCCATTCACATAGCTCAAGAAAGACATTTCTTTTCCTATTGCCGTGTAAGGGGAGAATTGCTCACATTTTCTTACCATTCATTGATAAGCCAGATAAAGCATACAGCTTCTCCAAGAAGCTGTGCAGGGTAAACTTAAGCATTTTGTTCCTTAAGAAGGTATGATTACTTAGTGGCTTTAGAATACAGTTGTTGGGAATAAACAGTAGGTGTAATCCATTGTTCTTAATTACTTGATCCCATCATATCCAATTCTTGTTACAAAAGCTCTGTTGTAGAAGAAATGCCAATGTTTGTGGTTGGATGAATGAATGGATACAGGCAGAAGAGCTACTGGTGAACACACTCTAGATGTTTCTCAAAGCGTTGTTCGTGAACTACTTGCATCAGAATCAACCAGAATACTAATTTAAAACTCATAGTTCCCAAAGGTGAGGTTCAGAAATATGCATTTTAGTAAGCTTCCCAGATGATTCTGATGAGCTGTAATTGCTAGAATCTTGGCTATAAAGTAGGGAGAGAGCAGACTTTGGAAAACAATGGAAGTTAAGATAAGAAATATTTCAACTAGCTCCTGGTTCTAGGGCAGGGAGAGTCCAGGACAGAGAGCTGCAATTGGTTTTCTGAGGCTCCTGCTGGCAGAAGTACCCTGAATGTATGATTTGATGGGGGGAGGTTTGTAGAGCAAGAAATAGAGAACGAAGTTCAGTCTAGGACACTGAGACCTGCCTCCTAGGATCCAGACAAGCAAGGGTATCATGAACCAGAGCAAACGACCACTGCTCCTAGGACCATGTTGCTGCCGCACGCCACGGCTCTTCCTTCCAGGAATGAGGCAACACAGGCTGGTGGATGCAAGGTGTTCCCTGGAGCGAGGCAGAATCCCACAAGGGCAGGTCGCAACAGTCAGATCCTTTGGGAAGACTATATGGCTTTAATAAGTTATTTGGACTTCTACCTGTAGCTAACAAGGGTCACAAGGCATGTGATTTTTAGGATGAGGGAGGATGTGTCCAAAAGAGCACGTGAGAAGATGAATCTGGGAAACAGGTGCAGATTGTCTTGGAAGGGATAGAAATCATAGGAATCTAGTAAGAAGACCACTACCTCGGTTTACCTGTTATAGTCTACCCAGTTCTTTTGATGGCTGTCACATTCTCTGCCAGCAGAGAATGTGTGGATGTGAAAGATGATAAAGGCCTGAGCCTAAGCATTAGCAAAAAGAAAAGTCTAAAGAGGCTTAAAAGGTCCATACAGAAGATAAAATCTATGCAGCTCACCACTGGCTGAAAGCGGAGGAGAGTAGGCTAGAAAAAGAGATGAAAACTGTCCCTGTTCTGATGACCACTTGGATGAAGAGAATCTCATTAATTAGGTTACGCAAGGAGGGAGAGTTTTTACAAACCAAGCTGGCTCATTCAGTTCTGATTCAACCTTCATGATGCAGTTAGGAGTATCCCATTAAACTTCCTGATGTGACCACAGCTCTTAGCTCCTTTGCGCTCTCCAACACACCACCATTAGTTAACCTCATCAGGTACAAGCTCATCACCTCCTAATGCAGCCACTGTTTGCTGGATGCCTACTTTGTTAAAGTCTGGCAGTACATGTCATTTTGGGGTGGGGTAGATTAAATGGTGAATCAAGATAGAGCTCTTGCCTTCATAAGCTCGAAAGCTAGGAGCAATCGAAGCATGCGTCCTTCCTGTGGGCCCGAAGGTGCACTGAGCACTGGCTCAGATGAGTGAGCTGCTGTACCAGTAGATCCACATACAGAAACAAATTAGATGCCGATGCTGCTCTAAGACTGAAATGGATCCCTGCAACTCACAATTTCAAATGTTAGTTCATTAAGGCCATTTTATTTTTTTCACTTATTGCTGTTTGTGAGGAGAAAGTTATCACTTTGAACATAAAATATGCCCCTTATCTATTTTACGTGTAGACAGTACACATAAATACTTCATTTGAAATAAGGATTCTGCTGTTTAAAAGTAAACACGTAGCCTGGCAGTTTGAAAACCACCGGATTATGGCAGCAGCTTCCCCAGCAGCCCAGCAGCCCAGCAAGCATTGGTAAGTCACGTGCTACAGAGTTGCCACACAATTCCCATTCAATTCAATTGCCCGGTTCCAGCTTTAGACAAGTTTGTCTAGACCCAACATGAGTGTCCACAAAATGCAAAAACAGCTGCTTAATTTGACTTAAGAAATTCAATCACCTAGATTTTTTTTTTCCTCTAAGACACCAGCCAAGTGTTTGGGCTAATTTTTTTTTTTTTTTCCAGAGAATTTATTGGTTCACATCACATAGACAAGAACTCTATGTCCAAAGAACTTGGAGTTTCAAAGTGACATGACGATGCAACGAGACATTTTGACCAAATTCCAGCCTGAATGCGATGAACCCACCCAAAAGGAGAGAAGTGGCTGCTTCTGGTTCCCACCAGTTCTCAAGGCAGTGGGGCACAGTACAAACATCCCCGGACTGGGAGTGTGGAAGCCAGGATTCTCTTAAGGGCTCTGCTCCTAACTGGTTACAAAGCCTGGACTCAGGTTTCCTCATCTATTAAGTTAACTATTTGAACCAGTTGATTTCCGAGGTTCTACCCAGCTTTAAAAATTCTGTAATCGTCAGACATCTCTTTAAGCACAGTTCTCTAATTTTGCTGTTCTGAATAAGCATGATCTGGTCACACTGAAATTTCCTGTTCTTGGTAATTACAATTAATTAGCAGAAATCTACGGCATAAAAAAATTAATCATAGTGCAATAAGGAGTATAAAAGCTAGCCAGATGGTGATGAGATGAACTAAGAGAAGAAACTTCTTTTTGAATTCTAAAGCCCTATTTCAAGTGTTTGTAGGCTTTTCAGACTTGGGTGGTTACCAGCAAGTCATTAGTAGTTTCTGCAAGCAGGACCCAGCCTAAGCTCAGCCTGGTTTTGAAAGAATCCAGTCTGGTCTGAAGTTTCATTTGGAGCCTGGTCAGAAATATGCTGTTGATGGTGGTGAGATCTATCTTTTTCTGTGTTTGAGGACAAAGAGTCTTCTGACAAAGTCGGTGGACAGAAAGTGTCTCAATCCAGACAGAGCGAGTCAGGTCTGCAGTGTCTGTCTTGTTTGCTGTAAAGCTAAGAAGGAGGATATTTTAGACGAAAATTTAAAAAGGAAAGAAAGATTTGCTAAGGGCCTCCTGCTGTTTGACTCTACCTCACCCTGGCTAGGGAGTGGGAGAGTTTTATTAAGCTATTCCCTTCAAGTCTGCATACCTTAGGAGTGACTTTTCAACCCAGAAACTTGGGGTTAGAGAATATTTTGAAAGCAGATCTGGGTTTTTGAAATCCTAGGGGCATCTGGCCTCCATCCTTCTCATGTTTATTCTTAAATCCTGGTTGCCCTCCCTTCTCTTGTTATCTGCTGATGCAGATTCAGGTTAATGCCTTATTATGGAATTATTTTAAACTTTACCGTAATTTCAGAGTAGAACTAAGACCTTCCAGGTGAGCTTGCTTGTGCAAAAGAGTGGCACGCTGTCCTCCAACCTATCGAGGCTCAGGATTTTGTTTAACAGACTGGGTTCCCTTATTCTGGCCTCTCCATTCAATGTGCTGGCCCCCTCGGAAAAAGGAAACACAGCCTGAAACCAAATACAACCCAATCTACACCTACATTTTCACAAGGGAGTTGGCACACATGAAACTGTAGGAAAAGAGCTAATAAAGCACGTGAGTGTTTAACCCAGCTCCAACAAATGATTAACTACAATGTGAGGAGAAAAACAATAACAGGAACGAACAATGGTACGAACATGGCGATGAATCATCTGCCAACCCTCGCTGATTGACGTCAGACCAGCCACAAAGGGTGTTTGACAAGTGAAGGACAAGATGACCTCCAGCGTTACATGCTACGGGGTTCTTCTGATTATTTCCTTTCCTCCAGGTCCCACGGCTAAAGGTGTACAAATGCATACCAAGGGAGCTTTCAGCAAGTTACAGTCTCAGTTTCAGAACTGTTACCCAAAAGCGACTTAAATTCTCTGAATGTATTCTAAGAAAACAAACCTAACAATTTTAAAACTTTCCAACACAAATGTCTATTTACATTCTTTCTGACCACCAGTTTAAAAGTTTTTTTTTTCTCTTCCCACCATGTTTTTATCACTATAACTCTTCCCTGCATGAGGTATTTTTCTCTGTTGCACTTACGACGGCCTGGCATGCCATATATTTGTCTATTGTCTGCCCCACACCCCACTAGAACATAAGCATTTTGAGAACAGGGACTTTGCTATTTTCACTGTTATATCCCCAACAAAGAAGTCACTACCCAGCTCACAGAAGGTATAAATGAATTAATAAATTTTATCAACCACCTATTATAAGGGCATTCAGTAAATATTTATGGGAAGCTATCAATAAATAATTAAGTTTAAAAAAGAGGACAGAGGCAGATTAAATGACTCCCTACAATATGTCTTCAATTAGTGTTAGCCAACAATGTAATCATTTTTGTTTTTATTTGATTCACCTCAGATTTACCACTTCTGTCTTCCTTCCCACGTTTTTCACCTTATCTAGATCTTCTTCTCACAGGTAGGTAGCCTGTCTGTGATTTTAGGTGACCTACCAGCCCAGAGATCACATCTTAGAGCTCCCACATGGCCATAGGATGAAATCCTGACCCACTCAAACTGTGCATGAACTCTTCCTTGTTTAGATAATAAAAGAAAAACCTGTTGAATGAGCAAGTAAAAGCAGGAATGAGAAGACAGAGGGCTTTATTAGCAGAGGGAACCCTCATCATAAGGCGCCCCAAAAGCAGTGACTGATTAATCAATTTGTTTCAGAAAACATTTTAAGATTCTAGTTTCTTTCAATAAAATGGACTTATATATCTGCCTGACTTGAAATGGTTCACTAGGCATTCTTTAAAAAAAAAAAAGTTGCAAAAAAAGTTCAAAGCTTTTTAGTATACAGCTAATGACTGGTGCTTATGAGCTCCCAAGTTCAGCTAAGTTCTTATATTCAATATAGACATATGAAAGGATCATTAAAAAAAAAAAAAAACATGTCTTTAGGGAGATGCAATTTTATTATACGGTGGCTGCTCAGATACAATGATCCAGTTTTACAAGTTAGGTTTAATTTTACCTGGTCACCCAGGCAGGCACCTGACCCAAGCAGACCTTGAGTGTAAAACAGTCCCAGGTCTCACAAGAGAGTGCTACCCTGGAAGGGTCCTGAGAAGACTGGGGACTGATGGATGTGGAAGAATCATATGGGATGCAGAAGGGAGCAAGGAGCCCTCTTTCCCCAATGACTCTAACCAGGGGTAAAATTGCCTGGGGAGAGGGAGGCAGGCACTTACAGGGTTTCTCACTCTTTCAATCCATAGAAAGGTGGCAAGTGGCCCCTGGCGGAATATGGAGGCTTTGTGAGTATTCTAGTCTGGAGTCTCAGGATGGTATGGTAGAGACAGGGAGAATCTTGGTCCAGACAACCCAGACCCTTGGTTTCTTAGTGAGAGGAACTTAAGAATCTGAAATTATATAAGTGAAAAAGAACACTATCAAATTGAGGACTTTAGCTGACAATTATCTCACCAACTTTTGGACTTTATTTAGATTTAAGTAAGACAGAGTAAACGCCAGAAATGCTTGAAAATATAACTTTCACTGATACATGACAAAAAAGAAAGGTCCAATATCTTTGTCTTAAGATGAAGCCCCAGTCCAGACATGGTGGCTCATGCCTGTAATCCCAACACTTTGGGAAGCTGAGGCAGGAGGATGACATGAACCAAGGAGTTCCAGATCAGCCTTGACAATATAGGGAGACACTGTCTCTACAAAAAACTTAAAAATTAGCCAAGTTGGGTGGTGCGTACTTGTAGTCCCAGCTACTTGGGAGGCTGCAGTGGGAAGATTGCTTGAACGCAGGAGGTAGAAGTTGCAGTGAGCAGAGATTGCACCACTGCACTCCAGCCTGGGTGACAGAGTGACCCTGTCTCCCTCCCCTCCCTAGAAATGAAGACCTTAGACTGTCTGAAATGTTATACAGAAAGTAGTTTTCACATTTTCAGTAATTCAAAGAGAGCACGAGTCAGGGCTTCTGGTACCAAGCCGGCTCTATCACTTACCGCAAGAATACCCTTTCAGTAGGCAGATTTTCTGAGCTTTCACTTCTCTGCAAAACGAGTGATTAGGCAAGTGGTACTATACTCCATGAGAATAGCTCTGTTTTCTGGTAAGATAGTAGTGGTCAGAATAAATAAGAATTTTCCAGGGGCCTACATAGTTAGGATAGGGCAGGAATACTACCACAAAGCAGTCCAAGGAGCTTACAAAAATATATAAATGTAATAGAACCATTATAGTAAGGGCATAAATAACAATTGAGTCATGGAGGAAAAGGCAGAGGGAAAGGAAAAGTTGTAGAATGTTCTAAGTTGAAGATACATATGTGATTATGCTTCCTTGTTAGTCCAAAAAAAAAAAAAAAAGGACCAACAATTATCATAATTCTCAATAGCTAATAAAAGGAAACAATAGTTTATCAAAGGCGAAATACTAAAAAACAGTCTAAATGTCTAAATAGAATTTATTATCTGGTTCATTATGTAAGAAATGGTGAAAAACACAAATGACAATATCAGTAAGAACAGATTTTCAAAGCTCCAAAAATGTCTTTCATGTTTCCTTCTCTTGAAGAGACCTCAATAATAACAAACCACCACCGCCAATAATGACCATAATAATAATGAACCAAGGGACTTAAAATCAATAACATGACTATATTGCAATAGATCTTTGGTGGTCAGTATTTTCCTTAGACAATACTTCTCAAATATTAACCATCTCAGACTGGCATGACTGGGCAAGGCCTATATACATGCAATGAAACATCACTATAGGCAGGGCATGGCGGCTCACACATATAATCCCTGCACTTTGGAAGGCTGAGGAGAATGGATTTTCTGAGGTCGGAAGTTCAAGACCAGTCTGGCCAACATGATGAAACCGTGTCTGTACTGAAAATACAAAAAAAAAAAAAAAATTAGCCGGGCATGGTGGTACATGCCTGTAATGCCTGTAATCCCAGCTACTCAGGAGGCTGAGGCAGAAGAATCACTTGAACCCAGAAGGTAGAGATTGTAGTGAGGTAAAATTGCGCCACTGCACTCCAGACTGGGCAACAAGAGCAAAACTCTGTCTCCAAAAAAAAAAAAAAAAAATCACTATAAATGATTGGTGCTATTATTTCTAGGTCATTCAACTCATACGAAGCAGTCATTAGAATTATTAGAATGACTTCATTTAGGCAAATGATTTGCTAGAGACCCACCTCCAATATGCCTTCTGAGTAGCCACAATTTACTCAACAAATGGTTTGGCCTTTGCAGGGGCATAGTAGCCATCTTTTCTTTTGGAAAAGATGGGTTGGTAAAAAAATTTATATGGATTATTATTTGGAGCCATCTGGAAGGAGTCAATATGCTCAGGGTTTGCTCAACTGACACATAAGTTTCTCTGAGCTTCTGAGGTTTCTTGAGATTTGTCTGGTATGAGATTGGATAGGGTCCTGTCCCATAAGTTTCCCAAGAAAAATACACGTTTTCTGGTCCTACATTCATTTACATATGAAACGATTATGCAATGTGAAAGCTTATATTTGCTTGACAATGATAATTGTATAGGGATGACTCCAGAATTTCACTAAATCACATAGTATTTGATACGTTACTGGTCTTAAAATGTAATGGTCCATTTTTTTAAACCAAATGAAGACTCACAGAAACATTCTCCACTTGTATCAAGTTATTTATTACCACATTATTTTATAATAGAAAACATTTGGAAACACTTACATAAACAAGAAAAGGAGAAATAAGGGGATTGTGGGTGTATCAGTTAGCTACTGCTGCCTAACAAATCACCCCCAAACTCTGTTTTGGATTAAAACAATAGCATTTGTTTTTGCACATAGGTCTATAAATCAGCTAGGAGTTTCTTCTAGTGTCAGCTGAACTCATGCAACTGAGATCAGCTGGCAGTTCAGCTGGGGGCTGACTGGCCTGGGAAGTTTTAACTGTGATGACAGGGAAGACTGGGGTTTCTTTCCACTAGTTTGTGATTTTCTCAAATCTCAGTGATGGTAGTCTTTCTACAACAAGGTTCCCAGGAGGCAAGCAGAAACACAAGGTTTCTTGGGGTACAGGCTTGAAACTGGCACCCCATCCCTTCTGCTACATTCTGTCGGCCAAAGCAAGTCACAAGGCGGGCCTATATTCCAGGGATTGGAAAATAAGCTTCACTCCCTCATGGGAGAAGCTACAAAATCGCATTGCAAAGAATGTAGACACAGGGAGGGGTGAAGAATTAGGAGCAGTTTTGCAATCTACCACAACAGCATATTCACTGGGTGGATTATTCTCCAGTCATTAAAAATGAAGCCTATGTAGCAATTTTAGGAAGTTAAAAGGTCAAAAGAAAATATTATGTGTTAACTTTTATTACAGCCATTTAAGTATACATGCAAAAAGGTTAGAGAAAAAATATACATGAATAATGGTCGTATAAGGATGGCAGAATATGTGTTTTTGAGTATTCTTTTAAAAATATTCTGACAGCTTTAGTGGAGAACTCAAACCCCTTGTGATATCTGCATGTGGCATAAGCCACATTTCATTGCCTCACTACAATTTGGCTGAAGTAACCAGTGAATGAACGAAAGAATTATGGAGAGAAAAAGTAAATGACCTATTTTTTTGTTCTTTTTTGGACAAAATCATTCAACCCATAAACTCCATGCCAAAATATTCAGCTGACAGAAGGAATTTAATGTGACATAGTATGCTTGCTATTTCTAGGGGAATGGCATTAGAGCTTTTAGGGTACAAAGCAAAAAGCCTTTGGCTGTTAAAAATATTTTGCACAAGAGTGAAAATTTTCATTGTACGACCAAATCAGTGAAGATGATCCCCTCACTCAGAATTTCCTTTGTCTGCACGTGTACTCTCTGGGCATCTATGCTTGCTTTCAGTTCAGTAGTCAAGTCCTCAAGTAAACGACCCAATGTAAAGCAACGCTGAATATTGCATTGAAGTTACAATGTAGTTACTGATTTCATGGTCTTTGACTCTTTCTGAGGTCAGTCATTGACCGACACATTGAACTTGGTCTCACGGGTTGACGTTAGCCACCCTGGTATTGTCCTCACTAGTTTTAATTTAATGATGCTGTGGTTCTAATACAAACTTTCTCTAGAATACAATTTCTTCTGGATTGCTTTCAACAGGACTTACCTGTGGCCTTCTTAGCAAACAAACTGTGGTAGGTGATGGAAAGTCTAATGCATACTTACGCTAGTGATGTGCCCTCATATGTGGCCAAAAGACACAATTCTCATGGTACAGCAAATGAAACCAGATTATAGAAATTCACAGCTAGAAGGCACTTTAGCATCAAGGAAAACCAGGTCCAGGGGCTATAAACTATTTGCCTGTGTTTCTGTCCCAAAATTAGTTGCAGAGAGGTTGCTCCAAATCTCCTCTCCAAGTGCCTTCTCCACTCTACTTTTGTCCCTAGAGGATTCTTTGTCACCTTATAGACAGCAGAAGTCTGGAAGCACCAATGCCCCTAAAACATTGCATAGAACTGTTGTAGGCAAGAGGAGAATCACTGTTTGAGACAGGGCTGACTCATGCCACATTTCTCCCTGCCTCTTGCTTCCACTCAGAACTCCACGACTAGTTGAGGGAGGATTATAAAAGCTGGCAGTCCCTTGCCACCCTCACTTCTACCCTTCCCAGATTCTTGGTTTAATCCTCTAACCCAACCCAGCTGCTATGCGTCCTCAAACTCATTCCTCCCAGTTCTTAGCAAAACGTGTGCTCAGAGCCTTTTGTCTTTAAATATATAACTTATTTAAAGCTCAAGGTGCAATTCCTGTTCCAGGGATTTGCATGATCACAAGGATGGAATCTGCAAGGAATGGAACTCGTAAAGGTTGACTTCATGGATGAACCTAAGGGAAGGGGAGAATGCCCAGCAGGTAACTTCAGGACTGAAGCAAGTCAGGCAACAGAAGTGAGGTTCTCCAAAGTGGGATCAGGAAAAATAATTCTTTCTCAAATCATGCATCTCAATCAGAGAAAAAGAGACACAAAATCTTTATATGCTTTGTTTAATTATGAAGATGAGTTAGCAAGTCTGTGGACCTGACACTGTACCAGCAAGGGTCTTAAGGTGACCGGTGAACATGAGGGTCCTATGGAGCTAGCAGAGGTGAGATGGGACAGTGCTCAATGTGCTACTGAGACTTCCTGGAGTGGGGACCCAGGGCATTGCCCTGCTCAGATCCCAGGCTGACTCCTCACCCTCTGGTGTAAGCACCAGATCATCCTTCTTGGGAAAACGCTGGTCATATTTTCCTTTTTAAATTTTTTTCAAAAGAAGTCAGCAATCTGGGTTTCATGTAAGATCCTTTTATTTTTAAATGTTGGAAACTAATTCCAAATGTGAAAACTCCTTTTGGGGAACCTGGCCCTCAATGAATGCCCTTTTATGACCTCTGCTGGAGTGAGCATCTAGGAAGGGGTGGAACAAAATGGAACAAAGCGACACTCCCAAAATAATATCCTGTAATGTAGGGAAGGGTACGGGGGTTTTGAAGAAGGCTTATCAGAGTCTTGATGTTTCTTAAAGAAAGTTATGGTTCCTAAAGGCTGCCTTCGTGAGAGGCCACCCACAAGAAGCCACACACATGGGACCATGTGCTGTGAGCAGAGGAGTCAGGGGGCATGAGGCTAAAGGCCACAGGTGTGGGGGTCACCACCACTACCTATGCAGCCATATATGTGCCCACTCTCTGCCTATTGACTGCATCATGGATAATGGAACAGGAAATACTTTGACAGAGATGATCAGACGTATAGAATCTTGGACACTCAGTGCTCCAAACAACCTCCACAGTCTTTTCAACCTTGCCATTTTACACAAATAATCTGAACCCCAAGAAGAAACAGACTTCTTGCTCCCAAACTTGCACAGCTGATTTATGGCTGAGCTGAAACCATAGCTTAGGCCCCTGCCTCCCAGGGCAGACCTTGCCTTGAAACCCTTTCCCACTCCTCACTTCAGGAATTGTCATAAAGGGAATTTGTGAAATGAAAAATCAAATACAGTGCATTTTGATATCTTTGTAAGACTCTTCATATCAAAAATGTAACAAGCCAAGAAAAATAATCCGTTCTCAAATCGTGTATCCCAATTTAGGGCTCAGAAAAAATAGACACTAAATCATTGTATGCTTTGTTTAATTATGATGAAGAGTTTAGCAATTCTATGTGCCTGAGAGCCTACCAAGCATTGTACATGTATTATTGATATAATCTTTCTGATTCTCTCCATTTTACAGTCGGGGGAATTGAGACTTTAAGAGGCTGAGAAATCTGCCCAAAGACTCAAACTTAGAAAATGATAAGAGCCAAGATTTGAATCTGTATAGTGTCATTCAGAGCCCCAACATAATAAATATGGTTCCTAGAGCTGAGCTTCACCCTGACTCCACTCCCAAGAGATAGCAAAGGTCCAGTTCCCAGAAAGCCTTCTCCTGGAAAACCTACCACTGTCCTGGCCTCTAGAGCAGAGTCTCTTATGCAAAACACTATCCTGAGCCCATTTCATGATACATATATTTTTTTCCAGGCTCCAAAAATGTGGTCCTCCTTTATTATGCCAATTAGGCAAGAACAGATGGTCTTCTTCTACTTAATAGTTAACCATTCAACATGTATGGAGAAAAAACCTAGAAAGATTTATTTCAAATATGAAAAGTGCCAGCCCAAAGGAAAATTATTTGAATAATTCTCCGAGATGGAGGGGGGCAGTTCTAGAGGGAGACTTTCTGCAACTTTAACCAAAATGTCAGGGAATGTGTACATTATAATGGCAGAATGTCTTGATCCCAGAAGAGTACACATAAACAGAGGGCGGTAATTGGAATCATCATTTTGACACCTGAAAGGATGACAAGAAACCTTTAACCTACTGATAATCAGTAGAGTGCACTGTCATTGTGAATGTCTCAGCCAGTCTGTGGGATATCACATTAGCAAGCTGGCTGGCCTATTAGAGGCATGTAATTCTTTCATATACTTAGCACTGAAGTGGATAGGATTCAAAACAGCTTCCTTGTCTCTGACATGCATCCAAATTTTTAATAGCAGCTAAGTACTTTACTAAGCAATTGAATAAAATAATGCATTCAAGCCCCAGAAAACCCTTTCAGACCTCTTTTTATCTCTGCATTTTACTGATAGAAGATGGATTGTAATTCAAATTTATATACTGGGCACATGATGAGCAATAGATTTTTTTTTCCTTTGCAAATCTCAAGCATTCCAAACTGTTGAAGGAGTTAAGCAATTCTGATCATTTTGAAACTAGCTGTCAGATTTAATCTCTGCTAAGGAGACAGAGGGTAAATGTACTCTGAAGCTTGTTATATAATTTACAGATTATTTTTGCAATTTATATTCCATCAAATAGGGTATATTAGACTCTCAGAAAGCACGTAATGATCAATTAATTTCAGCAGAGCTATCCTGGTGGCACTTATGGGACAGACATGATTAGACCTTTTTCTAGCTGAGTCCCAAGGTCAAGTCATCAAATATGACTGATTACATTTTCTAATGGTTTCTCTATGCCCATTAAAGAGCACTCAACTATTCAGGCTCTCCTTTGATCGTGACATTCAAAATTTGCTCTGATGGCTCCTGACAAGCAAAAATGTATTCTCTAATCTTTAACCACATAAACAATAGCTAACCACTTGTAATTGAGTTTAAATTGATTTCAGGTGGCTTCAGAGAAAAGCAATTTCTACAACAGATTAACCTCTTAATTAAAGTATATTAAGACTACTGTCAGGTGTAGAAATTCTGCTACAGCAGAAAATTATACCTCATTGACATTCATTTATGAAAGAATTGCTGTTCTGTTCCCAGGTAACAGGTTACTTATTTGTGCTTCTTACTTCACTAGGTCAATGCAAGTCTAGTTTCAGTCTTCAGAATATCAGGGTCTTATAGGGCAAAGATGCGGGGAAAGAGAGGGAGTGTCTCGGGGGGTGACATGAGATATGCTGTTCTCGTACTTACATCTTCAGAAGTTACTTTTCTCAAGAAATGGGACTTTCTGCAAAACCCGTAGACCACCTTAAATTAGCTGAGGAATGAGGAAACACAGGTGTCAACCAACACGTCAAAAGCAACTAGAAAGGTTTCTTCAAGGTGTTCTTCGATGCACTGTGAATAGACACCAGCTCTGTCCTCCGTGTCTTTGCTACTCAGACAGCATCACTTGCGAGGACCGTGAGAGAAGCAGAATCTCAAACCCTTTGGGCCCCACCCCAGATCAATGGAGATAGAATCAACCTGTTTTTCAACAAGATCCCCAGGGTATTCATTTGAGCTATTACAGTTTGAGAATTACTGCTCTAAGAGAATGTTTGTGCTTGGCGCCCCATGGTCTCAGGCTGTATCTATAAAACATCAAAAATATTTGATTTGGTGAATAAAGCACAGTGGAACTGGTTGTTGAGTATCATGGAAACCAAATTATTTTCTTGGCACTCTTTACTTTTTATCTTTTTCCTTTGAAGACCCTTCTAGCTTCCCATATTTTATGTCCTGGCTGTGAACACCCAGGTGAATTCAGTCCCACCCACCCAGGACTGGCCCCGAACACGAGACATATACAGAGTTTCTGACTTGGGTGACAATTGGCTTCAGAAGCAAGCTTTATTCATCCCTGATCCTGGAAGTCTGCTCCTTTGGCTCTGTTGCTTTCTTTGGTTCATGTCCCAGAACTGGCCTCAGCCTGTTTTCCCCAGCCTGGGATTTTGTTGCTGCTCTCTGAACTTGCATTTTTAAAAATATTTCCCATTTAGTCTTATTTATTTATTTGTTTGTTTATTTGGAGACAGGGTCTCACTTTGTCACCCAGGCTGGAGTGAAAAAGTGCAATCACTGCTCACTGCAGCCTTGCCCTCCCGGATTGAAGCTATTCTCCTGCCTCAGCCCCCCATCGCCTCCCCTCACCCACCAAGTAGCTGGGACTACAGACATGTGCTACCATGTTTGGCTAATTTTTGTATTTTTTGTAGAGATGGGGTTTTACCATATTGGCCAGGCTGATCCCAAACTCCTGAGCTCAAGTGATCTGCCCTCCTCGGCCTCCCACAGTGCTAGGATTACAGGCATGAGCCGCCCCACTTAGTCTCAAGATACCTAGTGGAGGTTTCTGTTCTTACCTGTCCAAACTTAGAGGTTTGCAGCATTGACTTTTACTCCATAGGTGGCTTGTGGTTGTTAAAAGAAAGTTGAACAAAAATGCAGCTGTGCTCAGCAGCCAGGTGTTGTTAATACAACTGGTTGCAAACTCTCAGGCTTAGTTGCACATTAGAATCCCCCAGGGAGATTCAAATTTTCCACTGCAAAGGTCCCAGCCCAGATCAATTAAATCAGAATTCCATGTTCTGAGGATAAGTGGTTATAAAAAAAAAATAATGGTTTGGAAATGCCAGTTTAGAGAAACTTCTATATCTTGGTGATGCCCATCCCCACTCCCTCCTCTGGGCCTCAGTAGCAGTTCACTTCTTTTATTCTACTCTTTCTCCTCACCTCCAAAGCATTTAGAGAAGAATGAATGAAGAATGTAAGCCTCTGGGTATATTCTTAGGGTGGAGACAGGAGTGAGGGATGGGGAAGGAGAAAGCTACATGCATGATCCATCATATTGCTGAAACTTTGCAAAGAGAAGTGGATATTAAACGAGCCCCAACATCTCCCAGCTTAAGTTGCACCATTACTGCAGAAGAATCATAGAAATAGAGAAAATGGAACGCTAGAAGGCAGGCAGACAAAACATAAGAGAGTTAACATCACACAGCCCATGATCTTCCCACTTGCAATATTCCAAACAAGAAAAATACCCCCAAACAATTTGTGTCCATAAGTGGCAGTTCTAAACCTGTCCTAAGCATCCCTGTGTCTTTCGAGGCAAAGCAGAAAGGGCACCAGGTGTTCTGGTGAAGAGTTCATCTGCCCATGCCCCAAATCAAGGTGAGATGAAGACGGCGGCAGCAGTGCAATCCACACCACGGCTCTTGGCCTGGGACCCTCCTCCGGGTGGGTCTGAGCCTGTGCTGGAACCTGGTGAGAAGAGCTGCAAAAGGCAGGCTGAAGGAAGGAAACCAGGGTGCTCCTCACGTGCTTCCTTTGCTTACTTTTTCTTTCCTGGGTGCCGCAATCTGTTGGGTTCTCTAAGTGTCTTCCCCAGGCCCTACAGATGAGCAGCACCTGGGGACTTATTAGACATGCAAATGCTCCAGAGGACAGCCCCACATCAGACCTCCTGAATCAGACACCTTGGAGCTGGGGCCCAGCCACCTGTGTCTTCAGAAGCCCTTCAGGAGTTCCTGATGTGCACTCAAGTTTGAGAACTACTACTTTATTTCATGCTTCTGAGAGCTGGTTTCTGTGGCCATTTGTTCACTTGGTCTGGAAAGGGGAAGAAACTGTGAAAGCGCTTGTTCTCCTTTCAGACTGCTTATCGTTGATGCGGAATAGCAGCTGGGGTTACTGGCCGTTTCTTCCCAGGTCCCCTCCCTGAACCTCTCATCTTCTGTTTGCAGGCTCCTGGCTCTAGTTTCTGGTCCCTGCAGTCTGGCTTCCTGTACATAACCTTTGCCTGCTGAACCTGAGGCAGCTGCCTCTTCCTCCCCACCTCATTTTATCTACCAGGCTCCAGACTCTTTTCCTCTGTCGAGGCCTCCCCTGCTATGCTTCCTTCTCATAAAAGTTGAAGCTGAGCCTCATCCTCTAGTTGGCTTGGACTCCCAGATGATGCCAGCTCTGTTCATCCTCTTTATCTGTTTGCCCTCTCCTGGCCTGCTACGTTTAGTTAGCAAGCATACAGCTATTAACAAATACTTTTGAATGAAAGAATTAAGTACTTTTTGGTTTCCCAAATCCTTCCACCTGCATTATCTCATCAGATCATTGTGACAGTGAAATTATTATCCCTATTTAACAGTCAATGACACTGAGACCAATCCAGATTACAGTCTAGTTAATAGTAGAGCCAAGACTGGAATTCAGGTCTCTGAATCCTGACTTAATGCTCTATTACACTATGCTGCATTCTTAATTCATCTCTTCACAGAGATGCATTTCAGAGTATTTTCTACTCTCCACAAAAGCACACCATTAATTCATGCAAGGTATATTTGTAATCAACACTCATCTACAGCAAGCACTGGTTTAAACTGGACAAACTGCAAAGAATGTAGTTTACTTCATTGCACAGGTGCACACCACCAAACGATTTAGCAGAAGATAAGAGGATGGATGTTTGGGCCACACAGAGATCACCTGCAGCTGTGGTGATTGGTTCCTGGGGTCAAAGAGCCATTTCTAATCAACAGAGTTGATTAATGGGTAACTCCTGTAGTAGAGAAATCCAAAGATTTTCAACTCAAACCTCTTATTAGTTTACATTTACTGCTCATGTGTTAGGAAGGTCAATAATAAATTAGGGCATTTGAAAGCTAGTATGATTTCCTTTAGGGCCCTCTGCTGTAAGCCCCAGTCTCTGAATGACAGTGCTTTGCCTGGAAGAGAAGCAACCACCTGCATCTGCTAGCATGGGCCTGACTCGAGGTTAGAGGCGTGATGCCCCTGGCACAGGGCACAACCATTCCCCAGTGTGTGGTGGGGAGTTGAGTGAACCACTCTCCTATCCCAGATTCTGCACTGATGTCTCAACCTCTCAACCCTAGGCCTGTGTCTAAGAGCTTAGATTGCAACATTGACTGCCTGTCACCTCAGCCTCCATGACTGAGGTCTTGAACTCTGATGCCCACGCTCACCACATCTTTCCCTGTATTTTCTGCCTTGTTAGACCTCTGATAAGAGAGCAAACAGATAAGAAGGGCAAACCTCCTCTGGCCTATGGGGACGCAAGGCCATGGCCATGCCTTCTGGTTCCAACCACAACTCTACCTTTGTGACTCACACTAACTTCAATCCTGTTTCTCATTTCACCACCTGGCCCTCTGATGCCATGTGCTCTCTAGATGGTCCATCCCTAAGCCCAGCTGTAAATTATTTTGGTTATTTAGTTACCAGTGGAGGGTGTCCAAGTTATTGGCGTCTTGAACAAAGAACTGGACAAAATGCTCAAACAAAGGAAGGAAAGAATGAAACGAGAAAGGCAGAGATTTACTGAAAATGAAAGTACACTCCACAGGGTGGGAGTGGGCCGGGCAAGCAGCTGAAGATCATGGTCACAGAATTTTCAGGTGGTTTCCCATTGGCTACTTTGTATACACCCTATGTAAATGAAGTAGTGGCCCACAATCAGTCTGACTGGTCCCAGGAGAGAGGACCAATTAGAGGCTGAAGCAAAGTTACAAAGTTAGACTCTATGCAAACATGTGATTAGTTGCAGAAAGTAACCAATCAGAAGCTGAAGTGAAGTTACAAAGTTATACTCCTATGTAAATGAACACTTGGCCTGCAACCAGCCTGATTCGTTGTGGGAAGGGACCAATCAGAGGTACTTTCAATTTTTTATCTGCCACACAGAAAAGGGGGGGCGTTGCAAAGGGATTAGCCTCTGGTCCTTTTGTTACTTGGGTGTGGAACATTAGGGTTTTCCTATTGATTTAGTCCTAGAAAGTCAGAGTGGATCAGCTTTAGGTTCCCTACCTCCGGACCCTATTCTCCTGCTTCAACTTCTGACCTACGCTTCCTGTGCCCTGGCCCTGAAGGAGCTCTCTCCAGCTCAGCAGATGATCCAGTATGCACTGGGAGAACTGCCTTGGCTTTAAATTCAGAGCATGGTTGGGGCTTAACAAATGATAGAAAAAATTGAATGGATGGGTGAATAACATTTGGAGAAAGAGAAGAACAAGCATAACCAGACTGGCCTCAGCTCTTAAGTATCAAGCAAGCTAAGAGGAGCTCATCATTCCTCCCTAAAGTCAGATTACCCTGATTAAACAGATATGGAATCCTGTGGATATGTCTCCTCACAAGTGGTGTAAATTCACAGTGACCCTGCATGTTCTCAAGCAAATGACAGTGAAGAGGATGATAATGAGTGGATGAAATAAAGAGAAGTAGAAGAAGGAAGTAGGCAGTATAAAATAGCTTTTAATGAGCACACACTCTGTGCTAGGCACTGTGCTAAACACTAGCACACAACAGCACACCCAATCCTTACAATAATCGTATATAGTAGTGATATTACCCTAATTTACAGGTGTTGAAACATAGTGGAGTCAGAGTTTGGGTCCAAACCTGCACTCCTAACCTCTTTATTAAGCTCATTTCCCCAAGGGAGGTGAATTCTCTACTCTTAGGCTTTCACACTCGTTTGGCTTCAAGAAGTAGTGGCTAGCTTGGCCATCCCCTATCATGGTCATATGTAATGTTTTTACCAACAATACGATTTGATGTTAGGCAGCATTCATGTAATCCCATGCAAAGTTGAAAAGCTGAGTTTATCAACTAGGCCAAGGAATTTCAGCTCACGTGTCTTGGGAAGAAAACTGGACTTGGATCTAGTCCCTGCCCCGACCATGTGGCTTTGAAAATCACTCACCCTCTCTGAGTCTGCTCTCTAGCATTCCGTGTCTTCACAGTATTGTTCAAAAATTAAAGGAGCCATTGACGCAGAAGTGCTCTTTGACTGGAGGGACTACAAAAATAAAAATCATTTCTACGTCATAAAAGAAGTTCAACTCTTTTTTTTTTTTTTTTCCACTGAATTCACTAATGACAGGCAAGTCATGGAGACAAGATCTTCCATGGCTGGATTCATTCCAACAGCAGCAGTTTCCATAAAGATCGTCACATGAGCCAGGTGATTTTCTAGATTATTTTCTTTTTTCAGAGACAAGAAAAAATATGTTTATGACCAAGTAACTTCTGTATCTTCTCATGGTTTGGCAGGTATTATACCTGCTGAGGATTAAATACCTGAAGCTGGACTTGGATAGGTCAGTTAATTAGGATTCAGACATCCTGGTTTGATTCCACAAACAACAAGTTGTCCTCCACTTCATTGGCTCACGAATGTGTACACATTTGTGTGGCCCATGGGGCAAGGTCAAATTGCTTTTTCCTGGAGGCCATTTTGTCACATGGAGTCCCCACAAGAGAGTGTGGATGAGTCACAGCAGATCCATCACCCTTGTAACAAACAGCTCAAATGCATGCTCTGCTGAGCATGAGTCAGGGGACGGGTAGACTTATAGGCAGTCTCCTTTCAGGCTTTCTATTTTTTTCCGTCTGGCTTCTCTTCCTGAGTTTGTTTTGTCTTTCACTTTTTTGTAAAAAATAAATAAATAAATATCCAATTTTTGATACTTTCTTCTCAGTGCCTTGGCTAAGAAAGAGACAGGGTCTGTCTTCTCAGGGAAATGTATTCAATATAAGCATGGTGTTTATCTGTTTCTTTTAAATAAATATATACCAGAAACTTATTTTTAATAGACTTTTTAATTGAGATATAATTCTAGTACCTTACAATTCACTCACTTCAGTCTATGATTCAACAGTTTTAAATATGTTCACAGAGTTATACAATCATTACCACAATCAATATTAGAACATTTTTATTGCACCCAAAAGAAAATCTGACCCCATTAGTGGTCACTCCTCATTTCCCCTCAACCACCCAGCCCTGGGCAACCACTAAACTACTTTCTGTCTATATAGATTTGCCTATTCTGGACACTTCATATAAACAGAATCAATACATGGCCTTTGGCTTCTTTCACTTAGCGTAATGTTTTCCAGGTTCATCCGTGCTGTAGTTTTCAAAAAGTTCTGCATCTCTTCAGTTAGGAGCTCAAACTCATGCTGTTTCTTCCCGTATAACTTTATCTGACTCCCTTGGAAAAATAATAATAAATAATAAAAATATCCTGTGGCGGGTGCTACCTATGCCAGATACTACACACATAAACTTCACAATAAGCTATGCAGGAGATATTATGGTCACTATTTTCCAAATTAAGAAAGCAAGAAAGGTTATACTAATCACTAAGTTACAGAGCCAATATTCTAACTCAGGTCTCTGACTATAAACCAGTCTTCTCCTCTACCCCACATAGTAGGTCTGTCTTGGAAAATGAGCCATGGTTATCACCAGCATTGCCATAAACACCTACATCACATTTCTCTGAAACCCAGCACTGGCCACGGTTGTGGCTTTGACTTGCACCAGAGGAGCACAGAGAAGAAGCACATTCAACAGGCAATGCCCTCAAACGTAGCCTACGCTGGAGGTGGGGTCAAGACGGTCAAGACCGCAGGACTCTCAAGTCCAAAAGATCTGGCTTCAAACATCAGACCCGTCACCTTTCAGTTCCATGTACTTTAGGTAGCTACTTTCTAATTCTTGATTTTCCCCCATATTAATGAGGAGGATAGTTTGTACCTTGTGGGGCTGTTACAGGAATGAAATATAAGGATGAGTGCTTAGCATAGTACCTGGCACAAAGTGCTTGACAGTATTTGCGATTCTTGGTTATTATTACTGCATTGGACAGAGGTAAAATGGCATTTTATCAGTCATCCAAGAAGCACACATTTATGGTCTCCGCATGTGCATACACATACAAACACAAACACACCAGTGTAGTTTAAGGGGCGAGCTCCTCCTGTTATCACCTGTAAGGTATCCTGTTCATAAGGGGAAAGGGTTTACATGTAAGAAACAATAAGGCAGGAGCAGACCTACAACAGTGGACAAGACGACACCCCAAGGACCTGAGTAATGAGCTCCACGGAGCCCTGAGCTGTAGGCAAGGGAAGGTGTCCAGGAGGAGAGGCAGCCATGCTGTCATTGGTTTTACAGTGGCAAACTACGGATGGAGAAGCAGCCTTTAGAAAGTTCATTGAATCTTGCAAAAACATGACTACCATAGCAGGAGAGTTTGCCAAATTATGCAATTCCAAGCAAAGCCTTCCTGACCATCCTCACTGTGATGTTCAGCTTCTGGCTACACCAAAAGCAGTTGCTGGCACAAAAATCATTTATTAAAAAAAGGCTTTTTGGCACATGGCAAAAGGCAGAGAAGTAGAAAGAGAACCCTAGAGGAGTTTTTCCTTAACCTTTCATTAACACGATTTTATAGCTTTCGCAAAATGGCAATCACCAAACTCATTTAAAAGCTTTTAGTTGGAGAAAATAACTTCCTATGAGCGTGTTAGGTAAGAACTCTATCCTACAGATATATGTTCATATGCACATGAAGATGTTTACTGCAATTTTTTTTTTTTTTTTTTTTAAGCAACAGTCTCACTCTGACACTCAGGTTGGAGTGAAATGGCCTAATCTTGGTTTACTGCAATTTTTTTTTTTTTTTTTTTTGAGACAGAGTCTCACTCTGTCACCCAGGCTGGATGCAGTGGCTCAACCTTGGCTCACTGCAACCTCACCTCCCAGGTTCAAGTGATTCTCCTGCCTCAACCTCCCAAGTAGCTGGGACTACAGGCATCTGCCTCTACAGCTGGCTGATTTTTTAATTTTTGGTAGAGATGGGGTTTCACCATATTGGCCAGGCTGGTTTCAAACTCCTGGCCTCACCTGCCTCGGCCTCCCAAAGTGCTAGGATTATAGGTGTGAGCCACCAGGCTTTGCCACAATATTGGCCACAAAATTGTGGCCACAAAAATATTGGCCACAATATTTTTAATCATTGTGAGAAACAACTGAAAGGTCCAAAAACAGGAGAACAGCTGAGCAGAGTCTGGCCCAAGCATCTAACAGCAAACTGTAGAAGTACTGGAGTTAATGGAGTATGTTCATATTTATACAGAATGATGTGCAAAGATGTGATCTGAAAAATATCAGTTCATTAGACAATACATTTAGTGTGTGGTTTCTTAAGAATGTATACAGACAGACACATTGCTCCGTTTGTACAGCTTGCTGTTGGGGCGTAGCCGGGGCTGCTAACGGATGTCAAAACCTCCTGCTTCATGCTACCTATGCTTCTACAATTCAGAGCTTAAGGATGTAGATTGGGACTATTCTTCCCCTTGTACGCTCATTTCTTGCTGTTGATCCTGCCTGCAGGGTCTGCTCCCTCCCCTCTCTCAGGACTTGCCCCACAGTTCAGCTTCTCTGACCATTATCTAAATGTTAACTCCTCCCTCCCTCCTATCTCCCTTCCCCACCTTGCTTTCTTCCTTAGCCTGTGTTAATACCTAACATTCTATATATATCTTATTTAATGCGTCGTCTTTATTATCTGTCTCCCCCAACAAGATGGAAACCATCAGGGCAGGGATTTCTGTCTGTTTTGTTCACTGCTAAAACAACGTCTGGCATGTCATAGAGACTCAGACATTTGTCAGTCAACTGAAGGCGCAAATATTCATGAGGTATTTTTGTAACAAAAAAATATATATGTATATGTAAGTATCTGTGTACAGAGGTCTATGTGTGTATGTAAATGTATACGCATATTGGAATAACTGTCGAAATTATAACCAATGTCAAAGGCAAGTGTAAAGACGTTGGTGCTCCAAGACCAGAGGAGGACCCGGGAAGAGCAAGCTCTAAACTTGCCTGTGCCTTCCTTACTCTTGTCCTCACTTGGGGTTACTTTTTCTGCTATGGCGATAGTTCTTCAGTGAGCACCAGTATTTACAGAACACAAAAAGTTAAATTAATAAAGACAATGAAGCCATTTCAATACTTTCAGCAGTTGCTACTTATATGAAGACGGCAGTCTAGCTGCAGCGGCTCATTCCTATAAGGCCAGCACTGTAGGAGGCAGAGGCAAGAAGATTGTTTGAGGCCAGTGTGGGCAACATACAGAGACCCCATCCCTTAAAAAGATAAAATTTAAAAAAAGGCCAGGTGTGGTGGCTCACGCCTGTAAACCCAGCACTTTGTGAGGCCAAGGTGGGCAGATCATGAGGTCAGGAGATTGAGACGATCCTGGCCAACATGGTGAAATCCTGTCTCTACTAAAAATACAAAAATTAGCTGGGCATGGTGGTACGCGCCTGTAGTCCCAGCTACTTGGGAAGCTGAGGCAGGAGAATTGCTCGAACCCAGGAGGCGGAGTTGCAGTGAGCTGAGATTGCGCCACTGCACTCCACTGACACAGAGAGACTCTGCCTCAAAAATTAGCCAAGTACGGTAGTGTACACCTGCAGTCCCGGCTACTCCAGAAACTGAGACAGGAGAATCACTTCATCCTGGGAGGTCAAGGCTGCAGTGAGCCATGATGGTGCCACTGCACTCCAGCCTGGGTGATAGAGCAAAACCCTGTCTCAAAAAAAAAAAAGGCAGTTCTTGTCTTATATTAACCTCGGAATCCATTTTATTTTATTTCTGGTTACACCAGCTTAAGAAAATTTTGATTTGTACAGAGAAGTACTTGCAAAGAGCAACTTTTAAAATAAATAGGCCAGCTTGGGGACCCAGGAAATGATCTAGCTCACCTGAGATGGCAAGAGAAGCTTTAGCCCAAAATTTACAAAACATGAGTAGATGTGGCAGCATGCATTTGAATTAGTGCTGTCTCCAGTAAATGAACTTTTACACAAAACAAATCTATGCCAGTGTAGCTAATAACAACTTTTTAATAGTAAAAAATTATCTTCAATAAAATGTGAATAAAATGTCTGTAGTTTATCCAAGCCACAGCAGACAGAAGGGGTGTGTGTTGGGTGGGGGTGGGGACGGGAGTTTCTGCAGGTCTGCACATTTCAGAAGCCCCATCTCCACCCCCACCCAACACACACCCCTCTCAAGAGAGAGGATCTTGCTGCCAGGTCAAAGGGATGGCAGCAGTTGCTATCCTCTGGATAGCTTCACAGTTTTTTCTTGGTGATGGCCATTTAAGATCAGTATCAGCTCTCTCTCTGTAGCCCCCTTGAACACTGCAAGAAACATGAGGAGCTTCCATCCCTGAACCCGGCTCTCACGTAGAACTTGGTACCCTCACTGAAGCCACTATCTTAATCAATGCTTGTTGGATCTTTCAATGCCATATTTTTAATAAATCCGTCCTTACTAATGTAGATCCCACATAATATGGTTCAACACAGAATGAACCCAAAAGAACGCCCAAATTCCTTGCCTGGATCTTGAAACCTGGGCTTTTGTCTTACTATTCTGTGTCTTTGCATAACTTACCCCCCTTGCAAGACTCCAAGCTTTCTCTCTTGCCACCTGGCCTTTGCTCCTGCTGTTCCTCCTTCTGGTAGTGCACCTTCCTGGCTATTTGCATCATTAACTTCTTGTTCTGAATGGCTCCTTTTTGGAAGGTCATCCCACGATTGCCTCATCTGTCCCACCAGGCTCTCTCTCCCATATCAGTGCTTTTGTTGTTGTTCCTGGCATATCTTAGTCTTTTAGTATCTTGCCTGTCGATTTCTCTATCTGGGTATTATGGGTATTCCTTCACTAAAATTAAAGATTTGTGACGACAGAGACTTTGTCTTGCTCACCTCTGTATTCCTAATGCGTAGCACAGAGTTGGTGTTTAGTAAGTATCTGCTGAATACATGAATGAATGAATGAATGAATGAGAAGTGCCTGTGATCTGACATAGTATGGAGAACACAAAATATTGTGCCAAGAACTACTAATTGACAACACAGGGTATACACAGCCATACATGAGAGAAAGCTTCAGGGCCAACAGACAGAGACAGAAGCAATTTGGGGAACCATAAATAATTAGAAGCAGGATTTTTGTTCAGCGAATAATAGAAGAATTAGCCCCTCTATACAAGATCAATACAGGATCAATCTAGAGGCGGTCTGTACCAGGGAAGGCTTACAGCCATTAAAATAAAGTTAGGAAAAGGATTCAAATGTTTGGAGAAATATTCTTAAAACTTGGCAGGTCCTTGGTCTCTGGACCTACCCATGAGTCCATGGGGATCAGGCTAAAGTCTTTGGGAAACAGCCTAGATAGAATCCAGAAGTGAATTAAACCAGAGCTCTGTTGTTTTGATCCCTCGAAAGGTATGAAAGTCAACAACTGGTGCTAAGGATCAGGGTGAGCTGATGTAGGTTGGGGTGAGAGGGCGGCCCCATGCAGGGAGACACTGGGAAACAGAGACCAAAGAAGGGCAGCAGACATGTGTCATCATGATGGCGTTCAAAGGCGCACTGGGGAGGAGGGCACACAGTCTCCAAAGCATGCGTGTGTGATGGGCTCTGGCCCCAAGGCAAAGCACTCCCCACCCCACACACACCACACATTTCCACCCTCCTGCCTTTGCACTTGCTCTTCCCTCTTCCTTGGAATACCCTCTCCATGTTTTACCTGGCAAACTCTAGCTCACTCTTCCACAAGCCAACTCACATGCCAACGCAGCTGTGAGCCCACACAGCGTCCCATGGCATCCAAGCCTGGGTCCCTGCCCTTGCCTCGCTGTGGGGTCTATTCTGTCCCTGAATCAATCATGGCGTTTGTACCATCAAGGAGTCTGCACGGGTGAGGGCAGTGGGAGGATCTTGCCCACACCATGTCTCCCCAAGCTCACTCCTGGGGCAGACAGGCTGGCACGGTGAGAAGCCGCAGTGGTCAGAGCCACACTGAGCTCATGTCTTAGTCACTGCCCTTCACGTCCGGAATGGACAATCCCCACAGCCTGATGTTGAGGCCCAGGCCAGGTGCCTGACATGTGACAAACTATGCTTTTTCAGGCTGAGCTTACACCACCCATTAGCTGGTCTGTGGGAGCTGCCAATGTTTGTGGAGTCTGGAGTTCCTCCTACCTGCACCTGGAGTTCAGGGTTCCCCATCACTTTGACTCAAAAACAATGCCCTCCAGTTCTTATTGCCAGAGGCTTCCATCTACCCTGCGGCTCCTCTCGGCCAGCCAGTCATTCAGTCAACACCTAACATTGAACAGGGAGGGCGCAGGGCTAGACTTGGTAGGGCTGGACAGAGAAGACAGCAGGCAGGGAACATGACTCTGCAGACTCCCATCTGGACAGCTGGTGACTGGCCCAACAGTCGGCGAAAGACTCATGCAGTCCACGCAGCCTTGCAAAAGTGAGGGAGAGGAAACACACTTCAGATCAGACACATGAGAAAGCTGAGGTAGGGGTCATTATGAGTTGAAATATTACATTAATTCCCAAAATCCAAGTTTCCTGTTTTTCTCAGAGGCACATATAAATATATGGTGGTCCCATTAAAACTGTACTTGTGTGATATGTATGCCACAATGTAGTGGTGAGATTTCAGGCATGTGATGATCAAAGCTCGTGGGAAGCCCTCGCATTTCACAGTCTGGCAGGCCTGGGTCTAACTCCTGCTGCTTTGGCACCATTCATTCTGTGTGACCCGAGGCAAATCATGCCATCTCTACACATGTGTTATATCACCTGTAAAATGAGTTTATTTTTAGTTTTTAGGAGGGGCAAATCAAATACATGTCTTGCAGTTGGCACCATATCTCACCCATTGCAGACGTTGAGAATAGTGTTTCTGAAATATATTCTATTGAATTTCCAAGGTTTATTGTCCCAAGCAAGGGTAAAGTTAATTCCACCTAGACTAAAGAAGGTCATAAAGTAGAAATGCACAAATAAATCAGTAGAAATCTTCCATCAAGTGGGAAAAGAGGGTGATTGGACATTAAGGAATGTTCCTTCCAGCTAGAAGGGAAGTAGAAGAGTGAGGCAGGAGCAGGGGAGAGGACAAGACACTCACTGGTCAGCCCTGACGAGGGCCATACATCTCTTCATCCAGCAGCCCCCAAGTCAAACTTGAGGGGAGTGGGGAGTGGCGGGTAGTAGGGAGAGACTCTCTACAAGTTTAGGGCATGACCAGAATGCCGATGTCAGATCCCTCTTTCCTCGAGCACAATCAGAAAGAGTACGGCTTTTGTGAACGGCCGGTTAGGATTCAGGGCAGCCAGCAGGGCGAGGAAGCAGGTGGAGACACACAGACCTAGGGAGGGCACAGAAGTCACCTCCTGACCCTCACATGATAGAGGCAGATGGGAAGAATGTGGCTGAAGGTCTCCCAGCCTCCAGGGCCCTTGGCAATGCTGCAAAGACCAGAATGCTAGAATGGGCAGAAGGTCAGGAACGAGAGGCTTGTAGATCCACGGCCCTCTGGGCAGAAGCAGGGGCCCAGTCCATACACACCCACAGCAGCCCTCACAGATACCTGTGCAGGATGACCAGCCCCAGGCGGGAGGAGGACTGTCTCCTCCTGGAGAAACCAGCAAACACCTGGGATATCAGAAGAAGAGAATGAAATGAAGGGCAATAAAATCTGCAAAGACTATCAGCTTCCCCAAATAAACTACAGTAATCTACAAGAGGCTATTAGAAATCAGAGATGGAATTACATTAAACTGGAAAATTTAAGTGTTCTCTCCCATCCTCAACTGCCCTTCTGCTACTGAGAAATTAGGCTTTGAGAGAAAAATCAAAGCACATTTTAATTCCTTGCAAATCTGAGTACTAACGAGTAAATTTCAATGCCCCACTACTTGCTCAATTATTAGTATTATTACTATTATTCTATATAATAATGGTGATTATGATAATATTTGACCATTTTAACCCATAAAATGGCAATTTCCAAAGGTTCAAATGAATAATATTAATTGCTACCTTTATGCAACCAAGATGTGGAGAAAGAGGGTCTCCCTTTCCTCTGATACAGGGGAAATCATATCTGAAGGCAGGGGTGGGGCCTCAAGTGGGTCTGGGAGGCCAGGAGGTTAATGCTTTGGTGCATCTCTGCCTAGAACTGTTTTCTACTTGTACCCATTTTCCCCTTTTCCACCATTTCTTCACCCGAATCACCATATTCAGAAATTGGGAAATTAAGCAGTGTGATTGTATGCTTAGAGTCGTTTTTGACAAATGAGAAGAAGGGCTTCTTTATGCAGAAAAGCCTTACTTAATAACAGTGGTACTTTCTGCTCTAAGAAGTAGCTCAGGCTGGATATCGTTGGAAAACACAAAGTGAGTCACTGACAACTGCATCCTCTGAGGCCAGTCTCACGGTTTCCAATTTTGCTTTCTACATATTTGAAGTTTGTGAAATAAAGTAGACAATATGCATACAGCACTTACTGGAGCATATTGCCGATCTAGAACGGAACGATTAGATGAGTCTAGCCTCTTTCTGGGCTCCCCATCTCCCTGTCAACTGGGAACAAGCTGGCCCATGACTCCCTAGCTCCCCAGCAGTCATGCCACAGTCTCATGGTTAGAACAGGATTCACTAATCCTGAGACCACATCTCCGCACAGCCTCCAGTGTGAGAATTCCACCTACATACTTCCGTCGAGCAAGGACACAGTCTCAGCTTAAGCACCTCGGGCCACAGGGAGCCCCACTTCTTCTCCTTCCACTGTTTAAGAATGTTATTTCTTATGTCAAATCACATTGTGACAATACGCACAGATTGATAGCATGGGTTTTGGAGCTGGGGAGCTACAGCGTCTAATCCGGGCTCTTCCTGTTGCTGGCTGTGTGACCACGGGCAAAGGCATAACCTCTTCATGTCTCAGTTTGTGGTTTACTAACGGGTAATAGGAGGATGCAGTCATTACTTACTTTGGAGAACTATGGAGAGGACTGATTAAAGAACTGCTTGTAAAGTATAGCCAGGTCCTGGAAATAGTATCTACTCAATTAATGCCACACATTAAAATATCATCACAGTTATTGGTGGAGTTCTGCCTTCCAGGGTGACAAAGAACATACCCAATACTCTCTTCCACTTTAAATATTTAAAGACAGCAGTTATGGGTCTTCTAGCTGCACCCAGAAAGGTTCAAGTTCTGTTCTTGTGCCTCTTGTAACAACCTCCAGTTGTTACAGAAGCATCCCTCCAAGCCCAGATGACCTATCTTTGTCTTGGGTAGGACAGTCCAGAGGTCCAGTTCTCCTGTGACGTGGAGGACAATTTCTGGCTGCTCCCTCCTCTTCAGACCCCATCCTATCCTTGCTTTTGTCTCCTCTCTGACAGTTCCCTAACCCTCACCCAGTGCACGGCTGGCCTAGCGTTAGCTGGAATTAGGTACTTTTGGTTTCATGGCGTGTATCGCCATCCATTGGCATGCAGATATCACGGGGCAGTGGAGTACGGCACGTGCGCAGAGATTGACTTTGGTGAGTAACCAGGGGGTGCCTGGAAATCCCTATCATTGGGGTAGTTGGGATCATCGTGACAAAGTCCATCAAAATGTCTCATCTGGGGATGTTTCTAGACCACAGGAAGATCTAGTTTCCTCATGAATGAAACTGGAAAAGTGTCTGAGCTAACCTTGTCCCTTGTCTTTGAAGGTGGGTTTAAGACAGGTTTTATAGCCAAGCTGGGTTGGTGGCCAGTTCTCAGGGAAGCTGGGCCAGTTCTTGAAAAGGCCCAGGGCTCTGTGAAAAGATCCCAGCCTCTGCTTCTGAACTGGGACGACACAGGGTTGCCTGGGGGTGTCCAGCACGGTGCTAACCATGTAGCCAAGACGACTTCAAGCTACTCCGTGATGAAACACCAGGCTCCACCTGTTCAGAGTGGGATGAACAAGGACTAGCTTTGTGGGAGCAGGAGGAGCTGTCAGGAGTCAGAGCATGCCATGGTCATCACACACCTCCCTGGCTTCAACAAGCGCTATTAAGACACACACATTTCCCCTGTCTATGTGTATGTGTTGCAATGGATGTCAAGCAGCAAGATTTTATCTCTGTCTAAAGACAATTTATTAACGAGCACAGCGCTGGCACCCTGGCATGATACTTTGAAATGCCAGCTGTGGCTGTGGGCCAATTTAACCACAGTCTGGAAGTCCAATTTAAAGAAATCCATCTATGGCTTATATAGGTAAGTTTATACTGCTCCCTTTCGGCATCACGGCCCTGAGAACAAAGTACACACAAAGACAGCTGGTGAAGCGCAGACTGCTACAAACTACTGGCCCAGTGGTTCAGAAAGGAGACCAGAACTCAAAGACAAATCCCAGGGAATGATTTCTAGTTAGTTGTCCTTTGCTGATTGACTTTAGAAATTACGGGAAGAGTGGAAGTGGAAGCAGAGGTTGTTACAAGATGTGGTCCCTGCCTGACTTCATTTTGCCTCCCCTTGCCTGCTATTGTGCACCCAATACACCAGCCTTCTGCTTGTGCCTTCAGCTCCCCAGCTCTTCCCTACCTCAGGACCTTTGCATTTGCCAGTTTTTTCTAGAATATTCTTACCTTACCTCAGCTTGACTGTCACCTCCTCAGAAATACTTTCCCTGACTACATTATATAAAGCAAACTTTATGCCCTAGCTGTTCTCCCTCTCTCTTATCCTCCTTCACAGCACTCCCCTAATTGGTAATTAGGTTGTTTATTTGTTTATTATCTGTCTCTCCTGACTAGAACATAAATGCTGTAAAACAAGAAATCTGATTTTATACCCCAGTTCCTTATACATAGACGGTACTCAATGAACATTGAATGAATGAATGATATTAGCATAATCTTTTAGGATTCTTAATGAGAGGAGAAAAGAACCTTTTGTGATTTCCAAGTAGGGAGAGATGAGGAAATAAAGCAGCAAATAGAAGAATTGTTAGCCGCCAATTAGCTTGAGATTGAAACAACCAGAAAAGCAAAAATCTGAATGCGTCATTATAAAATGCAAACAAAGGCAATTTGCATATAGGCACGGGATGGGGTGCTCATGAAGCAGATGGAGTATAAAGTACTGAGGATGGCTACCTCCTACTCTCTCAAGACCTGTGCCCAGCTCCTGCATCTAAGGACAGCATGACTTTTCAGCCCTTCCTAAGAACCCTTCAAACAGAAACACTTCAAATGAGAGTATAAGAGTTTCGCTGACACCAAGCGCCAGCAAGTTCTTGTCATGTACAGCATCTGGGCAGAAGTAAGAACATCTGTTCCCAGCATGAACCTTATTAGCTTCATCATTTGGCTTTCAACCGAAAAAATGTACAATTATGATACATGGGTTTAATTGGCGGCATGGTAGCAACTCATGCTCTGCAGCCGGAGCGCTCAGGAACAGGCGTGGCTATGGCGGGAGCACCCAGGCCCCAGAGGGCAAGACACACCCGGCAGCAACAGCCCCATTACCTGGAGGCAACCTGGCAGCAAGCCCAGGTTCTAGAGACAGAGGACAGCTGGGGACTGGAAGGAAGAGAGAGTGAGACAAAAGAGGGAGAACGGAAGAGGCAGAGGGAGGAGAGAAGGAGAGAAAGTAAATGGCAGGCTTGAAAGTGAAGCCACAAAGACCCGAGCCAGACATAAAAGTGAGGCTGAGGGAGCAGGGCAGAGAGAGAGAAAGCAGCTCTGCCTGGCAAATGGCAGGGCGGGGTGTCTCACGCACTAAAGCAGGGCCGCCTGGGTCTGCACCTCATCTCCACCGCTTCCCTGATGTGTGCACTCAGGCAAGCTGCCTCAACGCTTTGTGCCTTAGTTCTCTCAACCCCTGAGAGGGGAAAATCACAGCACCTACCTCAGAGGGTTGATGTGAGGGGGAAGTGTTACTCTGCATAAGGCACTTGAGCAGTACCTGACATGGAGCAAGCTGCCATCATCATCATCATCTCATCATCATCACTACTACTACTGTCATCATTACTTGTAGACTGATTTAAATACTCCTTATATACTTGCATATACTCCTTACAGCATGATGAACTAGGTACCGGTATTATCCCCAGGCCGCGCAGCAAGCATGTAGAAGTGAAAAGCTGGGCCTTAGCAGTCTGCCTCTGGAGCTCATGCTCCTTACCATCTCCCAGGCAGGACTCATCACCCTTGAGCTTATAATAAAAACAACAGAAGCCACTCAGACTAAAGCTTATGTCTGGGTTTGTTACATGGAAGGCCAAGAGCAATCTCCTTCCCTGGGCCTTCTTATTACAGGTAGCGCTCCCTGCAGCTAAGGAAGCAGGACTGAAATTAAGGAGACAGGGGTTTGAATCCCAGCTCCACGCTCAAGAGCAGTGGGCATGCCTGCCTCCTGAGCCTGCTGCTCTCTGCTGGAACCAGGATGAGAACCCTACATCTGTGGTAAGGATCCAGCAGGGCTGTGGAAGTGGAGCTCTCCCAGTGTCTGGCACTCAGCATATCACAGTTCTAGCATCAGCACAAGACAGCGCGTTCCCTGTGAAAGCTGAGAAATGCTGGGAAGAGGAGACAGGAAGATAAAAGAGGGAGGTTGGAGGGAGGCTTCAGCAGACGGCAGGCAAGGAAACAGCATCAGAGCAGGTGATGTGGTGGGGATGGAGGCTGTGGGAATGGAGGCTGTGGCGGTGGAGGCCATGGGGATGGAGGCCGTGGGAATGGAAGTCATGGGAATGCAGGTCTCAGCAGAGCAAGGCGGGCTCTAGAGAAACAGGGAAGAGCTGACCTCCTCCTGGAAGCGAAGAACCCTACTCACCTCAGCACTCCAGGGTGCTCCCAATTATACTATGGATGTTCCTGATGGCAAAATGAAGCTTTAACAAAAGGCTGAATGATGTGCAAAATTCCCTATATAAGAGGTCAGGGGTTTACACCTCTTAAGAAGGCTTCTTACAAAACTGTTAAATGTTATAGATGGTACATAAAGTGGGGATATGTTACTAACAACCAAAGCAAAGTAGATTATGCAGAAAAGTTCATAGTCAACAGATTCCAATAGAACTGGGGAGCTGCTGTTTGTATTTCTGTAAGGTCCTTCATCCTGGAAGATGCCTTCTTGGTGTTTTAATCACTGGGTGCTGGCACGTGAATACAGTTTCATCCTGGGCAAGCTGCCTAGCCTCTCTGAGTCTCACGTTGTTTCCATCTGTGAAAGAAGTGTGAGATACAGCCTACCTCCCAGGTGGATAGAAACATTAAACAGAGAATTGTGGGAAGAGGTCACATGATGCCTAGCATGTGGACAGAAGGCATCGGTGTGAGCTCATGGGATTACTGCCGTTTGCATTATCATGTGGCAATGGCATAAGATGGAGTGCTGCAATGTGGCTTAAGAGTCGACAAATCTAATTTCTGGAAATTAGTCAAGGAGAACAGTCAACAATATCAACTCCTCCCTCTGCCTCTTGCACCATCTGCACCAATCGCAAGTCCTCTCAGCTCCACTTTATGAGAACTTCTATCTTCCACTGTTCGCTCCCTCCTTGCTCACTGACCTCATTTGGTTTTCATCTCCCACGGGGTCTACCTCAACCAACGGCAAGGGCCTCTGCAGACATTCTTGCCTCTAATCCATTTAATCCGTTTTTCATATAGAAGCTGTGTAGCCCCTTTTTGAAGTCTCAGTTTGTATTAAAATTTTTTTTCATCCATGTTTTAAGATTCTACCATATAGTATAATCCCATTTGTTTTACTTCTTAAAAATCATATTTAAATTGCTTACCATTTGGTTAAACTGACACTCCCAAAACTTCCCAAAGTTTCTCCAGCTGGCTCTGTAGCTAGTGCATGTTGGGGGCTCAGCAAATGTTTGTGGACTGGCACTACAGATATAAATTTCCTAAGTAAAGTAGAAATTCATATGCAAATGTGATAACAACTGGGAAGTGAGGAGGGTGAGGTGATGCCTGTATTATTTTTTAATTTCCCAAGTATAGGGACAAGTATTTTCTAAGAGTCTTATCATTTAGTACATATGTTTAAGATAAAAAGGTGCGTGGGAATACTGCCTCGACACACACATGGCAGAGCATCCTTTGGTTGCTACCTGTGTCTGCTGTTTGCAAAGCCCATTGCTGTTTCTGAGCGGTGTTTCTTCCCCAGGGAAGAACAAGTCCCCCAGACTCTGAGATCACAGGCCACCCAAGGATACAGCATGAAAGAACAATGACCACTGAAGTCAGGAGAAAACGCAACCATGCCCCTCCCAGGATCAAGCAACAGCCACACCCTACTCCTGCCGTCTGGAGTCAAAGGAAACACAAGCAGGCTGAGCTGGGGGCTCTGGTGCCGCGTCCCCACTTCCCCTTTGCTCTTTTTGGCATTCTCCTCATTAAACACAAGGAATCGTCCACCACTACCTGCTCAAATCATGGCTCAGTCATGATTTGCTAGCAGTTTCAAAACACAAAATGCTATTGCTGAGACCGACTGCCAAGAAGCAGGGTTTGTCCTTCTCCCCCGTGGGTGAGAAAAGAGAGCATCAGGTTTGTAGGATTCAGTGTGGCAAGCACTGATTTATTTGCTCTTAGCAATCACGGCTGAAGCTCAGTGACATCTGTAAGCTGAACATTCTCATGAAGCGTGTGTTTTATTCAACTGTTTGCCCTCAGGGTGCTGCAGGCTTGGTTGACGTCCTGCTTGAAGCTGACAACTCCCACTCCACCCTCCACTGATGAGAGGCCTGGGCTCCAGCTAGGCACAGACACACATGGCACGCCGATTCTGCATGTAGTTTTTGTGGCTCTTCATCACCAGGTAAGCGTCTCACAAACCTTAGTCATCACTCCCCTTCTCAGAGTGCCACTGCCTCAAGGAAGATGCTTTTCCTTTTCTTGAAAGCACCATCTTCCGCTTTTTTTCAGTTTCGTTTCCTGTTTGCAGTTGAAGAGCTAACGAGGCACATGGATGAGGGAATCAGCCTGAGCGAGAGGGAAAAACCATCCAAACGCTCCCTGCATAGCTCCTGCCACAGGCTGAGCCTCCTGCGGATGACCCCAAAGACAGGTGAACGCCAGCCATGCTCACTTCTGCCATGTGGCGCAGGACTCTGAAACAGAGCTGCATGAGAATTTCCTCAGCTCTGGTAGACTCTCTCAGGATCCTGGGCCGTAAGACTATTGCTCAGGTCTCAGTAACACACAAAAATCAAAAACAAGCAATCCAACCAAAAAAGATGATTAAGAGGAAAAGTGCTGGCGTGGGGGTAACTGTGAATTGATACCCTAGTTCTTGCATCAGCTAGCTGAGGGGCCCTGGGCAAGTTATCAGACCTCTCGGCCCTTCAGTTTTCTTGTCTGAAAAAGAGAGGTCATAACTGTACAAATCTCATAGAATGTACCATGAGGATTACATGAGATAATTCATGAGAGTTCATGTAAATTCATAGCATAATATCTGATACCTAGGAGGTGCTTAATAAATATTGTGGGTCAGGGAGGGGAGCACCACACATGGGGGGCTGTTGAGGGTGAGGAGTAAGGAGAGGGAGAGCATTAGGACAAATACCGAATGCATGGGGCACTTACAACCTGGATGATGGGTTAATATGTGCAGCAAACCACCATGGCACATGTATACCTATGTCACAAACCTGCATATTCTGTACATGTATCCCAGAACTTAAAGTAAAATTTAAAAAAAAAGAAAAGATTTTTTAAAATTATGTGTCGTTAGTCTTAGTACCTTGTTTCAAAATTATCAGTCAAGAAATGCACAAAGGTGGGACATATATCAGATTCTATCCACTGTCACTCAACTTTCAGTATATATAATCACTTACACAGAAAAAGACCCTTACCCCTTCCCTGTTTTCCCTCCCTCACTCCCCACCCAGTGTGCCTGCTCTCACCTCTGACCCCTGTGCTGATTCTAAGGCCATGGACTGTCTTGACCTTATTCCTCCCTAGATAGTTCCTTAAGGGCAGGCACCATGGCTTTCCTAGCTTAGTATTCTTTTTAGCATCTGGGTCTTCAACTTAGGAGGACCTTCCCACTCTTTTCTGAGTTGAACACTTGCCTTAACTCTGGCAACTTAAAAAAATGAACCATTGATTTCATGAGCTGAGATCTTTGAAGATTTTCAAAGTCTCAGAACCACTTCCCAGTCAAAGAAGTTCAAAGAATGAATTCATCGACTGGCTTATTCTGCTCAAGCATCATTTCCACTTCAGTCAGGAGAGGCCGGGGAAAGGTTGCTTACTGGGGAGGTTTCACCTCTTCACAGGCTGTCTAATATCAGAGGAAGGGAACTTCCCCATAGCGTTCCCACTTCAGAACACTTGGACACCATCAACATAAAACTCTCCCTCCCTATGGGCCTTAAGTGGACCCAATTCTTGCCCCTACAGCGAGGGATCATGTGGCATGCAGCAGTAAGCTGGCTTGTGCCACAGGACCCTGTGTGGGGAAGCCTGGTACCACATCCTAGAACTGTTTTCTTCCTGCATTGAGATGTGTGGGATCCTGTTAGACCGAAAGGCCAAATCAAATCTTCTCTAGGGAGGTCTCACTCCCTGTGCTTCATGACTCCTTCCAGATTCTCTTCTTTCCTTACGTATTACGAGTTATAATTTATCCTCAGGTTTTAAAGGTGGATCTGATGCTACCTAAATGTCAAGTCATGTCATTAATGTAATTAATGATAATGTAGAGTCCTAAACCCAGCACAAGAAACGCAATGAACAAGTAAGAGTTAAGAAAACTCCCCACCATACATTAATTAAGAAAGCCAGGCTATGAAAACATTATTTTGAAAGAAGCCATTTTCTGCAGTTACATAAAATTTCATAGGCTGTTCTGGGCCTCCAGATAGGACCCACGTAATAAAGCTTCTCTGCCAAACCAGCAGGAAAACAGGGAAGTCAGACAGCCATGGTTCAGAACTCATAGACACAGGAATGGAAAACTCCAGAGAGCCCACCTGTAAGATGTGAAGCCACCAATCAACAGGCAGCCTGTTAGATACAGGAAAACTGTCAATCATCTTTACTAAATAGGTAGGATATAACTTCCCTCCCCTCCAGGCCATAGAAAACTCGAATTCTTTACAAGTGTTCTTGAGATTCACAAACAAAATTATCAAGCAACACTATCAAAATGAAAGCCTGCAGATCTTACAAACAAACTAGAAGCTAGCCTCATGGCTGCTCAGAAATGAAAGCATTTAGGCAAAGCCGGGAACTGAAGATGTGACCAGGTGTGGGTCAGACCCTGGTGCTCAAAATAAACACTCTGCCCCAGAAGCTCTGGACTGGAAGGGAGGGACCCAAGTTCTCTGAAAGGGCAAAGCTGCCACAGCCCAACAGCTCAAGCAGTTTGCTCTCAATTATCCAGCCCCTGTGTAATTTCAGGAAAATTTGTTCTGTAAATTACAGATTTTTTTGACACTTAGCAAAAAACAGTTGTCCAACAGCGATTTCATGTCCAAGTAAACCTGTCATCTTCATTCTTGGCCTTTTCCTTCCCTCGTACAGATAATAAAAAGGATCCAGATATTTTCCAAGAGAAAATAAACTCCTAAAGCTGAAAGATTTTGAGTTTTCGAGCTTGGTTAAAATGCTGAGTCCAAGAAGGGGGTTCTCAAGTTGGCACAGTGCTTCCCTCCCACATCCCTACTAAATCACCACCAACTCCAGCAGCTGTGACTCAGAGAATGTGTGAACCCAAGCCTCCTCTCATAAACAGCGTTTCCAGACCCCACGGTCTCCATTTCTTGCTAGCACAGTGCAACTCGGGGTCGGGGCAAATAAGGTAAGAAGACCATCTGAGTTCAACTTCGGAAGCTGTTCTTTTCTCTGCTAAAGCTTAGGTAGAAGCCAAAAGAGCTGTTTTTTCTATTGTCTCACACTAAACTGCTGACAACTAAGAAGTACGAGCACCTGGCAGAATTTCAAACTCCAACTGTAAGCAAACCGCATAAGGAGACTGTTCTGTGTTGCTTTGCTGTGGCTCTCCTCTTTCCAATGTGGGATGTTCCAGAAAGCTGTGGACACTCTGTCAATGTCCACCCCCAGCAGCCCATGGAGCACATCTAGGAATAGGTGTCCCTTCTCCCCTAGGATGGGCCCACAGTGACCCACCTGCTCCAGGAACTGTGACTGGAATACATTATGGAGACTTGTGAGAGTCGAGAATGGCTGAAAACCTTAGCAGGAGTGGAGAGGCATGAGGCAGAGTTGAGAAGTTGCCACCTCCCCTCTCTTTTTTTTTTTTTTAACAGAGTCTCGCTGTGTCGCCCAGGCTGGAATGCAGTGGCACAATCTCAGCTCACGGCAACCTCTGCCTCCCAGGTTCAAGCGATTCTCCAGCCTCACCCTTTCAAGTAGCTGGGATTACAGGTGCCCACCACCACACCTGGCTAATTTTTTTTGTATTTCTAGTAGATACAGGGTTTCACTATGTTGGTCAGGCTGGTCTTGAACTCCTGACCTCAGGTGATCCACCCACCTTGACTTCCCAAAGTGCTGGGATAACAGGCATGAGCCACTGCGCCCAGCCTCCGCTCTCTTTTTTTAACCTCCACTTCTCTCTCAATGTCTAGGCCTGTGGTGGTTTGTTTCTACTTCCATCACTCATTCACTCAACATTACACCTTCCTTCTACCCTCCCTGGTCTGTTTCCCCCATGACCCAGGCCTTTTCCTCTCCCTGGCTTCCACCAGAACCTCCTACAGTATGCACCATTTCCTTTGGGCTCCGTCATCACTCAGTGACAACCACGTTATCTGATGGAATAATCTCTGCTAATGCGCCAGGAGAATATATATGCCTGTTGGGTTCCTTCTGGAGAAGATGGGATTTTTAAGTACGGATGACCAAGGACTGGATTCTAAAGGGGCTGGACAAGATAAGTAACAGAAAGCCAACTGAAATGAATTTGAATGAAAGAAAGAATGAATTGGCTTATCTGACTGTGAGGGGCGGGGTGGAGCAGCTAGAGGAACCCTGTCTGGACCTTCGTGACTCCCATCACAGTGAGCTTTTCCACTTAGCTGGGGCCAGAGCCACACGTCCTTATAGCACCCATCTTTCCTGGAGTCTGGCAGGAAGGACTTTCATTGGCAAGACTTGAATCACATGCCCATCCCTGGACCAATTCCTGTGGCCAGGAGATTTAGCCTGTGTTCTCATTTGCGCTGCTGCTGTAACAAATTATCACAGGCTTAGTGGCTTACAACAAAACACATTTATTACCTTAGGGTTCTGAAGGTTGAAGACTATTAGGGTCTTCCTAGACTAAACTCCAGGTGTCGGAAGGCTGCATTCCTTTCTCGAGCAGAAACCTGTTTGCTTGTATATTCAGTTTGTTAGCAGAATTCAGTTCCTTGTGCTTGTGGGACTGAGATTCTGGTTTCCTTGCTTGTCTCCATCTGTGGACCATTCCCACCTTCTTGAAGAGCTCACATTCCTTGGTTTCTCGCCTTTTCTTCTAGCTTTTTAAAGCCAGCAGTGGTGAGTCCAGTGTTCCTCATGCTTCAAATCTCTCCTGCGTCTTTTTCTGTTATCACATTTCTCTGATCCCTCTGTTTTTCTCTTCCAGGTTCAGGAGCCCAGGTGATTACTTTGGGCCCAACTGGATGATCCAGGAGAATCTCCCCATCTGAAACTCCACCACCCTCATTCCATCTACCAAGTCCCTTTTGCCATGTAATGGCAATGTATACCTAAATGGCATACTCATGTAAATGGCAATGAATATGTAAAATGTACTCAAGGATTCTAAGGATAGAACATAACCTTTTGGGAGGGAGCATTATGTGAACACCACAGCCAGAGTTTGGTCAAATAGCCCCCAGGGAAGCCAGGGCAGGGCTGGTGTGACTGACAGCTCCAATAGAACCATGTGGAAAGGGAGGGAAGGGGCAACTCCCTAGTGATGGATAGGATGCTATTAGCAGGAAAAAGAAGAGAAAAGATGTCTCCTTCAAGGCAGGTTGGGCCTTACTACACATTTAAGGCACTGATCAAAGATATGAGTGGGCTCTTTAGTTAGGAAATTTAATATTCCCAATGGCAAGTGCCCTAAACATTTTTAAATTAATAAATGAAAAAATGAGAAGGGAGGCAGGCCAGAGGCAGAATATCAATCTATCAAATATACCTATTTCCAAGGACTAGAACTGTGCTGAGCTTAACCAAAAAACACAGAAGAAACAGAAACAATTTGTTGGAGTTTGACCCAAGGAGTCAGGCTCACTTATGGCAACAGAGAGCAGTCAGGAAGGATGAGGGGACTAGAATCTAACTCAAGGCTCATGTGCTCTGATGGACCAGGGCCTGCAACAGAGGAGGTGTAGCCACAAATGCTGAATATAACATGCATGGGATGAGGATGTCTGGAGTGTTGGCTGGAGCACATTGGTTATGGTTTGAACACCTGTAACCAGCCACACAACCTCAGGTAAGTCTCACGTTGAGCCAGTTTCATCTCCAGTGACATGAGAGAGTGGGACTATCAGGGATGTCCATGAGGTGACTGTGCCAGTCCCCACCCCACACCTACACCTGCCCAACTTCCATAACCCACTCAGTGCTCTTTCCTGCTGAGCCTCCTCAAGGCAGCTTTCCAACAGCCACTACCACCTGCTCCAAGTCAAAAACGTATATGAAAATCCCTCAGTCATTCTAGAGTTAGGTAACTTCTAAGGTGCTTTTCAGGTTTGACATTTTATACCCTAAAGTTCTGATATAGATAGACCAACCACTTAGGACCAAGTGAGACCCATTCAGGCTCTCATTTCAAACTCCTAACGCTGGATGAGGACAAAGCTACCTGGTGGGAAGGGCAAATAGAATTCAGAAAACATTCATGATTTAATCCAAGTGCTCAAGGACAGTTTCAGTAGGAAATCAAATCAGAGATGAAATAAATTTCCCTTCTCAACCAGAAGGCTTGAAATGACAAGTAGATGTTTCACAAAAGGTCAACTATAATCCTTGATGGACAGATAATTGCCTTGCGATTACATAGATAAGCAACCTGGTTTTTTGGCAGGATTAGCTGCTGCAGATAAATTGAGAAATATTGCCAGTTGGTTCCCTGGAAACTCTGAAACAGACATTACCAAATAGGAAATTTATTAGGGGGCGGTCTCGAGACTAACACCTGTCAAGGAAGGGAAGGAAGCAGGATTGGCTAGAGGGTAAAATTTGGCATGGACTCTGTCAAAGTCTCAGCTCCCTGTACAAGGAGCTCCAAAACTGGACTGGCCTTACAGAGACATCCTCAGTTTCAGTATGGGGTCAGATCTTTAGTTGCCTCCATTGACCTGTCATTGAATGGAGGCTAGTCCCAGGCAGGCAGCTCTTGGGTAAGGAGGCTGTCTTCGTAGAGCTCAGAGACCAGATAGGGCTGACAGTGGAGCGCTGTTAGCCAGCAGCAGGCCCAGAAGCTAGGAGGACAGTTTCTCCAATCCTGAAGGAATATCTGGCAGAGTCACATATTGAGGAAAACAAGCAAACGGAATCTCTGACCTGGCTGGCCTATTCAGGACATTAGCACCAGCAGTGCCCGTGAGGGCTACTCTTTTCTATCTGTTGGCACTGCAGAGGCCCTCTGAGTCTCCTTGTACAGTCTACAGCTTCTTCCAGTGTTGACCCATGGCCAATTTTCTGGTGGTGCTCAGCAAAATAAATTACCCAAAGTAGGAAACGTAACTGGTGTGGATGTTTCATTCTGGTGGATAGATGTCATGAGTTATTTTACATTAACTTTACAGTAAAATAAATAGGTGGACAAATTATATTTTCCACATGATGTGAGCTCTGTAGAGATAGTATGTGAGTCTTCTAGGACTGCTGTAAGAAAATACCACAGACTGGGTGGCTTAAACACAAAAATTTATTTTCTCACAGCTCTGGAGGCTGAAAGTCCAAGATGAAGACATTGGCAGGTCTGGTTTCTCCTGAGGCCTCCCTCTGTGGTTTGCAGATGGCCACCTTCTTGCTGTGTCCTCACATGGCCTTTCTCTGTGCACATGTCACTGGAATCTCTTTCTCTTCTTATAAGAATGAAGTCCCACTGGATTAGGGCTTACCCTATAACCTCATATTACCTATTTAAAGGCCCCCATCTCCAAATACAGTCAAATTGGGGTCAGAGCTTTAACATATGAAATCTGGGGGAATGTAATCTAGTCCATAACAGATAGTTTCGAAAAATCCCTTCTAACATTCCATTAGTCTAAGGATGAATGAACGGCAGAATGTAAAATTTATATATAGATGTCATTTTAAAGTGTATTTCTAGCTCCCTTCATTCTTGTTCCCCTGTAGAAATTTTATTGTTTAAATTAAAATTTGGAAAGCAAAACATTTCTCAGAAAAAAATAAAATTACCCATATTACTATCACTCATTTAAAAAATACTATAACATTTTATGTATTTTCTTCCAATTCTTTTTCTCTGTTACATATAAACATTTTTATGGATTGGAGCATATCTGTATTACAATTTTATATCTATATAAAATTGCTAATAATTTGATAATAATAGAGCATTGCTATATTTTAAAAGGAAAACAATATAGCCATAATTTAATTGTCTAATGCTTTCTCTTGGGAACTATTGCACCAAGTATTTGCACCTAAGTATTTTCTTGAATGTCTGCTTTCCCAATATTTTTTTTAATACCATTTCCTTTTTCCTCTTTTTCTATCCAAATTTTCCACTTCCTTTTAAGCCCAGCTCAAGCCCTACCCCCTCAAGTAAAGACTTCTCTGATATTTCTAGACATAGTAGCCTGGCCTCCTTTTCCTTTTCTGCACATCCTTTGCTTAATCCAATTCTTCTTGTGATATACCTGGTATCACTGTTGAAGGAAGGAGGTGGGAGGAAAGAGAAGGAAAGAAAGGAGGAAGGGAGGGATAAATGGAGGGAGAGAGGGAAGAAGGAAGGAAGGAGCCTATATATATATATATATACATACATATATATGCATATGTTCATATAAATCTTTATTTTAAGCCTTACTTCGCAATATGACTGTAAGCCTCTTGAATACAAAGGCATCAACTGATTGATGTTGGTGGATTGATTGATTAGTTTGCAGGTCAGTTTGCTGTTTTCTGAATATTAACCAAGTTGTCTGTAGAAATAATTTTTGCTCCTACTTATCCTGTGGAGGGTACTATTTGTGACATGTCCACTGCAGGACTGAATTGGAAGCATTGTGTTCTTCTGTGTTATCCTGATTTCCCTGCTCTATGTGCCTTGACAGCAGGATGGTTCTATTATGTTATATCCTATTGTGTCTTTATAATGACTTAATTACTGTGTATGGGCTTCTAGCTGAGAATCGGGGAGAAGGTAAATTCTATAAATAAAATCTGCTATCGGTGACATCAATATGCTGCCAGACTTAGTTGTGTCTACATTGCACAGGTTCATATTAAAATTCAAAGTGTTGTCAAATACATGTTATAGGTAAAGAATCTATTTTAAATTCCTTTACAGAGTGAATTAAGCTACAGTCAAAACATGTTCTGGAAAGAAGAGCTTTGATGTTCTGATGTGCCATGTACTATATGGCAGTCTATCTCAATGTGTCATTCCTCTATGCAGCAAAAGACTGCACTGGCCAATGCCCTAAGACCTCTGGAGAAAGATCTCCTTTGTGTCTCATTTGGTCAAGCAGAGCCCTAGACTCATTATTAAACCAAATATATCCATCTTTAAAATGTATACAAAACTGTATCTGGCTCATTAGGACATGCATAATACATTGCTGTAAATGGCTAACAGACCAACCCTAAACTACTTTCAGTATTTTAAAGATGAAAATAGAGATGGAGGGAGGGAGGTGGGGAGAAAGAGAAGGAAGGAAAGGAAGAAGGGAGGGAGGAATGGAGGGAGGGAGGGAGGAATGGAGGGAGAGAGAGAAGAAAGAAGGAAGAAAGGAGCCTATATCTGTATCTATCTATCTATCTATCTATCTATCTATCTATCTATCTATCTATCTACACACACACACATATATTCATAATGTCAGAGAAATCTGCCATTTCATTAGCTTTTCTTTCAAAGTTTTGTTACATTGTAAATTTCAGGTGAAATTAACAATCATAATAACAAGTACAGTTTGAGAGCTTAGAATCAGCAAAGTCAAGGTGTGACATTTTGACATTGCCGCTTTGATACAACTATTTTGATGAAAGAACATTTTGTCATGTTTAAAAAAAATTTCAGCTTTTATCTTTTAGAAATGAATGGGGAAGCAGATAACCACCCCCCTTCCAAAGCCTCACAGAAGCCCATACTTCACTCTTGAAATTCAGACTACTGTTCTCACACAAGCAATGGGAAAGTTCAGGAAGGAGACAGGTGTCCAGGTATTACTTGCTTTTAAAAGATGATTTTTATATTTGACCAGACCAACTTGATGCATCAACACATCTGCATCAAATGTTATCCTTTAGTGCAAGTCACAATGGAGTGCCATTTCTGGACACCTAGCACGAACAGTAATACTGCAATAACTGCTCTGATAATTCATGGGAAAAAAAGTGCCACTTTACTTCTCCACGTCTGTCAACGGAGAGTCACCCTGTGCCCTGATTAATCCTGTTGGTTGCCTCAGTTCTTTATTTCCTGCTGCAGATGCAGACATCAACTTGATGTTTCCGTGTTTTCATGGGATGGGGTCTCCACAAGATTAAGAAAAGGCGACAATGGAGTGTGGCATGAGGAAGAGAAAAAGCAGTAGTTCAGGAAGGCCTGAGTCCTTTCTCCCTGGGCAAGAGCTAGAACAGGAATAAACCTTTAAAGAAACTGGGTGGGTGGTCCTGTCCGAGAGGGGCTAGTGAAGCAGGCACTTGCCTAGGATACAAAATTTAAAGGGGTTCCTATAACTCAGCAGTCAAGATAAATGTTTTTAAGCAATATTTTTAAAAATGAAAATGCAGGCAAATTCACCGTAAACAAAATACCAAGCTTTTAAGTAAAGACAGACCCAACTCTGCACTTGGGCAATCGTGCCTCATTCACCCACCCTAATCCCAGCCCTGGGTCTTGCATTTCATCTTCCACAAATCCAAAGATGCTCTCTAAGTAAAAAATAAAAATAAAAATCTCTCAGTCAAAATAAATGTATGTTAACTAGTTCTATTTAGCCACTCCACAATGCATACATATTTGCAAACATCATGTTGCATACCATAAACATGTACAATTTTTATTTGACAAATAAGTGGTGAAGGAAGACTACAGAACTGGAAACATGCACCATGAATTCTGTCTAGAATTTTTGAAACTCTTAGAATATATGAACATTTTATTAGGCTAAGTCCACATTCCAAGTTATCTAGATATTTGAGATTTCATTAAACCCCAATGCCTTAGACAATATGATTGACAAACCCATCTTGGGCAAAAATGTCATAATAGGAGGAAAGAAAAACAGGGGAAAGCTAGTACAAGTGGAATATGGGGGGGAAGAAAGGTGGGTGCTGACCGTCCCCAACAACAACTTGCAACTCAGGTAAATAACATACCCCTGTCCCCAAACTAAATTAATATGCAATGGATCAATATTAGTGATATCCAAAGTCAACCTTAAAGAGAAAAAAATATATCTCAGGAGAACAAGGTTTAATGCAACTGTAGAGAATTATTTTTTAATCTTATGAGCCTGGGCTGGACTCTGTTTTCTCAGAGGGCATCAAAAGAGGGACACACAGCAAGCAAGTAGAAAACGCTCATGGATCTTTAGGAGAGATGAGCTGGGACAAATAAAAATATTTGTTTAGGAGATGGAAATGCGGGTACCTTACAACTTAGATCTTGGATTTTTTTTTTTTTTTTTTTTTTTTTGCAGGGGGGTAGGGGAGGAGTCTTGATCTGTCACCCAGGCTGGAGTGCAGTGGCACGATCTCGACTCACTGCAACCTCCACCTCCCAGGTACAAGCGATTCAGCCTCCCCAGTAGCTGGGACTACAAGCGCTTGTCACCACGCCTGGCTAATTTTTAGTATTTTTAGTAGAGATGGGATTTCAACGTGTTAGCTGGATGGTCTTGATCTCCTGACCGCGAGATCTGCCCATCTCAGCTTCCCAAAGTGCTGGGATTACAGGTATTAGCCACCGTGCCTGGCCAAATTTCTATTTTCATAGCATTATTATTTTTGCAGAAAACACCATTACAAATATGTCAGTAACAAGAAGGATTGGTCAGCCATTGAAGAAAAGAAAAATAATAAGGCAAACACAGTCCCTGCCAATGGGAAGTGTGTCGGTCCCCATTGCTGTTGCTGTGTAATAACCTAGCCCCAGATCTGATGGTCTAAAACAACTACCATTTTACCCTGTCTATGGATTCTGCAGGTCAGGAATTTGGACTGGACACAATGGGATCAGCTTATCCCTGCTCCATGATATCTGGGGCCTCAGTTGGAAAGGCCTGGAGGTTGGGTTGACTCCAAGGCTGGGAACTGCAATCACCTGGAGGCTTCTTCACTCAGGCCCGGGGCTGGGATGATTCCAAAACCAGGACTGTCTATCGGAATGCCTAGATGCAGCCTCTCTGGGTATGACTCGGCTTCCTCACGGCATGCAGCCTCAGAGCACGCAGATTCCTCCCACTGCAACTCAGGGCATGAGTGGGCCAGTGAACAAGACAAAAGCTGCACTGCCTTTTATGACAGCTTCAGGAGTGAGACAGCTTCACCTCTGCCAGATCCATTGGCCCATGCAGTCACAAGCCTGCCCAGCTTCAAGGGTAAAGAACTCAACTTCACCTCTCGATGGGGGAGTGGCAAGGTTGCTTGCAGAAAATCACATGGGACAATAGATATCATTGCTACCATCTCTGGAAAATGCGATCTGCCACAGCATTCACGCTGAAGGACATACTCATCTGAGCAGGTGGCAAGCAGAGTCCTGTCGTCAAGATGCACGCCTCAGCCTATTGGGGACTCATGTTGTTTAATATGAAAATCACATACCTGGCTGTCCTTGTTCTGATTCTCTGATAATTCAGCTTCTCATAGAATTTGCCGATGAGGAAAGGAAGGGATCAAGGAGCCACATGGCAGTCACATTTCTCATTGTACCTGGTGAAACTGACACTTTCAAGCATTCACCTCTCCAGAGACTTGTAAGTAAGCATGGTCACTGTGACACTTTCCTGGGGTCCCTAAGGTCTCATGCACTCTGGGACTGCAAGGCTCAGGCCAGCCCCTGTTCTGCAGGCAATGTGCCACACGATCAATGCTTCCTTGTGGGAATGGCGGGGGATGCCAGCAGACCTGCCCCAATCAGAACCCTGGACACTGTGTAAGTTATTTTTTTTTCCTTTGTGAAACCAGTAATAAGGTGAAGAAACGTAAGTCAGATTGGAGGAGAAGAAGCTATGAAACCATGGAAAACTAAAGAAAAGGGAAGGGGGCACTAACTGGAAGAAAGAAAAGAATCCAAGAGTGAAGGAAACACTTTGAGTAAACCGTCATGGCAATAGGATAGTTTCTGAGCGTTACCTTCGAAATAGCCCACGCCGGCCAGGCGCAGTGGCTCACACCTATAATCCCAGCCCTTTGGGAGGCCGAGGTGGTGGATCACCTGCAGTCAGGAGTTCGAGACCAGCCTGGCCAACATGGTAAAACCCTGTCTCTACTAAAAATAAAAAACTAGCAGGCATGGTGGTGTATGCTTGTAATCCCAGCTACTTGGGAGGCTGAGGCAGGAGAATCACTTGAACCTGGGAGGCGGAGGTTGTCGTGAGCCGAGATCACACCACTGCATCCAGCCTGGGCAATAGAGTGAGACTCCATCTCAAATTAAAAAACATACAAAATAAACAAAATAGTTCATGTTGAGCCCCTTTTCCCCGAGTGCCTGAGTTCTTCTAAGCGGTAACTAGCTGGAATGGGAGACACAGTCATGCCTCATAGCTGCCAGCCTCTCTGCCTCCATGTCACCTTTCTGACTATCCCAGTAAATGCTCAGCCCATTGCCTGTGTCACCAAAGACACTCAGGGCACAGTCCCTGCAGGCTCTGTGGGCCTCAGGCCATAAGGCTGACCTCACAACAGCACTTGTCTTCCTCCCCAAGTAGATTATTTATTTAACAAACACCTAGACCAGGCTTACTACACATCAGGCACTGTTCCAAGTACTTTGCAAATATTAGCTCAGTTATTCCTCTGCAAGGGAGGTACTGTTATTTATCCGTATTTCACAGATGAGGAAACTGAGATAGGTTAGATGATGTATTGCCTACCTGGGCCCATCCACTAAGTGGTAAGGCCAGAATTCAAACCCAAGCAGGCCAGCCCCAGATTCACTGCTCACAGCCCTTGGGCTATGTGAGGCTGGAACAGCTGGGGAGGTGAGGGGCTGGTCACGGAGGCATATGCCCAGGATTCAGGCACACCTGCATGGGCATGATCCAGGTGGATCAGCCTAGACACCCTGGCAGGGCTTCTGGGACAGGTCTTTTTCTCCCTAAAGCCTATGAGTTTATCCTGGCTCAACCAACCACCCTCTTGTGTACTTCCTTTACAAGTCATGGGACTGAGGGCCTAGAATCTCTGCAACACTTTGCAAACCTTGCCATAGGACTGAGAACCTCTCTACCGTGCTCCTAAGACTCAGTCTTCACAGAAGACATTGACTCTGGTTGTGGGAAGCAGCAGGGTGACAGGGCTAGAGGTGCTAGATTAAATATAGAATGTCCAGTTACATTTGAATTTCAGATTAATTCTTTTTTCCAGTACAAGTTATGTCCCATGCAATATTTGAGACACACTAAAAAATTATTCATTGTTTACTGGGCATTCTGTACTTCTATTTGCTAAATTTGGCAACCCTAAATGCAGGCTTATGAAAACCTCTAAAATGTGGAATAGGATCACAGCTAGGGAGCAGGCGGGCTCTGTGTTGCTGTCCAGGTGGTGGTGGGTGTGGGGAGGCCCTCTGGGGAAATACGCTAAGGGAGGCAGTTCCTTCTGCCCTGGACAGAGCCAATGCTATGATATGTCCAGGCCCAGGAGAAAAGGCAAAATAAACGCCCATGGGCCTTGTGCTGCTCTACAGGCTCACGGCCCATGCTTTGCATGAAGCCGTTTCACCCCACAACTTTCTATTCTGAAAAATTTCCAACCTACAGAAAAGTTGCAACCATTGTACAATGAATACCCATTTTTATCACATTGGCGCTCTCTTTCCCATGGTGTGTGTGTGCACATGGGCGCGTATACACACATCTGTATTAGACTGTTTGATGAACCATTTGAGAGTTTGTGCTAGATAGTCACCTGATGAAACTGGCTCTTTCGTTTCAAGCATTCTCCTCTCCAGAAAATGGTAAGTAAGCACAAGTCACTGTGACACTCTCCTGGGGTCCTTAGGGTCTCAGCATGTAGTTCCGAGGAACAAAGGCATTCTCCTCTGTAACCCCAGTACCATGACCAGACTCAGGAAATTTAGCATTAATACCATGCTATTACCTAATATAAAGTCCTCATTCGAATTCCTCCATTTGCTCCAATATGTGCGCTTGTACTTTTTTGAATCCGAGATCCTCTCAAGGCTCCCAAATGTACTTAATTGTCATGTTTCTTGAGTCTCTTTTAACTGAGGGCTGCCTTTTTAGAGCATCTACTGCATGCTAGACAATATGCAAGAGGCGTGGCCTGCCTTATCTTATTTCAGCCCTGTGAGACAGAAGTTATCTCTTTTTACAAAGAAGGAAACTGAAGCTTATTCGAGTGAAGTAACTCACCCAGGGTCACATGGCTGGTAAGTGGTGCGGCCAGTGTTTGAACCCAGCCCTGACTCCCAAGTCTACCCTCTCTCCTTTCCACCCCACTGTCTAAGCTCTGTCAAGAGATGATACTGAAAGAGTGACACTGAGGTTGGAACTGATAACTTTTCCAAGAGGTGAGAGAATGTTCCCTAGAAATACACAGGATTTTGAAAGAGAAGCTGATCGTGTTAGCTAGGGAGGCAGGACCGCGCCAAGGTTAGAAGCGAGGTCTTGAAGTCAAGTCTTGGGTGAATTCCTATATTCCCCAGCTATGTTCCCTTAGCCTTTCTGAAATCTTCACTTTCCCACCTTTAACAGAAGAGTAATAACAGTGACCTCACTGGATTATTAAGGGACTAATACTCTATTAAGCTCTTAGCACCCAGACAACCTGGCACATGCCAGGTGTCCAATAAGTGGCACTAGTACTGTGACTAGGTGAGGAGAGTATATGCCTGACAGTTGCCACTTACAGGAGCCACAGGCTGATTGCTGGGGGCTGCCCACATGAAGAACAACAGCTAATGCTCATGCATGAGGGTTCAACACACCAGAAGGGGGGTAGCTGTGGGAACAGGGATTCAGTTTGCATTGCTGGAGACCAGTGAGCTGAGCCCTTCTTCCTGCCAGGAGCTCCCTTCCAAGGAACAGAGAGAAAAGAAGCCCAGACAGGGACACCCTGCTGCCCTCCACGCCCCAGAGAGGCAGGCAGGGAGCTGGGCTCCTTATTCTTGTTTCCCAGCACGGTCAATCATTTCCTGGGCATTTGGGAGCCCAGTGTTTTAGGGGAAGGTGAGAGTGGGCTCCAGACAGCTGAAATATAAGGAAGATGTTACCGGCTAGATTATGCCCCCTCCCTAAATTTATATGTTAAAGTCTTAACCTCCAGTTAGGAGCTTAGGACTACATTTGGAGATAGGGCTATTAAAGAGACAGTTACGGTCAAATGAGATCCCCAGGGCAGGTGCTGACCCATTCAGCCCGGTGTCCTTACATGAAGAGGAGATTAGGACAGAGATGGGTGCAGGAGAAAAACCATGTGAGGATCCAGCAAAACAGTGGCCATCCGCAGGCCGGGAGAGGCCTTTGAAGAAATCTAACCTACCAACACCTTGGTCTTGAACTTTCAGGCTCCAGAACTACAAGAAGTAAATTTCTGACATTTAAGCCACCTCGTCTGCAGCACTTTGTTATGGCAGCCCTAGGTGACTAATACACAGGCCCCCACGTTCTCAGAGGAAGGGGTGGTCTTCTGGCCTATATCCTTCTCCCATACCAAATGCTTCCTGCCCTGGAACATCCGACTTCAAATTCTTCAGCTTTGGGACTCGAACTAGCTGCCTTTCTCCTCAGCCTGCAGACAGCCTGTTGTGGGACCTCACCTCGTAACTGTAGGAGTCAATACTCCTTAATAAACTCATATATATATATATACACACACACACATCTATCCTGTTAGTTCTTTTCCTCTAGAGAACCCTAACATAGGTGGCCTCATAAAAGAAAGAGACAGGCTGGGCGAGGTGGCTCATGCCTGTAATCCAAACACTTTGGGTGGCTGAGGCGGGCAGATCACAAGGTCAGGAGATGAAGACCATCATGGCCAACATGGTGAAGCCCTGTCTCTACTAACATACAAAAAATTAGCTGGGTGTAGTGGCATGTGCCTGTAGTCCCAGCTACTCAGGAGCCTGAGGCAGGGGAATCCTTGAACCCAGGAGGCAGAGGTTGCAGTGAGCCAAGATCATGCCACTGCACTCCAACCTGGTGACAGAGCAAGACTCCATCTCAAAAAAG
>NW_016107460.1:1566296-1576001 GCF_001604975.1 Cebus imitator | reverse complement strand
AAAAAAAAAAAAAAGACAACTGCATAGAGACTAGCATAGCCTTCAGGGAAGAATCCATGGGGCTTCTGCGCAGCAGAGGGATGGCTGTCACAATAGCAGGTCTCTGAGCCAAGACTTAAGAATCCTGGGTTACAGCCACCTGCTGCCACCCCCAATCGTCACTGGATAGAGGCAGGAGACAGGCCAGTTTTGCAGACTGTCTATGGCCAACTCCTTAGCCTGTGTAATGACATCTCTGCAATCTGCATGTGGATTTGCTGATCTTTTAAGGTCTCTTCCTCAACTAGAATTCTAGGATTCCTGTAGCCATCGGAGGGGAGTGTGCTGGTTGGAAGAGCAAGCTGAGCTGATTATCCTGTTGATGCAGGCAGGTCAGCAGTTTGAATGCTCCATCTGTTCTGTAGAGGGCCTGGCCTGTGTCGTGTAAAAGCCAACGGAGCGGAGAACCAGAGCCAGGCTGGGTGTGTGGTGTGAATCTGCTTTTCCTTTCTCCACAGAGGATGCTTGACACGTTAGGTGGCATCGGAGCCAACCTCTGGGTAAGTGTTCTCCCAGGCAATGGGCAGATCTAACCATGTGATGCTGATGGTGTGGAGTACCCTCTTCTTTGTTACAGAGAGCTGCCTGGCCTCAAGGGATGCTGAGAGTCTGGCCTCTCCAGGGATGCTGCTGGGCCTCACAGGAAGCCAGAATGTGAAGAAGTCGGTAGGAGACCAGGACAGCTTGCAGCTACAGCCACACATGCTCCAGTGCAGAGACTTCAGTCCCTGACACCACTTGACGGGGCAGCAAAGTTATATGGTCCCAACCTTCTGATCACACCCATGTCCATACAGTGGAGAGGCTCTCCAGGCCTCAGGCCATGGAAGAGCACGTCCCTGATTTGCTCCAATCTGCCTCCACCGTGGACAGCAGGCTCAGGTTTAGAGGAACAGCCACTTCAGAACAGTTTTCCTGCAATATTCTTGAAAGTAACTAGCAAGCCACTTGCCAGGCTCGAAGGATACATGAAATCATACACATAAAGACAAACTTTCTGAACTCTAGTTTGCTTTTATGCATTTATTTCTCTCAGGCCTCTGATCATCATCCGGGGTCAAGGTGGTAATGGCCGAGGCAGAATTCTTCTTCTCCAGGGTCAGGGAAATGAGTCGCTGAGCAGTCCCATGGCTTATCCAAGACCCCAGGCAGGACAGAGCCTAAGTGAGGCTCATATGACATCTTCCAACCCCTGAATCTAGGTTCCAGCTCCTAGGAGATCGGTAGTTGACCCATATCCTCCTGAGTTTTTTCCTTTCTTATTTTCCAAAACGTAATATGTGTTCCATGTTACAAATACATTCTAAATGTTCAACTGACTGAGAAATTCGGTTCCATTTTTCCGTGCGCATTTGATATGCATCTGGATGGATGGCATTGTGCACACTTAAAATCAGGAGAAATAAATAGCTCTCAGATGTGACAGCATATGTATTTGCTCAACAGTAAATGGCAAAGGTCTGATTTCATTTTTACAGTATTTCATCAGACATATGGTAAACCATGATAGGTGACTTTTATTTAAAAGTCAGTCATGCCGAATTCAAACCTTATTTTATTTTATTTTATTTTATTTTATTTTATTTTATTTTTGAGATGGAGTCTCGCTCTGTCACCCAGGCTAGCATGCAGTGGCGCCATCTCGGCTCACTGCAACCTCTACCTCCCAGGTTCAACAGTTCTCTTGCTTCAGCCTCCCGAGTAGCTGGGATTACAGGCGCAGGACACCACATCCAGCTAATTTTTGTATTTTTAGTAGAGACTAGGTTTTGCCATGTTGACCTGGCTGGTCTCGAATTCCTGACCTCAGGTGATCTGCCCACCTTGGCCTCCCAAAATGCGGAATTACAGGCATGAGTCACTGTGCCCAGTCCGAATTCAAAATTTAAAGGAACACACAGATGGACAGTCTGCTCTCTGGGGGCATGAGAGTATTCTTATTCCTGGGGGTGGCATTACCAACATCTGAAGGGCAATCTACGTTTTCAAAGGAATTGCCAGTTTCCCATATGAAACTTAGACACACTTGGTGAAAACCAGAGGCTCCAGCTGTCTCCATTTAACATCTGACCCTTAAAGCAGAGGCAGCAGGAAAAATGATCCAGGGATGGAGGGCCCCACACGGCCCTTCCACTCAGCTTCCCTTCCCCCGACTTTTCATAGTCTGTCTGTTCCTGGGAAGCCAAGGGTAGCTGTCCCTGGTGGATAATCATGTGTTTAGCATCTTTCCCAGCTCCTCATTTTTCCTTTTAGTTTCCTGATTAGGTGTCAGATGGGTATTTTGCCTGCAGGGCTGCAGAAGCATCTGCAAGGAGAGTGTGCACAGAGACGGGGCACCATAGGAACATCCTCAACAGACCAGAGATGACACGTGCCCTCTCCCACACTGAGAGGCCCTGAGGTCAGAAAAGACAGAGTATTTCAGTACAGCACAGGGCTTGTCCTGTGCATTAAACTATGTGGCCTCAGCAAAAGGAGAGGTGAAGTGAGAGAGGAAGCAAGAAATTTATTTGTATAAAAGTCTTTATCAGGCAATCCACATTACTGCATGTATTACTAATCTTGTATACTCAAGTATTACTGCACAGGCTTATGTACACAAACCACATAGACTGCCGTCTACTTTAGGACGAGAGAAGAGGCTTTCACTCTTTGCCTCAGATCCTGACTTTAGAACCAACTCTCCGGAAAAGAAAAGATGCAATCTCCACTTTTTAAGGAAACATAAAAGGTGACTTAATTATGTTAATTAGTAAAACTGTTAACTAAACAAGTGTTAGCCTGAAGGACCCGGGTTCAGCTGAATGATGGATGCTAGGTACCCAAGGGTCTGGGTAAAAGACATTAAACAAAGAAGAAATGGACAAAGGAGTGAGGGGTAGACTGAGAGAAGTTAGTAGGAGCTGGAGCTGAACTTCTGTTATCCAAGAAAACAAAGAACTCAGCAAGTGTGCGTCTTGTCTGGACCCACAGCTAAGGCAGGGCAGTGATGAAAACGAAACCAAACCAACAAAAACCCCTCGCCCCCTTAGAGGGCTTCAGAAGAACACAGCAGTACCTAAGACGCATGTAGACACTCAACAGATTTTTCATCTTGTCCCCTCCCTTCCTTCTTGTCCTCATCATTATTACCATCATTGACATTTACCGAGTGGCTTCTCAGGCTTGACAGAGGGGACTGTGGGCCAGTGTCCAGGATAGGGGTCACTTGGTTTCAAGGAACTAAGCAGCTCAGAGCAGCTCAAATCACAAAGGGGTTTCTTAGAGAGAATTTGCAAAAAGTGCAGCCAGGCCTCGGGAGACTGGGGAGCTTGCCAGGCAGGGAGCACTCCCCCCTGTTTCACTGTGCCCTCTCTGGAGACCAGTTGGGTTACATGGCCAGTCCTAACAAGGAGGCCTCCATCACCACGTCTATACAACCTCCCAACTTTAGGCACCGCCACTAACTGAGTCCTGGTCTCTTGTGTCACTTAGTTGAAATTCCTCAAAGAAAGAGTAAGGGGAGGAGAGACGGAACATGAGCAGCTGGCTCGGGGCCAGGGAGCGTACATCTTCCACCTGTGAACAGGGCAGAGTCAGGGCCACCTGACCGCAGCAACTGCCCCTTCTCCCTCTTCAGGTGGGCCTCAGGAGAAGTGAACATGGATAAAAAGCTTGGGAGGGGAGTACAGTGAGCTAACACCACCACTAGAGCTGGGAATGAACACAGCAAGGCTAGTCCAAGACTAAGGGATTTGAAGGAATAAGTTGGTACTCTCTGCCTACTCAATAATCATAGCTCATATTTATTGACTTATTCCTACTTCCTAAGCACTGTGTAAGTACTAACAAGCACCACAGACTGAGCACCACCCCAAACCTGAAAATCCAAAACCCTGAGTTCCAGTGAGCATTCCTCTGAGCATCAAGTCAACACTCAAAAAAGCTTCAGGTGCAGAGGCTACGGAAGGGTGGAAGGCCATTGTGCCCTCTGCACCCCTTCGTGCGTGGAAATCAGTGGGTTCCCTGCCTGCTCTCATTTCCATAAGAGAAATCATTGCAGTTTCTTCTGTCCTGCTTTATAGCCCTTTAATCGTTGCCATTCGCCTTCCCTGGATTTTTTTTCAATCCCCTTCTTGGTCATTTCATCCCACTTAACAGCCTGGGCCACAAAGAACATAGAGCTCCAAGAGAGGCCTGGCAAAGGCTAGACGGGGTGGGAGGAGAAGTTTGCGTTCCCGCATGTTGGGTGTGTGTTTACGAGTTCCAAGGCTGCGACAGCCTTTTTCTTAATAAGAGCAAAACACAACTGACTTAACGTTTAGCTTGCGTACCACTATGGCCCCACGTCCCTTTTCTTCCATACTTGTACATTGCCAGCTCCTTCCTGGTCTGTTTTTATGGCCTGATTTTCATTCCCACATAAATTACCCAGCCCTGTCTCCATTATGCAGCATCCTGTTTTCTGTCACTCGCTTTCATTAACCGGCCAGAAGTAGTTTCAGTGTTAATCCTCTGTTTTATCTTGTCTTCTCATGCATTTTGAAGGATTTCTAGAAATAATGAGTTCTAACTAGTTCTTTGCCTTGGTTGGGACTCCTGATTGCCCATTTCATCTTTTAAAAGCTTCAAGGACAGGGTCACCACAGTTTCTTTCATAAGAGGTGAGTCGTGCTCAGGAGAGGGAAGTGTGTTATATGCCAAGCACTGAATTCAGTACTTGAAATAAATTTTTTTTCTTTTATTTCTTAAAATGTCCTGGTGATACAGATTTTATAATTATTGTTTTGCAGGTTAGGAAGTTCCAAGAGATTTAAGTGACTTGTCTTAAGGCCCCAGTGTTAACAGGGTAGAAGTTTAAACCCCGTTCTGGCAACCTCCAAAGTTCATGCTTTTAAATATTTTCCTACATTTATTTTTTTTCACTGTCAAAACATTTCTCTCTCCAAGACTCAGGTTTTACCCTAGCTCTGCCATCAATATGTCCTTAGACATGTCAGATAACTCATTTTATCTCTTTGTGTTAGTTTTCTGATCTTGAAAATAAGACTAACAATGTTCCTCTTGCCTGCATCCCAGAGATGTTATGAAGGATCAATGCAAAAGTATTTCAGAATGTATGTAACCTAAACAAGTACAAATTATTATTATAGTTTTTTTTTTTTTTTTTTTTTTTTTTTTTTTTTTTTTTTTTTTTTTTTTTTTTTTTTTTTTTTTTTTTTTTTTTTTTTAGGGTCTTGCTCTGTCATCCAGGCTGGAGAGCATTGGCATGATCATAGCTCACTGCAACCTTGAGCTTGAACTCTTAGCATTAAGCAATCCACCCACTTCAGCTTCCCAAAGTGCTGGGATTGCAGGCATGAACCACCATGCCTGCCCTCATTATTGTAGCTGTTATTGCTCACCCTGTGCACTGTCCACTGGAGGGTTCAGAAGACTCCCTCCTAAGGATGCAAGGCTCCCCATATAGACGGAAATAGATATAACTTGCCTAAGAACATACTGTATCAGTTAGGATGTTTTCAGATGACAGTAACAGAACCCTGACTCAACTGCTATAAGCAACAAAGGACTTATTCATCTAGTCAGAAGTTCCAAGGCAGGACAGCTCCAAGGTTAGTTAATCCATGGGCTTCTAGATATCCTAAGTGAGCAAAGCTCCTGTCTTTCAGCTCTGCCCCCAACTCAACGATTTGGCTTGTACTGAAGCTAGCCCATTTCATGGAAGCAAGATGGTAGCCTCCAGCCCCACTTACAAACACCTACATCCAGCAGAAGAGTCTGAAGCTGCCTCCTTTGTCTTCCTAGTAATCTCTTCTTATAAGCAAAATACTCTCCCAGGTGCCCCTATGCTCCCGCAAACACTCCTTCACATGTCACTGGGCAAAACTGCACCACAGGCTTTTGCCTAAACCAGTGCCTGGAAAGGACACGGAATGACCAGCTACACAGCAGCATGGAGGAAGGCGGATTCTCCGAGTAGAGCCAGGGTTCTGTTCCAAGGATGAGAGGGAGGACAGCCACTGGTAAGCGACCCACAATATCTGCTCTAGAAAAGGAATTAAATCACTTTGCTGTGATTGACTGTGGTCCTGCCAAGTCTCAGAAGGTCTCTAAGAGAGAAAAGAGCATAATATTCTCTCAGCTCCCCACCCTTCACTTCTATTTCGTTTCAACTCAGTTCTAGTTTAAAGTATTACATTTCATTCCACTTCACAGACTGAAAGAGCCTTCTTTTGCCTCCCTGGGTCTCTCACTTTCTCTTTATTTTGGATACAGCTTGTACCAATCAGTGCCAGACCCTGAAGGACTGCTTTCCATTTTCTTGTCCAAGCTTTCCCAAGTGAGACAGAGAGGACTCTAGAATGGGAAGGCTCTTCAAGTGGCCTTAATTAAGTGAAGCTGTAAGTTCCTCTGTGTCTCCTGTCTCAATCACATCACTCTCGTCAAGACAAGTATCTGCAACTTTGCTGCCTTTATTACCTTCCCAAGAGATTTAGTCTCTAGTAAACAATATCTCTCCTCCATTCCAGAAAGAGAAGGCCCTGGTTCTGAACGGGCAGCGTGGAGTCACCAAGCATGCAGGCATTTCTGGATTTAGTTCAGTGGTCTGTGAATCACAGTGACTGGTACGTTCCAGGAAGGAAGATCCAGCAGTCCAGATGAGCCTCAAGGTTAATTATGTAAGAACAGGTAAACACCATTCGGGAGTAATTATCAGACTGTACACCCATCAGTGCTGAGTTTCAGCTCAAGAATATTTTTAGCTTTGGAGTCCACTTGCTTTTCCTTTCTCTCCCCCTGTTTACCCTAAAATTAACATTAATCAACATTTGGCTCCCAGCACACTATGCTCCCACCATGTAATTATAACAAGTTTCCTAATATTTTTTGTTGTTTGACCTTCAGCTTGTATCTCTGAATCACGGTCAGCATTTGCAGCAGTGAATTAATCAGGCTCTGGGGGGCCATGGATACTCCAACAGGGAGCCCCCAATACTACGTGAGGGAGATCGTCATAGCCCACACTTACAGCAACAGTTTTCCAAGGAAGGCATGAGGAATATATTTAGGCTTTATGTTATGAAGAAAGTATATGGCACAAAACCAGTGATATTTTGATTATTGTCACTTAGAGACCACCAAAATAGTTATAAGCAGAGACAGATGAGCTTGGATAGCCAGTCATTCTGCAAATGTTCTAAAAACCACACGAAAACCTCAAACTTGATGCCATTCCTTGGCTTTCTGATGCTAATTCTTGTGACCATGATTAGGCATCACAAAATACTAGTAAGAAAATGTCTTTTCCTCATTCTCTGACCAGAAGAGGAAAATTAGGATACAGTATAACTCCACCACTGGGTGGTAGACACTATACCTCTTCCTTACACCAAAAGATAAATCCACTAACGATATTGGCTCCACAGGGGTACAGGGATTATGAAAATGACAATGAGCAGTTTCTCTGTAATCAAAAGTGGGAACTCTTAGAGCTTATTAGCAGGTTCAGCACTATAAAGGAGTCCTAAGCCGCTAAGCTCCATTTTGGACATTGAGAAATTACCTGTAAATTTGTAAAGTGGTCACTTGTTTTTGAAACACCTTCCACATTTATTTCATGTGAGCCTCAAAGCCTTTGAGATAGACAGGACAGGATCTTTTTTTTTCTTTTTTTTTTTTTTGGTCAAAATTAATGAAATTGAGTCAAAGAGGTTAAGTGACTTACCCGACACCAATGTGGGGTAACTGTATGTATCACTTTGCCCAGGGCAGTCCCTGTTTTCATATATTCTTCTGTAGTAACTGTTAAGGGGCTTCCTTTGACTCTCAAGAGTGTCTTTGAAAGATAAAGTATATTGTCTGCCTAACCATAGGTCAAAATTGGAACCTAGTCTTGTAACTCTTGTTCCAAGCTATTATGGCCGAATCTCCAACATGGCCACTGAAAGACCAGTCAGCCAACAAAATGAGCCCTCCTCCTCTGGCTCCCCCAGGGATCATAGCAAGTGACAAATCAAGTGAAACTCACCTGAGAAAGAGGAACGTCTGGCTGGCAATGGTAGTGGCACCAAAGGTGACTTCCTCCTGACTCACGGTGGCTGACTCAATACTGCCACAGCAGCCAGACTTGCCCAAAGTTCCAAATATCTGACACTACTTAAAAATACCCAGCACCCATCACTTCTGGCTGCACTCATCTACCCAAAGTGACCACTCCGCCCTTCATCTCCTCTGATCCCAGGCCAGCTATTCGTTTCAGCACTAAATTTTCCTCCTGTTCACGCCAACCTTACATTATAGTAAAATAAGGAAATCAGAAATTGATGTTCTGATTCTGAGGAGACCTAAAAATTCGTATACATATTAGAAAAAAAAAAAAAAAAAAAAAAAAAAAAACTCCTGTTCATCATAGAATCTAGAGCTAGAGGCACTAGTTTGGGTAAATGAAAGTCATAAGATCCTTATTTTAAGATGTGACTTTACCCACACTTGGAAAGACTAGCTACACCTTTTACTTTTCTTTCCTATTAAAGGGAGATATAAATAATGTGAGTTTACAGGACAGAAAGAGTGCAGAGAAACTCAATGCTTAGTTTTAAAGACTGTATTTCATGAGCTGCCTTATCCATTTTTTTTTTTTTCTGCATTCCTCCATCTAATTTTGACTGGCTTTCTCTCCAGGAGGCATGTTCTTGGAAGAAACCACAGAGGTGAGCTAGGCACAGTGGCTCACACTTGTAATCCCAGCACTCTAGGAGGCCAAGGCGGTAAGATCACGAGGTCAGAAGTTCTAGACCAGCCTGGCCAACACAGTGCAACCCCATCTCTACTAAAATTACACACACACACAAAAATTAGCCAGGCATGGTGGCACAGGCCATGGTCCCAGCTACTCAGGAGACTGAGGCAGGAGAATCACTTGAAGCTGGGAGGAGGAGGTGGTGAGCGGAGACCATACCACTGCACTCCAGCCTGGGGGACAGAGTGAGACTCTATCTCAAAAAAAAAAAGGAAGAAAAAGAAAGAAACCACAGAGGCGAGTCCTCTCCTGCTCCCAATGGTGTCTCTCACTCTAAATGTGTGTATTTAGGGGTAATTTTCCTATCGAGCATTTGAAATTGTGCTTGTGATGTCCGCAGGGATCACAAATCATTCCATAAGTAACTCCATAAGTAATAAGTAATGGAGTTCTTTATGGAATGATTTGGGGCGTTATCTCCATTTTGCTTTGTGATGGTGGTGGTTTTAACTTTTATTTTGGGTCCAGGGTATGTGTGCAGGTTTGTTACACAGGTAAGCTCATGTCACGGGGCTTTGTTGTACAGATTATTTCGTCACTGGGGTACTAAGCCCAGTACACCATAGATATTTTTCCTGACCCTCTCCCTCCTCCCACCCTTCACTCCCGAGTAGGCCCCCGTGTGTGTTGCTCCCCTCTTTGTGTCCATGCATTCTCATCGCTTAGCTCCCACTGTCACCTCCATTTTGAAGACTCCTGTAACTCTGTCATCCCTCCAGAAGGGGAGATTCGAGGGGCGAGGGGCTCGGCCACACCCGAGCTTTATCTGTACCTCCCCCTCCCCCTCCCCCCTCCTCTTCTTCATCCTCCTTCCTCTTCTCCTCCTCCTCCTCCCCCTCCTCCTCCTCCTCCTCTTCTTCCCCTCCCCTTCCTTCTCCTCCTCT
>NW_016107460.1:1564137-1565933 GCF_001604975.1 Cebus imitator | reverse complement strand
TCCTCCTCCTCCTCCCCCTCCTCCTCCTCCTCTTCCTCCTTCTCCTCCTCTTCCTCTTCCTCCTCCTCCTCTTCTGCTCTTCCTGCTGCAGCCACTCCCATTCTCGTTCCTGTAGCCCAGGGAGGCTCCCTCACTGCTTAGCAACTCCTCCCTGTGACCTGGGCAACACTCAAAATAGAGGCAAACAAGCCTCAGCGTGCCCTCTGCTCTGAAAAATGGAGGACGCCATGGAAAGCCCAGGCTCAACCCTGCACCTCAGAGCTGCCCAAGGGCCACTGCCACCAGGGCAGCCTGGAAGGAGGGGAGCCAGAGTCCATCTGGGTGCAGAGCCCAGCCCCCGATGAGAGGGGTTGGGGGAAAGGGTTAATCTCAGGGCTGCCAGTTAGGAACCCTGGCAACCCAGGGCAAACTTCTCATTCTCCCTGGGGCTGGCTTCTCTCCCGAAAGAACCGCAGAATAGTCCAGGACCACCTCTGCCCACGCTGTCACTCACACTCATTCCAGCCCAGGCTACTGCAGGTGCTGGGCACACCTGGTCTCCATCCTGCAGCCACCTGGTGCAGAGGACGTTATTCTCCCCACGTAACACATGAGGTGACATTAAGTCACCCCACTCCCAAGGCCACACAGCACGGGGAGAGCTGGCACTTGGGTTTGACTCTAAGTCTCTCGGGCTCTGTGGGTTAGAACACACTGCCTCCCCTCTGAGGGCTGCTGGAGGAGCAATAAAATAAGACAGGGTGACAGGCTTTGGAAATTGGCCTCCTGGTCTGAGCTGTCTTTAGTAACCCACCTCTCTGTCCCCCACATCCTATGGGTTCACAGGCACTTCACAGAGTGGAGACCAAGGCAGGGACACTTGTTCTGTGCCCTCGTGCACTGCCACCATCAGACACTCTGCAGAGGCAGTGAAGGGAAATGAAGCCAGAACACTCTGTGCCAGAGATTCTTTGAGAATAATTATCTCACGGGTCAGCCGGAGATGCCAGCCAGCCAGCCGCTCCAGCACAGATGTCACTGATTCCTCAGGGTCTGTCTCCGGGTCCTTTGTTCTAGCTGAGCCAAGCACACACACCCCCACCCAGTCACTTTCCCTCTTCTCTACCTTCTCCCTTATTATCTCAATTACCATCCCAAAAGAGGCCCCGCAAATGAAGATGGGTTTGGAACCGCAATGGTCAACATGCTTAATAATAACAATTATATGATTATATAGCTCTGCTCTAATAATATGTAATTACCCAATAATTACTATTAAACAGTGCAGTGGTGACCATTGAGGTCCCAAAACCCTTTAATTATTGTTATCGCTGATCATGAAGCAGAGGATCATTCTCTAACATTGTTTCTGTGTATCACCGACACCTCTTCCGAACTCCTAGAACATCTATTTATGGTTTTACTCTTGAGCTGAGGTCTCACAGGGAGACAGAAGACTTAAAGCTCAGGCCATCTCCCAGTGCCCTAAGCATGTGACATGCAAATCTTCTCAGGATTTACTTTCTCCCCCATCTCCAAGTCCACATGTATCTGGAGAAGCTCTTTATCTGTGGCGATTGATGGAGAAAATCTCACATCAAAATAGCTAGAATGAAATTATGGCCTCAACTTCTTCCCAAACTCCTTTAAGACACTGAGAAAACAAATAAATGATGATAACTCCTGGGTGGAATCAAACAGTGTTCTCAAGTTCTCAGTTATACTGACTTTAGAGTCTTTGACAGTTTGGTTTCTCTAATCCGATACTTGCCCGCCCATGGAAACAAATACTGAATTTTATCTCTTTTTTCTTTTTT
>NW_016107460.1:1525962-1564112 GCF_001604975.1 Cebus imitator | reverse complement strand
TTTTTTTTTTTTTTTTTTTGCAGGATTCCACCTTCAAGATATATTTTTGGGGGGCTCACAGGTGAAGGGGGAAGTACAACAGTATAAGAATTTCTTCCTGAAAACTTTTTATGTTAAATGGATATAAGAAAAGTGAATTCTTTGGTTAAAAACTGTACACAATTCCAAGCTCCATCTTTCCCCTTTTTTCCCAGACTGCAAGTGGATCTCCAGAAAATGTAACTAGAGTTGATAAGCTAAGGAAAGATTTGCCTTTTCTGGTTTGAAACTCATACCCTTTTATTCCTAAGGGATATCTGATTCATAAGCAGTAGAATGGGCTAAAAATCAGCCCCCTGTCTATGGGCTAAGAGAGTTCTAGCTTGGAGACCAAGGTATACGAGAATAATGTGAATGTATTTCCTTCACATTAAACAATTCCATTCTGATATTTTTAAAAGGAGAGAGAGAAAGCCAATTATTTTCCTATTCATCATGGTAAGACATTGAAAACAAGTGTTCTTCCAGCTTAATTTACCAGCTACCATTAAGTGGTTAATCCTTTTAGATAATAATCTAAATTATCCCCCAAACCTGAGGGGATAGTATGTGCAGATGAGAGAATGTGAATATGAAACCGTTTTTGAGGTCTTCACAGCACTTTGTTAGTGACTCCTGGAAGAAAACTCTGTTAGTACAAAACACAATTAATGGCAAATGCCTCAGGGTTCTGTGTGGGACTCGCTGCTCCTACTTTATGCCAAAAGATAAATGATGGAGATGGGTAGCTCTTTCCTTTCTTGTGTTCTGTGTTCATGCCACCCCTCTTCTCTGTGACAAAGTCAGCTTGTGCCTTACAGGTTGAATATGACACAGAACCCATTCGATTTATCCCCCATGGGTGACTGACGCAGCTCTCTCTGCCCATCTTGGTGCCCACTGGGCAGCTGAGCTTGCCAAGTCCAAACCCAAGCCTCAGTGTCAATGTTCTAACCCAAAACCCTCAGTACCCGTCTTGGGTTTTGGGTTAAAACATTCCAAGTCCCAGAGCAAGTGAAGGCAGGCCTGCTCGAAACCTTCTGATGGATTTCCAGTGCATGGAGGAGGGAACCAGAGCGGACCTCAGCCTAGAAGGTCCCCTAGGAACGGTCTCTCCAGCTTCAGCAGACAGAGCAATCCTAGACCCAATCATGATATCCACCACCACCACAAGCTCTTCTCTTCCTCAGTCGTCTTGCCCTACCCCTAGAGTGATCTTATCTCCTTAATGTTTGTCAAGCTCACTCCCACTCATTCTCAGAGTTCCAACTGGAAAGCCATTTTCTTAGAGGCCTGCTGGGAACCACCAAGCTGAGGCTGTCCCCCAGGTGTGTGTAATTGTGTGCATGCTTCCAAGCACTTTTAAAATAAGTTATTAAGAGAAGTAAGTACAGGCTGGGCACAGTGGCTCACACCTGTAATCCCAGCACTTTGGGAGGCCAAGGTGGGTGGATCACCTGAAGTCAGGAGTTTGAGACCAGCCTGACCAACACAGAGAAACCCTGTCTCTCCTGAAAATACAAAATTAGCCAGGCATGATGGTACATGCCTATAATCCCAGCTACTCAAGAGGCTGAGGCAAGAATTGCTTGAACCTGGGAGGTGGAGGTTGTGGTGAGCTGAGATCGTGCCATTGCACTCCAGCCTGGACAACAAGCGCAAAACTCCGTTTCAAAAAAAAAAAGTAAGTACAAACTTTGCTGCCCACCTTTTTTCCACTCATTTGTAAACTTCATGAGAGGAGAGAGAGTGTGTTTTGCTCATTTTTATTTGCCTGGTTTTGGGTACATAGTAATTTACAAATATTTGTGAAATAAATGAGTTTAGGAAATGTAATAAAAGCAATATTTAAAGACACATCCTAAAGCCACCTTAGGAAGTAAGGGAAGAGGAGCAAACGTAGTGGAATAAATAAAGAGTTGGCATAAAGGGGTTGAGGTCCAGACCATCTAGCTCCAAAGCACAGAACAGCACGTCCAGTCTTTATTCCATACACCCTGTACTACTGGAATAACCTGGGAATTTGGCCCAATATAGCATCTGAAGAACTGTCCACAGACTGTACAATACTCCCAGTTCAACACTGGCTTCGATGGTTAACATTTTGTTCTCAGAAACCATCCAAAGGTCTTAGAAATGCTAATATCCTAACATTCATATTGCATCCTCCAGTATCTCTCACACCCAGAGACAGAGACAGGAACAACAAAAAACAGAATCCTTTGCTGAATCATAAATCCCCATTTTTGGTTTAGAAACTGTGAGAACAGAGCTTACATGTGTGTCAACCTCAAAGTTAGGGAGGTGTTCCAACACAGCCTCCCTTCCCTCAGTAACCTACTGCAAGGATGTAATTTACTATTTTATTTATAGCATTTTTCTAACTGTATTTTTAATCTTTACTTAGGGATAATGAGCTCCATAAGTTTACTACCTGCTGTATGAAGTTGTAATTTTACAAACTTCTTTGAAACCCATGTTCTCTAATGTTTCAAGCCACACTGTGCCCCTTCTCTTTCTCTTTCTGTCTCTCTCTCTCTCTCCCCCTCTGATAGTTTATCAGATGGGGAAGGTCCTATTTGTCCTTTCTCCCTACCTCTCCACTGCTCATCTCAGCACTTTGGCCCTCTTATGTCTGGTAGCTTCCTTATGGCCAGTTCCTTTCTCAATGGACTTGCTGTATAGAGAACCATTCAGAAGAATACGGTTTCTCTGCTACTGCTGCTGCTCAAAGGATGACCTGAACCAGAGGCATCACTCTGGGCTCATTAGGAATGCAGAATTCCAGTCCCCACCCTAGGTGCTGAATCTGAATCTGCTTAACTAAACAGTAGATGACTTCTTTGTCCATGAAAGTTTAAGGAGCTGCTCTAGAGAAACTTCATCTCCGTTCTCAAGAGCCTTTGCCAGGCCAAGCATGGTGGCTCATGCCTGTAATCCCGGAACTTTGGGAGGCTGAGGCAGGTGGATCATGAGGTCAGGAGTTCAAGACCAGCCTGGCCAACATGGAAACCCTCTCTCTACTAAAAATACAAAAATTAGCTGGGCATGTCTGTAATCCCAGCTACTCGGGAGGCTGAGGCAGGAGAATCACTTGAAGCCAGGAGGCACAGGTTGCAGTAAGCCGAGATCATGCCACTGCACTCCAGCCTGGGTGACAGAGCAAGACTCCATCTTGGGGAAAAAAAAAAAAAAAAGCCTTTCCCTAGGGGGCTCCTTCCCAGGTGGTCCCAGACCCTGCCCCCGCAGCAGACCCTTTCCCTACACGGCAGCTAGTCTCTTCCTCTCTTGGATTCAGAAGACCTCAAGGGGTCTCAGGACTCTGAACTTAAAGCAAATGATGGTTTCAGGGGTTCTGGTAGTAAATATCTGTTGCTTTATGAATTTAATAAAGTGTTGTGAGCTGCCACGTGATCTTATATGTAAAGAGCGTCTCTACCTATATGCATATTTGATATGTGTGTATATAATACATGATAATGAAGTTCTCACAGTAGTTTATGTGAAACACACACCCCACATTCTGATCATATATAATATATTCTAGAGAAAACAGCACAGCCTTTGGAATTAGACAGAACTGGGGCTTAGCCTGTCTCCACCACAACTAGTGGCGGAAGCTTGAGTAGGTCACAGGGCCTGTCTAACCCTCAGATTCCTCATCTATAAAATGAGGGCAACTGTCACCTTGCAGAGTAGCTGTGGGATTATAAATTGGGTATAGTCTGTGTTTGCCGCAGCTCCTGGCACGTACCAGGTATGTAGCAACTTGTCGTCCTGTCATCATCATACACACGCAATGCAGGTTTCTGTTCGTGCCTAGATATTCAGTTACATTCCACGCAGCTCTCAATCAATCCCTATACTCCTTCTTGCATTAAACTGGTCCTGCTCAGTGCTTTAATCAGATGGCTTCTTGATCCTAAAACCTCCTTTGGAAGTTTCCCCACAAATGGGCGCAAAGTTAGCTCTGCAGCTGTAAGGCAGTCTGTGCACGCTGTCGGCCACCTTTGCCAATTCCTCAACCTTTTAGAGAGAAGCATCTAACCAACCCCATTCCTGACCACGCGAGTTCCTGCCTCACTCTAGGGCAGTGGTTCTCAATGAGGGCACAAAAATCTCAACAGGGCACACTGGCAGTGTTCTGGAGATGTTTTTGGTTGTCACATGGGGAGAGGAAGGATGCTAATGGCCCTAGTGGGTGGAGACCAGGGACACTGCTGCACATCCTTCAGTGTGTTTCGCCATCACGGACAGCCCTCCACGATGGGGAAACGTCTGGCTCCGAGTTGAGGGTAGCACAGTACTGAGGTTGAGAAGCTGATCTAGTTTAAAGTTGGGATGGCATTCAACTCAGTAAGTGGCCTTCTTACCATTAAACTGGTATCTTCCATTCTTTTCACTGTCTTCCACTTCCCCTCACAAGGGAGGGCCTCAAGCTCACTTAACCCTTTATGCCCCATCAGGAGTTTCAAATCTCTCTGGAATGGCCTGGCGGCTCGTTTCCTGCTGGAAATGAGTGGTGTTGCCTTTGTTCACTTCATAGCTGGAACAACTTGGTGGGTGCAGGGAGAGCCACACAGGCACATCCTATGACATGTCATCCACGCTGCCACTCGACAGGAAGGAAGATGCACAAGGATTCTGGCACAAGGCCTCATATGTGCTTGATTCTTCTCTTGACCAATTTGGCCCAATCAGATAAATGAATTTTTCTCCTGTGAATGAAGATAGAGTCTCCCCTTCCCCTGCTCTAGGGAAGTGAGCAAGGAAGCAAGCATGCAGCCCCGATCTTTTCTGGGAGTCATGATACGGCCTTGAAGGAGAGCAAGGTTGAGAATGAAACCACTGCCAAGGACATCACAGCAGAAAGACAGACAGAAAGAACCTGGGTCCTTGTGGACAGAGTCATGTCCTAGATCTAGTCATGTCCAACAGACATAGTCCTTAAGGACACTCTGGTTCCTGCTGTGAGAGGGGCTCTGCCTCCCTGTTTGTCAGTTTCTCACTTAGAGGAAGAGCAACCTAACTGATCATTTATCCATCTCGGCTGAACTAGCCACTGCATCAAGAGCCCTCCTTCCAAAGAGGCTGGAAATTTTAAACTCCAACTCAAGGCCTTCATCGAAGCTGCCTGGGTCCACTGCCACCCCATTTCCTTCCCCGTCCTCTCCTTCCTAAGTTCACCAGCCAAACCTCTTTCCTTCTCTGCTCCTCAGCCCATACCCATCCCTGCCAGGGCTCTGTGGCCTTACTTGTACAATTTACCCACCGTGGCCTCAGGTACAAGGGTTTATGACGTCCATAACAAGTACTTGCTAATCTCTCAGAAGCCACCGGGTATATGGAATCCTGCAGTTTATCTGGATGATGAAACTATTTCATTTTTTATTCTTCTTAGTTGGCATCAGTGCCTGAGAATAGAATTTGGATGCGTGCTTTGCCTAAAAGGAAAGAGCTGACAGAGCTTGCAACTGGCAATGTATCAGTTCCACCTCAAGGAAATCAACAGGGAGAAGCTAATGAAACGGAACAGTTCTCATATTAACCAGTTAGCTATTCAGCTTAGGACAGATGTGGAAAATAAGCCCATATGAGACAAATTCATTAAAGTGAAATTATCCATTCAACACCTTGATATCTGAGCAGACTGATGTTTCAAAATTATTATAATTATGATCATGGGGATAAAGAGAGCCAAACTTTCGAAAGAAGACTTGAAAAAAATTAAAAATTCTAGCACTACCCTGTGAGATGGAAATAATGAGCTGGTCACAGATCCCCAGGATATCAGCAATTGCTCTAAATCCTTCTTGATGAGGAATCTGTGACTCTGAACTCAACATTAATTCAAATGCAAATAATATCTCTTCCCCCTGAGAATCATTATTCCTGATTCAGCAGGCAGTTTAATGGGAAATCTGCAGGTGCACTGCAGACTTTGAGCCAGAGAAGTTGTTCCCGCTCCAGATGAAGCTTTGACTCCTGAACACATGGAATCTGACAATCAGACTCCAGAGATTCGAATTCTCTCAGTGCCTCTGAGATAGTAGACCCTCGGTAAAGCATATGGAACTCAGTAGGGCATAGATCTCGTACCTGCAGCCTGGAAAATGTCACAAACCTCTGTCTGCTTCTCTGAAACACACACCCCGTTTTAGTAGCTGTTAAGCACCTCAACCCTTTGCACAGAAGTTCTTAAATACCACCTGCAGAAGACAGTCAGCCTCCAGCCTTGTCATCTTGAGGTAACCCACAGAGAAGAAAAGGCTGGAAGCCTCTAGAATTATCTTGCTCAGGTTGGACTGTCTGATACCGGGAAAATTACATGGCCATTCTGTACCTCAGTTTCTCCATCATCAAAATAAGAAAACTAATAACATCTGCTTTGTAGGATTGTGGTATGGTTTAAGAGCTATAACAAACTTTTCATAGGCAAGATAACAGAAGGGTTAACAGTATGGATTCTGAAACCAGGCTTTCTTGGTCCAAATCTGGGCTTACTTATTAATAACCTTGGAAAAACAAACTTTTTTTTTTTAACATTAGTTACCCCAGTATAAAATGGGGGTGATAATATTAACAACCTGAGTTGTTATAAAAATTAACATTTTCAAATAATTTAGACCAGTGACTGACTTATATACCAAACACTGTGTAATCACTTACGGCATAAGCAGTGCTCAGGCCATAATGAGAGCTCAGTAAATGTTCTATGTTAACATAAGCATTGTCAGTATTTCCATGAGTAGTCGTAACACCATAGAAGAAACAGAGAATCGTATTTCCAAAGATAGAATAGAAAGAGGCATGGCACTTTCAGTTAGAAAGTACCTCTCAGCAATTTTTTTTTTTTACCAGGTTTTACATGTATAATAATGTAATCTTTTCAGGATTGTATAACAAAATGCTATAGACTGGCTGGCTTAAACAACAGAAATTCATTGGTTCACAGGTCTGGAGACTGGTGGTCCAAGATCAGGGTGTCAGCATGGTTAGATTCTGGTGTAGACTCTCTTCCTGACTTGAAAACTATGCCTTCTCATTGTGTCTTCACATGGCAGAAAGACAGAGAGAGAGCTCAGCCTCTTCCAGTAAAACCATAGTCTTATTGGATTAGAGGCCCATTCTTAGGACCTCATTTAAGCTTTTGTATCTCCTAAAGGGCCCATCTCCAGATATAGTTACATTGCGGCTTAAGGCTTCAACATATTTTGAGGGGGGTATAATTCAGTCTATAGCAATATCACAATAGAAAGGCCGTGTGATGCTTTGGCATACCCTGGTGACTCAGGGATGGCTAACTAGAATACAACAGGTACCCAAATGCCATTCTTACTGAGAAGTCTGGAAACGTATTTCTGAGATAAGCAGAAGAGACATGGTTTAGCAAGGTGGGAAGCTACCATATGGCTGTGTGTGACAAGCACGGGTCTAACTAGCCATGGACACATGAAGTCCTTCAGCGCTTAACAATGCCGAGTCCTATCATTGATTGTGTTCCAGAATCCTACACCCACGCACGTGCGGCAGATAAGCTGTCCATACCCAAGAAGTATAAACACCACAACAGTCCTTGCTTGTCAGTCTGGCAGGGTCACAAAGACCTGCCTGGGATCAGTGTTTCTTAAAGCAACTGCTAGAAAAGTGACACCTAATTATTCCAAGAACAGAGCTGTAAGAGACATGCTGATTCAACAAATGGGTAACTATATATACTTGTTTTATTTGATAAATCTATCCCTAAAAAATGGTGTGCAGAAAAAAAAAAATGGAGACGTAAATCATGATGAATATTCAGTTAAAACAAGCCTGTAGCAAATCTGAAAAATCTGTGGAAATACAAATAATCACCCCTCATTTTAGCTTTTGAGGTTTTTTTCTGTTATTGTAACTTGATAGACCCATCGAGTTTACGTTAGCCAGGATTTATATTTTTTTTGAGGGCCTTTACTTGTCTATTACTTTTTTTATTCTAGATTGTACTAGTAAGAATTTAAAGATGTTACAAGGTAAGTAAGAGTTTAGATAAAGTTCTGTTATACAGAACTTTCTCTTGGTTATTTCAGGGCAAATGAGTTTTAAAGTACCTGCATGGTAAACATTAATCACTGCATCTTACCACACCTTGCAGATTTGACATTGTCAAAGGTTACAATTTCATTATGATAGTCTTACAATGTGATTAGAATCCTGTATTAGCTAAAGCCATTTTCTTTTCAAGGACAACATTTAAAGCAAAAAGGGAAAAAAATAGATATATATGAAAAGAAGAAAAGAAAAAAATTTGTCTCCTTGACCTTCAGTGTTGGGGGAAATGACTAGGAAAAAACCCAGTTTTCTCCTTTGCTTCTAGGTCAACTTAATTTCCAAGGTTTTTCTAACTCATTATCAATTTCAAAAAATAAAAATACATAAAATGAAGAAATAGATCACAGCTCCTTATTTATCAGAGACACATCCCTTAATCTTCTCTTTAACCATCTGGCAGTGTATATTCAGTTTTTCTTTCTGCCTTTAGTTTCACAGATAAGGGACATTTCTAACCTCTTGCTTCTCTTATTTGTTGATGTTTCTTGTCTCCTTGTAGTTACAGCATTATCTTGACTAGGGTTTTACCTCCACATCTGTGTTATCCTCAGATGGTGATGGCATGCTACCAGACTGAGCCATTAGCAAAACATCCTGATGGGGCACAACCACCTACCTCCGTTTCGTCTGTTACCACGTGGCCCAGAGCCTTTCCTCTCTACACCAGCTGAACCATAGTTCATCTAGGGGAGGAAACGGTAGGCTGGAAGCAAGGCCAGGAACAGGTCAGCCCTCTCATGCAGTAAGAGATAGACCAGAAAAGCCCAGGCCGATGTCCTTAGCCCCCTCTGTCTCCTGTTTTCAATGGAAACCATACTTGAGTAATACCAGAGCCACCACAACCTCAAATTCCTTCTCTGTCTTCTCTAACCTGAGGGAAGGCCACAGTCTGATGGAGGCCCTCTGGTTAGGAGGTAGAGGCTGAGAGCTCCTCTGGGTTACTTGCTGTTTACTCTTTGGAACCAGAAAGTGACCAAACACCAGAAAACCTGCTACTTGGGACCCTACAGAGTGGTCTATTTATTTCTGTTTGCAAATAGAGGGACACAGATCTTCCCCACTCCCTCCATGGTGGGGCTTTTTCTAATGACCTTCACTTGCCTGTCAAGCTGTTCTGACTGCTCATGTCTACAGCCCTTGTTCCAATAACCAAGTCGGATAATATAACATTCAGAAAATCTTGGTCCCATTCCTTCTTCTGTAAACATTTCAAAAACCACAGAACAAAGGAAACAGAAGAGAAGTTTCATGCTGAAATCTAGTGCTCACCTATGTTGGCCTGCATGGGATATAGTTTACTCTAGAGGTTTGAGTCTCACTGAGGATCCTTGAACCACAAAAACTGCATCAATGTGCATTGCCCCTTCTGAGCTCCCAAACCAATATTACAATTGCATTGACTTGAGACTTTGCCTGAGTCACAGGTTCCAAGGCTTGAGAGTAGATCAGGATCACCAAGGGAACAGGTTAAAAATGCCGATTTCCAGGTTCCATCCTCCAGGGATTTGATTTAGGAGATATAAGATAGGGGCACAGAACTGTGAATTTTTAGCTACAGATTTGTTGATTTTGAAGCAAGAAAGTCTAAGACCGCATTTATACACTGGCCTCAGTCAAAGTGAACATTTTTTAAATTCTCAAGAGGGCCCTACCTTTTCCTGAAGGATGGATTATTTTCTTTCCTTCAGACTAAGTACTCAAGATTAAACAGTAGGCTGGACACAAGGCTAGGACTGGCTCCAGGCCCTGAAAATATCTTAAGGCCTTGCTGAGATGAACAATATGTTTTGGGCTCATTGAATTGCTCTTTATTAATTAAGTAAAGATTTTCTAATTCATACTATATGCCAGGCACTGAGGATATAAGGATGAGAGAAGCAACTCTTGCCCTCAGGAGCTCGCGAGCACATGGGGAAGATGTTCAGCAAAATTGGTGATTGCAATAAGGCGGAAGAGATGCCATTGCAAACACAGCCACAGTTGCTACGTGAGTGCCAAAGAGGAGCATCACCTGACAGGGGTTTAGGAAATCTGCTCAGAGGAGGTGGCCTCAGAAGAGGGCTTCAGGTAAGGAGGAGAGATTAACCAGGCCAAGAAGATAAAGAGGGAGTCATATTTGCAAAAGCACAGAGCAGACTGGAGCAGAGCATCCTCAAGCAACTATGAGGAGTTAAATATGTTCAGGGTAAGGACTCGTAAGAAGAATGACAAGGTGTGTGAGTCCGTTCAGGCTGCTGTAACAACATACCATGGACCAGGTGACTTCTACCAACAGAAATGTATTTCTTACAGTTCTGAAGGCTGTGAAGTCCAACATCAAAGGATCAGCAGATGCTGTGTCTGGTGAGGGCCCTCTTCCTCCTGGTTCACAGGTGGTTCTCTTCTACTGTGTCGTCACATGGCAGAAGGGACGAGGGAGTTTTTCTGGGGCCTCTTTTATAAGGACATTCATCTCATCCATGAGGGCTCCACCCTCATGACCTAATCGCCTCCCAAAGACCCACCTCTCAATACCATCCTGGAGGGTAGGATTTCAACATATAGATTTCAAGGATGGGGGGACACAAGGAGAAGAAGCCGAAGGAGTAAAGCAGGATGTAAATCAAACTTAGGAGTTTGGAAATTATTTATTCAGTAGTGAGGAGCTATTGGAAGGTTCTGGTGTATGCAGAAGATGGATCAGATGGGGAAAAATTGGTGTTGAGATTATTACCTCAACATAACCAGGCTCAAATACCAAAACTTAATAACACCAAAATGTCTGTGGCTTGGCTCCATGTTTTTTCTTCTAAGTAATAAAAAAAGTTGAAAGTTTCTATTACACATAGAAATCTGTTGACAATTTTAATCTGATGGCAGCTATGGCACTGTGACTGTTCATGTCAGAGTCCTTTGCCAGTAGAAACAAAGAAGCTGCTGCTGCTGGCATGCTTCAACTCGGTTTTATTTCCTTATTTTAGAAAGTCTCTTCCTTTTGTTAAATCCGTCTTCTTTTTGAAAGCTAGGATCTTCTTGATGGATCCTTTGAGTTATTCTAGGACAATGCCTTTGTAGCTCAAAAGTGTGGTTGGCTGCAAACTCTTCAACAGCTTTCAAACCCTCTACCACAGTCTACAGCCTGCCTTTCCAGAAATAGCCTCTCAATGTCTGCTGCACTGTATCCAGATGGTTAGAGTCCAGACCAGCCACGAGATTGCCTGAACCTGTGCCTTGGCTCAAACACTTTCTTCTGCCTTCCACTAAGAATGCCCTCCCTCCAGCCCTATCCACCCATCATTATTTTTCTGATTCTGTGAGTTCAAGTGCCTGAGTTTAAAGATACCTTCTCTGATGACCTAAGCAGAATTGCTTCCACTCTGGACTTCCTCAGTTTGATTGTCTTCTAGAGTTTGGCTTGCATTATAGTTACCTGTGCACAAATCTGCCCTGTGAAACCCTTTAAGGACATGACCCTGTCAGGGTCAACTTTGTCTCCATATTCCTTGCTTAGTGACTACACAAGCCTGAGTTACACTGTACAGGGCTACTTTTCCATATTTCAGAAACTGAGCTTTAATAACCACAATCCACACGAAAGCTCCGGCTCATAATCAGAGCTACAGCTACCATTGACTGAGGGCTTACTATGGGTCAGGCATGGAACTGAGATTTTTTTCACATGTATATATACTAATATTAATATATATGCGTATATGTATATGTTTATGTGTATATAGGTATAAATACATATATTGGATATTGGTCCTAATGGATTTTCTGTGTGTTCCTTTCTGACCATAGAGAAACCTCCCATAGAGACAAAATATGTCTACAAGAAGGGTCACTGCTCTTGCAAGGAAAATATGTATATCTATGTATAGATATACACATATATATGTATAAATATATACATATATACACATAGACATACATTTATGTAGATATGTTTATATGTGCCCATAGATTGTATATTTGACAACATATATGTGTATATATGTATGTTGGGTGTGTGTGTGTGTGTGTGTGTGTGTGTGTGTGTGTGTATTCAACTAATCCCACATAATGGATTCTCTCCTTTTTAGAGATGAGTAAACTGAATTGTAGAGAGCTTAGGTGACTTGCAAGAGACTTCACTGCTGAGCAGGGGGGCCATCTGTGGCCACCCTCCTGTCACAGGGAAGCCTGCACATGTAAGTTGCTCCACCCCTGCCCCAGGTGACTCCTGGGTAACAGCTGTGAAATATTTTGATCCATCCTGAGGCTTCTCTGCTAGTCCTACTGGAAAGTCTGGAAGGAGGCGTAGGGGGCATGGAGAAGAAATAAAAACAGAATCCCGTGGAGTCACTACGTTGTAGAAGAAAAGAGAAAGACAAGTCAGGGGTGGAGAAAGGAAAAGAAGGGTTAGAGACCGGGGAATGCGGAATAGTGAACAGCATAGGTTATCAGAGCACAGCTCTGTTCTGGCTGTTTTCACTGGAGCACACTCACTTTCACGTGTGGGATGGCTGTCCCCGCCACTGGCCTGTAAGCTCCGGGAGGGAAGAGACCATGACGATTAGCTATATTCCTAGTGCTTGGCACAGTGATAATTATCATTATAACAACAGCAGCCATTATTTATTGAGCACCTGTGATGTGCCAGGGCGCTGTTCTATGCATGTCTCCCATATTATCTAATCCTCACAAAACCTTATGAGATCAGTAAGATTATCAACTCTATTCAATAGGTGAGGAAACTGAGTCCCAGAGAGGCTGCATAACTTACCTGGATCACACATCTAAGACAAGTCAGGGCTGGCTGTGCAGACAGATGCTCTGTCTTGCCTTTAACCGTGACGCTGTACCACTCCCAAGGCACACGAATTAGCCATTTATTAGGCATTTACTGAAGAAAATAATGAACAAAGATGGGAAGGTCACCAGGACCTAGAACAGGAAGGAGGTAAAGGATTATGAAAACTGAAAAGAATCTTTGGATTTACGAAGTTAAGAGGATATTGGTGGTGTTCAAGAGAGCATGGTGGAGTCCTCTCTCTGTCCCCAGGTAAGCTGGGAGTGCCCAAGGCATCTTTGGCTCTTAGCACAGTTGGTGGAACCTGGTCTGCACTCAGGATACCTGCCAAGGCAGGGGGCCACATGTCCTGACTCTCCACATTCCTTCCCAAGCCGCCCACTGGTCCCTATGAAGGCTCCTGGGAGTGACTGAAAAACTGGCATTCTTGGTCCTGCAGAGACGTCAAAGAGAGGAAACGTTGAAGACAGAAACCCAAAACTCTCAGTTTATAACTTTGAACTGTGACTGGGGAGCGGGGTGGGGAATAGCTTTCATTGGCTACAGCCACCACATCAAAACTAAGTAAAACATGAGAACTGCGAACCACATGAAGAGAGAGCGCGCCAACCTCAGTGAGACTCTTCACACTTAAGACGCTTCTTGGTAGCACTGAAGCCTCCCAAATGAAAAACAAGCACCGTTGTTCTTTACGGTCCAAATCACTTCAAAAGAAACTCACAAGCCCCAAAAAGATAAAGCCCAGCTTAAACGTGCACCCCACCCCACTTCCTCGCTGGCTTCTTCCTCCGTGCATTGCCAGAACCTGCTCCACTAAACAGCAGGGTGTGGGGGAGGGAACAGGCAGAAGAGGTGAAGGCCCTGGCCACCCTCTGTGTGTGACTGCCATCTGCGTATGGCACAGCCCAGGCCCCATGAGCAGAGAGTTGCCACCGCGCCGCATGTCCGTGTAGCCGGCCAGCTGGATCAATGAGCTCAGCCACACTCAGCTCCAGGAGGCTGCAGATTTCTGACTCAGATCTCAGCAAGTAGCACTGACATCTATTACCCCAGAAAGAGATGGGATATTGGGCCTAATGGATTTTCTGTGTGTTCCTTTCTGACCATAGAGAGACCTCCCACAGAGACGAAATATGTCTACAAGAAGGGTCACTGCCCTTGCAAAGAAAATGTGATCCCAGCATGGCTGTAGTTGCTGGCAGCAGAAAGGTAAAGGGAAGCAGCAGAAACAGGCCAGCCTGGTGGGGAGCAAGCTGGTAGGAGCTCCACTCCACTGGGTGAAAGGGAAGTGAGCCGGGTAGAGGCAGCAGGAACAAGGGAGCAGTCAAAGTCCCTTAACACTGGCGTTCAAGAGCCTTTGGGTGGGTATATTTAATTGTGGGTGTGTCCCATTTCTATAATTCACAAAGCGAGGCCGCAGTGTGAGAACTCAAATCAGCAGTCCAGTTTCCCATCCCAGTCCCGCATGCTTAGCCCTCGCCCCCAACCACAGGCACCTGCCCAGAAGTCTCCTGCCTTCTCCCATTAAGAAGGAAAGGGGTTGGCTGGGCGCGGTGGCTCACGCCTGTAATCCCAGCATGTTGGGAGGCCGAGGCGGAAGGATCATGAGGTCAAGAGATCGAGACCATCCCAGCCAACATGGTGAAACCCTGTCGCTACTAAAATATCAAAAATTAGCTGGACGTAGTGACACACACCCATAGTCCCAGCTGCTTGGGAGGTCTGAGGCAGGAGAATCGCTTGCACTCGAGAAGTGGAGGTTGCAGTAAGCCTGGATCGTGCCACTGCACTCCAGCCTGGTGACAGAGCGAGACTCTGTCTCAAAAAAAGAAAAAAAAAAGAAAAGAAAAAGAAGGAGGAGGAGGAGAAGGAGGAGGAAATGGGCAGGGGGACAAACCGACTGACTCAAAAGCCTTTCTTTCCTAGGACTTCATCCAGGACAGCAGAAGTTGTGGCTGAGAGGAGGAGAGGGCCGGAAGCCCTATAGATGCCCCAGGCCTACTGAGGCACAGGACGAGAAGGGAGGAGGCTGCTGTGCTTTCTGTATACCTTGTTCTCTGCCCAGAAGGGTCAGCACAGCCAGGCAGCCCCCAAATGCAGTGGAGGGTAAAGAAAGGAGGACCCCCTTTCTAGAGAAGACTCAGAAGGCTCCTGAGAAAAGGGAAAGGGCAACCCTTTCCCTTTCACTTCCAGTGGGAGGGAGGGAGGAAGGGTATAGAATCAAAATGTACAGCACTTGCAATAGTTTGCTCATTTCTGAAAAAAAATCGGGGTAGATTGGGTGCCCAATGCACCATAGCATTATGTGTGTTTGTAAACGCACGCGGGGCTGTGCACGGGAGTAGGGGGCCTAGAGAGAAAAGTAAAAGGGAAAAGAAGGAAAGTAGCAGAGACAGGTTTGCTCATAAAGTACATAAATAAGAAGACCTTGGTTTCCCACAAACGGCCCCATCTTGGTAGCAGAATGGGACAAAGTGTCACACACCCACAGCGAGTTGTAAATAGAAGGGAAAGGAAGGACAACATTCATATGCATTGGGTGTATAATAAGAATACATGTGTGACCTACATATGTCAGTTTAATTAGGACAAGTGTCCATCCCTAGCAAAGATTGATTACTCATTGTGACCTTGTTTTCGAAAGGATAATGAGAGCAGATGAGACTTTTGCTTTAACAAACTTACTTGGCCAAAATTTTAAAAGCTGGCAATTCTATCTGCTATCAATCCTGATTGATTTGTTTTGTTTTGTTTTTCTCAACTTTACTTGTCTCTGAAATTGTCTGAAATTGAAATGTCTAGGAGCTGTAACCTATGACATGGAAGTGCTATATAATTTCTTTTCAAATGTCAAGCATCTTTAACTAACGTGGATTTTTGTTAAGTACTTGTTTGACATCCAATGTCAGATGGGTTACCAGGAAAGCTGACGTGTAGAAGGATGTCCTGTGTATTGGGCAATGTCCCAGGCTCTGTCTTTTAATTCGGGTCATAAAACTTACACATCTTTGTATGGTAGGTATGACTTCACCCAATATTCTTTCAAAAGAGAAACAGAAGCTTTATACCTTGCACAAAACCACACGGTGGTGAAGTCAGAATACAAGCTGAGGGCCGGTCTGACTCAGAAGCCCACAGTGCTTCCTATGCTATCTCCTCAGTTACCGACGAGAAGTTCACAGCACTGGAACAGAAAAAGACCTTGATGTTGACTCCACCAGCCTCTAATTTTGCAGAGACTAGACTATAGCAGAGGTTAGGTTACTTGTCTACGGCTTACTCAGTAAATTTGGTGATGGAGCTAAATTCATCACCAGATTTGGCTGCCAGTCAGTCGCTAAACTGCTTGCCTGGTGTTCTCTCCACCCTCACCCCCACCCCTACCCCAGCTGTGCCCCAGGCACCATCCACAGATGAAAAGGGACAGCCATCCTCAGGACCTTCCAGACCTGAGCAAGCTGGGAACAGCTGATGCCTCCCCAACTTCCTGACACAACTCCAGGGCTGTGGAGGAGGCCCCATCCCACAGAGCTACTGCAAGAAGAAGATGCTGGGAGCTGAGCTGCTCCCTGGCAATCACCTCCAGGCCAGCTCAAGCCATGCTAAGGGATGGGGGTCATGGGGACAAAAGAGCATTGTGTGTGAGAGAGGGAGCAGGGAGGGAGCGTGGGGAGGAATGCACTGGCAATTTCTTCCTCTCCCAAAGCCTGCCTCGCCCAGCTGTCTCATGGCAAAGGAAGGACCCTCCCTGGAGGGGCTGGAGGCCCACCATGGATGCCTGGAGACTGGAGCTGATTGACTGAATTACTAGATTTCCTCCAAAGGATAGAGGGCTTCATTTGGCCGGCATTGTGTCACTTGCTACAATGGCCCCTGGGTATATAGACGCTGCCTTATGCCATTCCCTTTAATTCCCTTCAAATAGGGACATTTAAAAAGAGTCCAATAACATTTTTCTGAAAGGAACCTCCATCTCCTTTTTTTTTTAAAGAAGAACAGAATCATTTGTCTCCAAAAGGGGGCCCTCCAAAAGAAGCTGGAGGAGCAGAAACCATTTTAATAGCATCTTCTCTTTGCTGAATTGTGTCTTCATTTTACACTGTGGCTTTATTCTCTGCCCCTTTGACACCGCCAGCTGCCTTTCACGTTCCAGCTCAGAAACAGGCTGGCTTCAGGCTGTAACAGGCACCAGCTTCCAAAGCCCTTTCTCCTGATGACTCACGTTAGCTTGTGTGAGCCTGTGAGCCTGTGAGCCCCACACCACAGCTCCAGACCTTTGTTCCTTCGCAAAGTGCATTTAAGCTCCAAGTACTAAAACAGTGTCTACCTAAGTCTCCTGCCTTACAATGGAGTGAAATAATGAATGACACAGTGGAATGTCTGGTTCCTATCTTGCTCAAGTTCATCCTGTTACCAACTCAGCAGCTGGAGGAAGTGACATCACACGCCCAAGCTCGGCTTTGAAGCTGGAGGTGCATACCAAGACACTGTATGTGGTACTGCACTCTGGCCAGGAAGTATCACCCTTGGACCTCATCTGTTAAACTATTTAAAAAAAAAAAAAAAAAGAGGCTGGGACATCAGTTTCTTAACTAGAATTTCAAATCCTATTGTTCTAATGGTGAAAAAAGGCTTTTGTGAATTTTGCTCTTAGCCTGGAAGGTTATCAAAGGAGTAGAGATGAGTTCCTACAAACGTCTTGAAAATTAAATTATTTTTTACAAAACATAAATATATGTGGGGCTAGGAGGGGGTCATGCTCCACTGAGCAGGCTCCCATGTAACCACTGAAGCAGATCCACTGAATGCTAGTCACCAGGGCTTCTTTGCCCAAGTATTCCAAGTCCCGGTCTGTCTGGGGCCGCTTTTCTACTCCTAAGTAAAAGTGCTTTACCAACTGCTTATCTCGAGTTTTTCTTAGTGAGTTACAGCTCTGGGAACTCTCCGTGTGGATCTGAACAGCATGCAAAATCATTTTACTTTGAAGACAAAAGACATTAGCTTCCTATAGCTTCTTAGCCATCTCTACCTCTCTTCCCTTCCCACCCACTTTTCCCTCCCGTCCCCTTCCTCCAGCCCCCACGGCACTACAGAAAATGCTTAGAAAATGAAGGCCACAGCTGCCCTTTCTTCCCATTAAAACAATCAAGAATGATGGTGGGTTTAATATATTTGATTAGAGAAACTCCGATTTGGTGCACTTGAATCAGCTGCCTTTGTCTTCAGCTCCCGATGGCCCGATTTCAGTGGAATGTCCTCTGCTGTCCACTGCCAGCTCACTCAGGCTGGGAAAAAATTCAGATGCTGAAAGCATTGGCTTGGCATGCTTAGAAACATGGTATTTATGCCGTAGAAGATGCCAGGCTCATTTCATCCTAATCAGAGGGAGCACCACTTCATTAAATCATGGTCACTTCCTGGTGACCCTCAGAGTGGTAGCCCTGGGGGGCCTGTGGTACCCTTTATCAGTGTCAATTTTTCATGGATTTTATTGCTTTCCTTCGCTGATATTCACCATTGAAATTCAAGTAAATCCTGTTCAAACAGCCGAGGAGATTCTGGTACCCAACTTGCACAGAGGAAATTGAGAGAATAATAATCACATTTACATATGGCGTCTCTTTCATTCAAAGAACAAATAGAAAACTAATGGAAAATGAGAGAATGTGTCATCATTTCCCCACAAGGTGTTATTTAAAGGGTTTGAAACATTGCCTGGGCAGCCCCTAACTTGCAGGGTACTTGCAAAAGAATTGATCTCATGGGGGGCTGGAGGTTTGGAGAAGGTTGCTTATTGGCACTTAAAATTTATAGAGATTTTTAGGAAGGGCTCTTTTTAAATATTCTAAATAAATGTATACTCTAAATATAAGTCCAAAAATGAGTTCAGGATAAGAGTTTAAATTCCTATGCTACAGAGTTTGTAGGGGTTTGTTTGAATATATTTCAATCTCTTCCATGGCCAGATCAGAGACTGGAGTTATATGAACGAGGTCATGAAGGCTGCTAAACTCATTTCTACATTTTTATGAAGCTAAGGCCCCATGTCTCCTGGTATCCACCCCAAGTCTGCTGCCTAGCCCTGCCCAGCGACTTCTCCACCCAGGCTCTGTGGTAGGAAACCAAAGCCCAGGGACACAGCCAAGTTAGAAATAGCATTCAGGGCAATCATTAAAAAGTCAGGAGACAACAGATGCTGGAGAGGATGTGGAGAAATGGGAACGCTTTTACACTGTTGGTGGGAGTGTAAATTAATTCAACCACTGTGGAAGACAGTGTGGTGATTCCTCAAGGTTTAGAACGAGAAATACCATTTGAGTCAGTAATCTCATTACTGGGTATATATCCAATGAATTAAAAATTGTTCTATTATAAAGACACATGTGCACATATATTTATTTCAGCACTGTTCACAACAGCAAAGACTTGGAATCAACCCAAATGCCCATCAGCGATAGACTGGATAAAGAAAATGTGGCACATATACACCATGGAATACTATGCAGCCATAAAAATGGATGAGTTCATGTCCTTTGCAGGGACATAGATGAAGCTGGAATCATCATTCTCAGCAAACTAACACAAGAACAGAAAACCAAACACCACATGTTCTCACTCATAAGTGGGAGTTGAACAAAGAGAACACATGGACACAGGGAGGGGAACATCACACACTGGGGACTGTCAGGGTGTTGGGGGAAGGGCAGGGATAACAGGGGGTGGGGGGATAGGGGAGGGATAGCATTAGGAGAAATACCTAACATAGATGATGGGGTGACAAATGCAGCCAACCACCATGGCACATGTATACCTATGCAACAAACCTGCATGTTCTACACGTGTACCCCAGAACTTAAAGTACAATTAAAAAAAAAAAAGAAATAGCATTCAGGTTTTTGGGTCCCAGTGCCCATGCCCGGTCTGTGAGTTTGCCTATTAGCAACATGAACAGGGAACACGCCGGCCTCTGCTAGGCTCAGGAAGAGTGGCCCGGGAAGGACAGCTTCCTGTCCTCCACAGCCCTGCCACTGAGCATCCCACCGTCACCTCAGGGACAGGTGGGTGGGGGCTGGAGGTCACTGGGATATCAGTGTGGTGCCCATCAGTTTTGCAGGCACTGCAAGCCTCAGTCGTTGGAGGAAGCCTGGTTACACTCTGGCTCCACACCCAAAAGCACTCTGGTCACGGGGCAAGAAGAATGAGCACAGCCTTCCGGGAGGGGTGGTTTCCCAGGAACAGCACCCGCATGCAGGGAGGGACTCTGGGAGGAGGTGCTGAGTGAGCTCCATGCTTCTCCTTGGGAGAACCGCAAGCCTTTCTAGACGCAGAGGGAGCAGAACGCAGGCAGCTAAGGCCCACACAGCCCCCCAGGATGAATAAGATAACTTTGGTTGCAAAAATACAACAAAGAGCTGGCTGCATTTTACTTCCCCTTTCACTGTAAAAGTCGAGATTTCAGATTCCCGTTGTATAAGAATTAATATGAAAAGAATTTTGTATCCTATTATGGCATTGTGTTATAATAATGGAATGCTTTCCCCGCCCAATCTGGCTTACTGTCCCCTAGATCTTGCCAACGATTATTCAGTTCCACAGTGTGTGAGTGTTGCTGCGGGGACAGCCTCCTGAGCCTGAAAGAGAGAGGCCATGAATGCTTCGAGCTGGAAAACCAGGCACAGTCCGTTCTTCGCCCCAGGCACCCTCTCTATGCACACTCAGACACACGCATTTCACCCAGAGGTTTTACTCTCTTCCAAGCTAGATGGACCTGCATGGGAGGTTTAATACTTGGACATCTGCAGCTGTATCAGCAGCTAATTGTCCTGACGAGACACACAATGGGTTCCAGAAAAGGAAGACAAAATACTCTTTAAACTGTGCTGCATTCTGTTTGAAAATGGAGAGTCTGGGCAAAGGGTTTTTCTTGACAAACCAGAACAGGGGTGTTGTTGCTGTATTTTTGATTTTGCTTGGTCGCTAGATCTTGTTCCCCTGAGCATAAAGATTTGTCAGAGTTTCTCCAGAATTTACCAATTCAAAACATCCTGAACAACTAAGCAGGGGTGGGCGAGGCAAAGATGTGCTTTTAACTCGTCACATGTCTGCAGGATTAAGGAAAAACCAGTAACTGGTTCTTTTCCATGGCCACCAGAACAGAGCAGGGAGAAATGAGCTTCAGCTGCAGCAGGTGGGATTCAAGTGAGACATGAGTAAAGTTTTCCAGCCTCAGGAATGCGGACTAGAATGTATCACTGAGTAGGATGCTAAAACTGCGGAAGATCGATGATGAGGATGCTGAAACACTGGCTGATTTACGCATAGTAAAGGGTGAAACCCTTGGATTCTACGGAAACTCCTGGCTGGTTAGGTGCTGATAATAGTGTTTTGTTTCATTCTGTTTTGAGATTTCTAGTTGCTGGGTTCCCGTCATCACCTATTTCCCTCAAATCAGCTCCCTTAGAATCTCCCTATTTGGAGGGAGAGCACTGTTCTCCATTTCCGCTAGGCCACTTCCAGCCTCACCGGCCCTTTATAATCTTCAGTAAGGAAATGCCTCTCAGGCTCACTCTTCCTTCCCTGCCCTGGCACAGAACCACAGATTCCCAGCGTTGAACAATGGCTATGGAAGATGTATCTGGTTGAGTTTGTTGTTTGTGTGTTGTTTTTTTTTTTTTTCTTTTCCTTTTTCTTAGTAGAATTCCTTCAATTACCTGTATGTTTTCAGCAGCCAGGCCAATCCTCCTCCTCACAGGGGTGAGATCAGCAAACCCAGGAAACTTTCAGAGCCAAGAAAGCTTTCAGACTCAGGAGGAAGCCATTATGGATGCCCATGGCTGAAGTGTTCTGTGTCTACCGGAAGTTAAAGGGGAAGTTTCCTGCCCAAGGATGCACAGAGGGTGTGAAATCATGTGTGGCTGCGCTGAGGCTAACAGCTGCCAGCCAACCGTAGCCAGTTGGGGATATCAACCTCTCAAAACCAAAACAGGTGGAAAACGGCTCCCCATTTTCTGAAGTACTCTTGGAGCAGAAGCTGAATGAAAACCAGTTATCATTGCCCTGCCTAGCATGAAACAGAATGAAAAGAAGGCAGATAATATTTCCTACCCTGAACCACTCATCCATCTCTGTTCTGTTCAGGTATTTGTGCCTAAGCAATAGCACCTACCCTTCTCAGCATTCACCCTCAGACCCCCGAAACCAAGCCCTAGCACAAACAACCCCACTGAACTTGAAAACTCAAAACGCCATCCTGAACATCTCCAGGCTTCTTTCCTCTGCAACTTCCCTCCTTCTTCCCCATCGCCAATTATACCACCAAAGTATTTACAACTGCTCAGAGGTAGGCAAACTACCCTGAAAGTGCGCACACCTATTTCTTCCTTCCCTTATGGATGACATTCTACAATAATTCCATTACATTTACAGAAAAGTTATTTCAATACATCTGTATATTAAATATATATGTATATACACATAGCTTTTATATCACTGTCACGGTGTTACATACACTAAAGAGAGGAATTATTTAGCTCAGTACAGTTATCTAAATTAGTCATTGCTGGCACTGAACTAGGTACTATACAAATGGATTACAATGCAAATATACAAGCTATATACAAGCTTGTAATTTTGAAAATATTCAAACTTAACATTTACTGTTATGTTTCAAGATGTGCCTACACCTGCCCATCACGACAGTGCTGTAGGTCAGTTTCTCTGACACTCAGGTGTCCATCAGATCTCCTGATGAGCCATAGGCCCTCAGAGAGGTCTACATGGTACCTACAGGTCAACAGATGGCATGAACAAGTGCATTTCCTCCAGCTGAAGACTTTGAGAACATCTAGAATGCTCTCTGATGCTCAGAAGAAGGTAGACATGAGCCCAGACACCCAGCTTGACCCCAGCCTGCACCAGCCACTCCTTCAGGATGAACCATATGACATTTAGTACATATCAGCCGAACACCGCAAACTCAGGGAAACATACATTAAAAATAGGTCACAGGTAGTATACTTCTTGAACACAGAAGCATTGTCTTATAAACTAAGTAACTTCATTGCCTGGTAAAATTTCTGTTTCACCATAGTTAATAAATCCTGGCTGCTGAATCAATGCATGAATAAATTTTGTCAAGCCTCAAATACCAGAAAGCCATCAAGGAGCTCCGAGAAGGTGAGGAGAAACAAGGCGTGGTATGTTAGTGTTGGTAGGAAAAAGACAAGTTTGTAGGGCCATGGGTGAATAGGATTTGGTCCACAGATCTGGAGCAAATGCAAAAGGAGAATTAGTTGTTAAATTACCTACATTGTCTAGTACCTCTATTACCCAAATGTGCATTATAAGAAAGGCTGACCCAGCCACTGCCTAGGATATGAAGACCTAAGACAGCCAAGAGAGGAAGGATACACACACACTCGGAGTGCAACTTGGTGGGTAAGCAGCTCATAGAAAGTGACCTCCTACAACACATTTCCTTCACAATATGTACCCAATGGGGATGGAGGGGATTCTTCCGGGTCTGAAGCAATGAGCTCTGCTCTGTGCCTTTCTGTGGGAAAGGAGAGTGTGGGTGTGCCCATAAAAACATGCGTGTGTCCATGGATGCCTGGTCAGTCCCACAGAGCCCCTGAGAGACAGAACTGGACCAATGGTGATTATCATCATAATTAGAATTGTTACTGCTAGCAGTTGTGTTAGTCCAGTGATTGGACTGAATGATGAGCATAAAGAAATGTTAAATAATAATAGTTTCATATGACAGATGGAAAAGAAAAATATAGATGGATGCAGAAAAAGTAAAGGAAGCACTTGCTTTGATTTACAGACCTTTACTGATGTTAAGAAATCAGTAGTGTGGCATTGGAATCTATACTTAGGGCATATTTAGTGTCTATTAAATACATGTAGATCTTGCTTCTTGGCACCAAATGAGTACAGTTGGAACAACTGCAATATCCACAGGAATTTTAAAGTACATTGAAATGTACATAACTATTTTTAAAGATGTTTAAAAACACCCTTGACCCCCATCCTGGCTAACATGGTGAAACCCCGTCTCTACTAAAACTAGCTGGGCGTGGTGTCGAGTGCCTAAAATCCCAGCTACTCGGGAGACTGAGGCAGGAGAATCACTTGAACCCAGGAGTCGGAGTTGCAGTGAGCCAAGAATGTGCCACTGTGCTCCAGCCTGGTGACAGGGCAATACTCCATCTCAACAACAACAACAACAACAACAACAAAAAGCAAAGCACCCCTGACCCGTTACTACAGTGCCCCAAACCCTTTCTCATTTGAAAGCCAGTAACAATATCTTCACCAATTTATATTCCTATGTTCCCAGGGGGTCAGGGCAAGACTGGAAAAACAGCCAGGCTACACATTTGCATCAAACAATAGAGAAACAGCCTTTATGAGGGACAGAACATAAGGAGAAGGGACGGGGTAAAGGAAAGAGCACAAATAGGATTGTGCCTCAGCGGAACATCTGAGGTTTACCACCATTCCATCAACTGCATCCCCAGCAAGCCGATAACGATGAGCCTTTAATGCATTTGCTGCCTCTGACTTGCGCGGCCCAGCATGCAATCATCCAAATGATACCACAACAATACCGGAGCACACATTAACCACTTACTGTAATAGCTGGACTGCTGAGCAAGAGACATCAAAGGACGCAGAACAGCAAGCATTAAGGGTGGCTTCGACTGCGTGTGCACACTCGTGTCAAGCCATGGTGTGGGCTCCAACGGGCTATGTAGTGATGACTGCCGTGAGATCACTGAAGAAGGAAATGGAGCATCAAAAGGTTACTGATGGGACCTCCCTATTTTTAGGTAAAAAAATGTATTACACCAAAAGTGAACCCTAATGTAAACTGCGGACCTCGGATGATAAGATGTGTCAGTATAGGTTCCATTGTAGCAAATGTACCCTTCTGGCGCAGGATATTTACAGTGGGGCGGGGGGTGTGGAAGGGAAGGGGATATATGGGATATTTCCATACCATCTGCTCAGCTTGACTGTGACTCTAAAACTGCTCCAGGACACAGACTCAATATATAAATAAATTCCAAATGTGGGGTCCAGAGAGGTGTGAGATATTGCCTGCAGTAAATAGCGTTCCTCACGCATCAAGTGGCCTCGTGCAGGTAAAGATAAAAGGGCGCAGCATCAAACATCTGGGTGTCTGCAGCACACTATCCCAACTCCCACTCCAAAGAAAATGACCCCAAAGATTTTCCTGTTAACATATTTCCAGGTATCAAAATCTTACGCTTTCAACCATCAGATACCTTGAAAGAATAGTTGACGTTTTCGTTATCATTACTCTTAAAAGTCTTAATGGCTCTGTGTTATTTTCCTGTGGCTGCTGTGACAAATCACTACAAACTTTGTAGTTAAAGTAAACACCAGTTTATTATCTTACAGGTCTGTAGATCAGAAGTCTGGTATGGATCGTAGCGGACTAACGTCTAGGTGTTGGCAGGCCGCGCTCCATTCTGAAGGTCCCAGAAGAGACTGAACATCCTATTCATTCAGGTGGTTGGCAGAATTCCTTGCACTTGCAGGACTGAGGTCTCTATTTTCTTCCTGCCTATAAACTGAGAACTGTTCTCTGTATCTAGAGGCCACCACATTCCTTGGCCTATGGCCCTCTTCCTCCATCTCCAATATCATATCTCTCTGACTCTCTTCCTGCTGGCTCTTTGACTTACAAAGACTCATGTGATTAAACTGGGCCCACCCAGATCACCCAGGATAACCTCCCCATGTCAAAATCTGTGTCCTTAGTCGCAACTGTTCAGTCCCTTTTGCCATGTAAGATAACATATTCACAGGTTCCAAGGATTAGGGCAGGTACATCTCTGAGGGGTAAGGGGTATTCTGCCTACCACGCTCTCCTGAACCCACTAATACATGGCCCTTATCCACAATGCTTCTGAAACTCATTTCGCTAAAGTCTTCTTGGACACTTGAATGCCAAATCCCTCCTTATCCACATGTAACCATTCTGCAGTGTGTGACATGGACATGACCTAATTCTTGAAGCACTTGGCTTCTACGTGCTGTAATACTATCTGCTGCTCTCCTCCTACTCGTTGGGCCATCTCTTATTGTGACCTGAATTCATTTATCTGCTTTCTTCTTCTTTCTCTACATAGGGTGGCGGCACCTATACATCTCAGGTCTGTGTCCAGATCTCTAGGACCTTGGTTCCCAATCACAACTGCCTTCTGAGCTCTGCTTGGATGACACATAGGCTCCTTTCTGTCTCACACATGACCGATTCCTTTTTCTGTGTGATATATCTCATCGTGGCAACACCAAACCTCACTCTTCCATGACAGATGCTTAAAAGTCATTCTCTCCTCCTCCTTCTGCCTCTGCTCACATCCCCCAACCCAGATAATCATAACATTCTGTCTATCTTACCTCCTGAGTATCCCTTGAATCCACTCTCTTCTCTCTTACTTGCCCCAATATTAGCCCCAAGATCACTGACAACACCCTTGAGTTCCATGCCACCACTCACGGCCATTCTTCACATTTTCACCAGACACAGGTATGATCGTGTCCCTGCTCTGTTTAAAAACATGAGTTGAGCAGGCAGAGTGGCTCACACCTGTAATCCCAGCACTTTGGGAGGCCAAGGCAGGTGGACTACTTGGGTTTAAGAGTTCAAGACCAGCCTGGGCAACATGGAGAAACCCTGTCTCTACTAAAAATACAAAAAGCTTAGCTGGGGTGGTGGTGCCTGCCTGCAGTCCCAGCTATTCAGGAGGCTGAGGTGAGAGGATCACTTGATCCTTGGTGGCAGAGGTTGCAGTGAGCTGAGAGCAATGCACTCCAGCCTGGGCAACAGAGTGAGACACTGTCTCAAAAACAAAACAAAATTAAAAAACTTGGCTGCTGCCCATTGTGCAACAGCATCAAATCTAGCTCATGGCAATACCCTACGTGCACACATACACCACTAGCCTCTAGGGGTTTGCTGGGTGTATCACCTGCCCTTCCTCCACTTGCTATTCATAGTTCCAGGTCAGGCTATAGACCAGCAGCATCGGCATCACCTGGGAGCACGTTAGAAATACACACTCTCAGGCCCCAGCCCAGATCTACTTAATCAGACTTTGCATTTTAACAAGATGCCTATTTAAATTTTATGCACATCGTTAAAGGTTGAGACACATTGCTCCAGAGCTGTGCTCTCCAGAGTGAGGTATGTGAGGTAAGCTGTTGAGTATGGAAGCATCTTATTAGAAATTCTCCTTATTTTTATGTGTATTCTCCTCCATTTTAACTTGGATTTTTGCACCTCTTTTATGAATCACTGTCAATTTTAACAAATCATCCTGACCCTTGTTTCTGTGCGTTTGCCTACAATATTCCTTTTGCAGGGAATAATTTTCCTACTCTCCACTAACCAAAACTAGCTTCCACTAACCAAAACTCTCCAGCATCCCCTGCTCTAGGAGCCTTCCCCATCCCTTCAAATGGGTCCTCACTCTCACTTCCACACTCGTGTAGACATTCTTATTGCATCGCTTCTGTTTGCCTATTCATCTGCTCCACTGGGTCGTGGCCTCCTCAAGGATGAGAACTGTGCAATCTTTATCTGTGTGTCCTCAGAGCGTGGCACAGTGGTATTTTCTTAGCAAAACAGATGAACAGCTAAAACTTGAGAAAATTCTGCTATATTGGTAATACCTTGCTATTTTTTCAGGCCTCTATCTGAAACAAAAGAATTTTTGTCTAATCTCTTTCTGAGCTCACACTGCTCTTACCTCTGGCTGATTTGGTGACACACCAGCTGGACAGGGGGCTATAAGAAGACAGGATTTGATCCTCACTTACCTGAAACCAACCCAGAGCAGTTCCAATCACACCCCATCTTCTTCCAGCTCTGTGTCTATCTGGCGTGGATACACACTACAAAGCAGAGGGGGAAACAGACACCTGGATTAGAATGTTTAGTGTCCTCACTTGAAGCTTAATGTATATTTTGAGACCACAGTCATGCCAACACTATTGCCCATATGAGCAAAGGGCAAAGTCCTCATTTTAAAGAAAATCATTTTGTTTTCTGTCAGCTCCAGGATAACATTGGCTGATTCTGACCCTAATTGATAAGCTACTAAATGGTATTAAGTTTATTAGGGGTATAGTCTGACATCTCGAAATAAAATGGTAGCTGATAAATTTTTCAGGTCAGAGTATTTCTCTAAATCATTTACAATGAAACTTGTTATGTGCAGAGGTCAAAGAGACCTATCGCTGGACTAAGGTCCATTTCTTCATATGCAAACCTGAAATAATAGTGCTTACCACATAAGCTTACTGTGAAGGTCTAATGAGGTGATATGTGTAAAAAAATATTACACACTTTAAAACTCTATACAAATTGTATTCCATTTTATTAATAACATTTATCTTTTTTTAATGACTCCTTAGATTTCACTTCTTCAGGTAAGCAGTAGCAAGCCTTCTACTCTTTCTTAAATATTTCTTTTTCCTGGCTTTCTGATGTTCTCATCCTCTTTCTTAATTCAAAGGGATCTATACATCCCTAGAATTAAATAGTAATTCAATAGTGTGCACAGGATAACTGCTTACAGAATACACCTATGCATTTCACTTATTCCGTTTAATCAGGATTTGAGTAAATTACACATTTCCCCCCCTGACATGTCATGTACTTAGCACTATGTAGAATCAAACTTTAAGCTAAAGGGTGATATCACTTTTTTTTTTTTTTTTTTTTTTTTTTTTGAGATGGAGTCTCACTCTGTTGCCCAGGCTGGAGTGCAGTGGTGCCATCTCGGCTCACTGCACCATTCCCTTCCCGGATTCAAGCACTTCTCCTGCCTCAGCCTCCCAAGTAGCTGGGAATACAAGTGCCCACCACCACACCCAGCTAATCTTTGTGTTTTTAGTAGAGATGGAGTTTCACCATGTTGGCCAGGCTGGCCTTGAACTCCTGACTTCAGGTGATCCACCTGCCTCGGCCTCGAGAAGTGCTGGGATTACAGGCGTGAGCCACCGTGCCTGGCCCAGGGTGACATCATTTCTTATCACTCTAATATCCCTTGCCTATGATAATAAATTGCCTGCCTCAAACAAGATGGGTGTGCACTTGTTCACGTGGGTAGGTAGGCAGGCAGAGGCTAGGAAAAGGACAGAAAATAACAGGAAAGATGGAGACTTAAATGTCATTTCTCACTTTGGCCACACCAATATCTATTTTCTGGCCATTTTCTTTCAACTATTCAGTATAGTGAAATAGATGTAAGAACCATTCAAAATTGAATTCAGCAAACTTAATTAACCACCTACTTCTACACTATGCCAAATTCTACTAAAATGCCAAATGTAAATATTAATACAAAAAAATTCATACAAGACAGAAAAATGGTATATACTAGGGTTAACATATATGAAGGACTATGATAGCAGAGAGGGATTAATTTAGCAGGGAGGGATTAATTAAAGAGAATCAAGAAAGCATTCTCAGAGTATGTGGTTTTCTTTGACGAGGGCCCAAAAGGAGCTAAGAATTGGGTAGACAGAGATGGATGGGGAAGGGATTTCCATGAAGAGGAACATCAGCATAAGGGCAGGCATGGGTGTGGCAAAGAGCAATACCCTATACAGAAGCATGAAGTATAGAACATTGTGCAGTGAGTCTGTTATTCACGATAAACAGGCTTTGTTAAGGATGGAAAATGAAGACTGTATGAGATTTACTTTTGTGTCTTCTTTTTAGTCATGTTAACTGATGTGTAATTTATATACAGTAACATTTTCCCTAATATGCATATTTTAACATCTAGCATAGGGCTCCAATGTCTAACAGAATAGTTTGCACATTACAAATATTCAACATATATTAACTAGGGGGATAAGTGGTTTGCCATCAACATGTATTATTCGATGTTATAAACTGACTCCACAAGATCTATTGGTAAGCCATTGAACTGACACGGTAGATAATATTAATGTTTATCTTGATAGTCGTCTGACTTTCAAAGGTCTCTTGATCTCACCAACTTTCTATCTCTTCATGTATGCCAACTTTCTCTCCAGTGTCTCAGGACATTTGGTCTGAAAATAGTTGATAGGATTTGGATATTTGTCTTCTCCAAATTTCACGTGAAATGTGATCCACTGATGTTGGAGATGGGGCCTGGTGGGAGGTTTTTTTTTTTTTTTTTATCATGGGTGTGGATCCTTCATGAATGGCTTGGCACATCCCTTATGGTAATGAGTTGAGTTCTTTCTCTGTTAGTTCATGAAAGATCTGATTGCTAAGAAGAGCCTGACAGCTCCTCCTTCTCTCTTGCTTCCTCTCTTGCCATGTCACATCCCAGCTCCCACTGTCCTCACCACGAGTAAAAGGTGGAAGGTCCCCAGGTCCCGACCAGAAGCAGATGCCAACGCCATGCTTCCTGGGCAGCCTGCAGAACCATAAACCAGATACACCTCTTTTCCTTGTAAGTTACCCAGCCTCAGGTATTCCTTTATAGCAAAGTAAAATGGATGAACACAATCGCCAAAGAAAATCCTGAACAAAATGTAAGACAGGATATTTTACTTATTTCTTACTTTGTGATGAATAGACATTTTTTTTCTATTTCTGAATTATTTCTTTTTTTTATTGCATTTTAGGTTTTGGGGTACATGTGAAGAACATGCAAGATTGTTGCATAGGTACACATGTGGCAGTGTGATTTGCTGCCTTTCTCCCCATCACCTATATCTGGCGTTTCTCCCCATACTCTCTCTCCCCAGCTCCCCATCCCCCACTGTCCCTCCCCATTTCCCCCCAACAGACCCCAGTGTGTAGTGTTCCCCTCCCTGTGTCCATGTGTTCTCATTGTTCAACACCTGCCTATGGGTGAGAACATGCGGTATTTGATTTTCTGCTCTTGTGTCAGTTTGCTGAGAATGATGGTTTCCAGGTTCATCCATGTCCCGACAAAGGACACGAACTCATCGTTTTTCATGGCTGCATAATAATGAATAGACATTTTCTAACTAACACTTCGCTTGAGGAAAAGGTGGGGTTTCACAGGGAGACTATATTATATTAAGAAAAAAAGACAGCAGTCACATTTATTGCCCAAAGTCAACTTTCATTCACATTCTCTTCACTTATGGGCACACATACAAAGCAGGTGTTATGTGTCCAATTTGGTAGATAAGGAAAAGAACTTTGAAAGCTGGAGTGACTTATTCAAGGTCACCCACACAGATGTATAGGCAGCAAAGACAAGACTAGAACTCAAGTCCTTACAGTGCTCTTGAGATGGAGTTATCAGCAACAGTCACAAGACACTTTTTAATTAAGGTGAAAAAGAGTTGAAATCACCTATTTATGCTGCCTTTGATAAATGTATCTGTCAGAACTCGGTTGTAGAAAATAGAAATGATTTTAGCTATTTTAAACCGAAAGGGATCAATGTTTATACAGCTATTGGAGGGGCTGGAAGGGTAGGCTAAAGGTTGGATCCAGGAATGCCGGCCAGTACTACACTGCTAAACCAGCCTTCAAGGGTGTTGCTCCCTCTACCCCAGTCAGAAGGTAGGGGTGCTACAGGAATGGTTGAGTTCTAGAACTCAATCCCGGAGCTATGAGATCCAGAAACTACCAACATGCTGTTACAATTGCTTCTCTCCTCACATGAAGCTTGTTGCTATACAATAGAATTTTGTTACAGAAAAGCACAGCATCTTCAAAACCTTGTGTTCCAGGAAAAGTAGTCAAAGCTGCAGAATCTGGCCTTTTGTCACATTTCCTCTTTTCAAATCTTGCATGGGGCACATCTAATTGTGGAAACTGCTTTGCATCCATGACTGGCTGCGAGGGATTCCGGGAGATATATAGTTGGAATAGATGCCAAATGCCAATCTATTATACCTACAACCCATAAATTTGGCAATATCAACAGCATCTCCCAAGATAGATAAGAAATGGGATTCTTAGTCTGTGCTTTAAAGGCAGACATCACAGGCAATCTGCATTCAGGTACCACGTGTGGTTGCACAGGGTGTGCACTCCTTAGAATAGGAAATGAATGAACTCCCCAGGTTGTGCACTAGTCACAGAAACTATGAAAAGAGTGGCCAACCCTGACGTTACTCAATGAATAGTCGAAGCCAGCCTTCTCAAGAGCTGTCTCCATCAAAGCAGGTCTTGGTTATAGCTTTGACATGGAAAGAAAGCCATACATATGACTAGATTAGAGAGCTACTTAGAAATGGAACATTGCGGAAGATCCATCACCCAAGGTGCTAAGGCCATGGCCACAGGAGGGGGGTCAAGTGGAAGTTAAGATTGACTTGAGAACCTGATAGCCACAGTACCTGCCCAGAGAAGTAGCTCAGATATTTTCATCAAGCTGTCTTAGAGCTTAGCGTAAAAACACCAGAGAATAAAAATATCATATATTATGATCTAAGAAAGTCAAAATCAATTATGCTGTACTGAGAAGTCTTTGAACTGACTTCGCATTATGTAAAATTAGAAATGAAAACATGTTCCGTCTCTCTACCCCTGTGTTAAACACACACGTACACGCACACACACACAACAAAGCTCCTTTTTATTATTTTCATTATTCCTCAATTATTTATATTGCTGACTTTTTTCTCCAGATAAACTCAGAATAATGTATTGTGTTATAGATTTCCCACTCAATAAGAATATTGAGAAGCTAGAATATATTCGGAAGGGAACAATTAAAACAGGGACAGGTGTGGACCCAATGGCATAACAAGTGATAGGAAACTACTATTAGCCTTGGAAGAGAAGGCAGTGGAAGAGAAGATAGTCATCTTCACACATCCAAATGCCATCTTCTGAAATACCAGTGTGTGTGTGAAGCTCTGGAGAAAGGAATCTGGAAAAAATGACTAAAACTCACAGAAAGGGAGAGTTGGGCTCAGTTTAAGCATTGCCGGTAACCCTATGGTGAGACGGCACCTTTCATCGTGTTGACCATTTGGTCTCTTGTATCTGCTGCATAGACTGACTTGATGTGCTGCTGGACCTGAGGCAACACAAGAACAGGAGTCATCCCACAGTGGACGGCACAGGGACAGGCGCTCAATACAATCTAGATGAAAAAATGAAGAGATGAACAAGGCCACAAGTGACATCATCAGACAAGGACTGGCTTTTATGGGCCACTCCAGACACCTGGCTCAGCACATTCAGAGTCGGCGACGCTGAGGAAACTGGTGTACAGATGCTATGTGCTTTCTCAGCACTCAGGAAACGTGGCAGAAAAGGCCGGGATTTTTGTGTGTTTGTTTGTTGACAGAGGATAGTGGCAGAACAGCTTCTAGATATAGAGGGTCTTTGTTTCTAGATCTTTCAGCACTCTCTGTGCATGATCTCCCTCACCTTACCCCTGCTCTGGGAAGAAGCAGGCAGGTGGCCGCTACAGAAGGCACACAGGCCTGTTTTGACAAGAGCATGTGGAATGGCTCCTCTCTGGCAAGCAGCCGCCTTAACAGCCAGGAAAGGACTGTCTTTCAACCCCAGTGACATCATGGAATGATTTGAAACCATATCAGTTCCTTTTCTATTCTTGATCCTATGACTCATCGGTTAATATTGAAATGTATATTGCTAATCGTGAATTAGTAACCTGTGATTCAGTGTTGGACTGAATCAGTGAGGCCAAATGGATCTGTGGAACAATTGTGTGTGTGTGTGTGTATGTGTGTGTGTGTTTTGTGTGTGTGTGGATGTGTGTGGATGTGGATGTGTGTGGATGGAAGTGTGTGTGTGTGTGTGTGTGTGTGCTTGATCCAGCACAAAGTGAGGAAATGCACCCATCTCCTACATCCACACCTCCACACAAAGCCACTCCTCTCACTGGCTCCTTAGAAGGCCAGAACTGTCATCCCAGTTGCACTGCTAGCGAAGTGCATGGTACATCTGATCTGCGAGTTAGCACTTCCTGTTACCTTATTCATAACACCCCGGAATGCAGCTGTCTGTTCCTGCCCGGGTTCCACCCCCATCACTCCAGCATTTCTTGTGTGTTCTTCTTTTATTTAGTACCTTCCAGGTTTAGGGGAGGGACAGCTCCTTCCTCCCATACCTGCCTGCCCGATACCCCAGGGTCCAGCTTGCAGCCCTCCATTCTTACAGCCTTAGGTCCAAGTCAGTGGCCCTAGACTGTGTATTCCTGGGCTCGGATGAGAAAGCTTTCTCTGTTGATTCACAGGAAGAGTATTCAGACCTTTGACTTCCTGTTTTTGATGAACACAGTAAAAGAAAAAGAAGTGCTTTTTTACAAATATAACTGGCCCCAAATAGTAAACTATAAAAGAGAAAAATGGAAATTGCACATTGACTAAGGACTTGTCCATGAAGCCCATGTTCCAGTGAGGTGCCGGGGACCACCCATGACGCATGGGTAATACTGGAGCAGCCATGTTTCTTGGAACACAAGATATGACCGTTTCCAGGAGAGGAAGTGAAGAAGGGTGTCTTCAGCTGAAACCCCAACAGACAAAATGTGCACAAAGTGAGTCAGTGGGATGCAAATGGACTGTGAGGAACTGAAAAGTCTAACTCCTATTCCAGCAGATGGGGGCTTTCCTCAAGCACTAACCTATCAACCTGATGTGTTTCATTCAAAGGACTGGGGGAAGACCTTGCTCGCGTACAAAAGTGGCCAGAGGATGGAAACGCAAAACGCAGTCCCCTCTCATACCTCTGGGCTGAAACAGCTGTTGTCTATGGAGCATCCATTGCTAGTGGAGGCAAAGTTATAGAGACCAGGGCAACCTGTGCCCTGCATTGCAAGAATGCTTGGTAAACTGACTAGAGAGCTACTAAGAGATGATGAACCCTGTCCAGCCAGCGGGAAAGCAAAGGGAATCAGTATCTCAGCATATCTATCAATCATTCAAGCTCTGGTTAATAGATGTAATGGTGGCATCCACATGAGTGTGCCTGGCCTATCAGTGCTTGCAATGCTCTTCTTTACAGAGTTCTGACCACCCTGAGAAACATCACAAGTGTTCAATTAAGTGACCCCTATACATAATATATGTTCAGTAAATAATATGTCCCTTCTCTCTAGAAAGACTTTATAGCTATTAGGAATATGGCCCTTGGCAACAACATTTTGGCTTTGCTATTTATAAACTAAGCAGCCTTGTGCAAACTACCTTAATAATCTAGAACTCTTTCCTTACCTTCCTAACATGATTGCTGTGATAAATTTACTTAATGTGAGTAAGACAAAGTCCAGGCTATAATAACTGCTCAATAAAAGCTAGGTACTATTTTTTATGTCATGGCTTCTCAGATTGATGAATTGCCCCAGGCTGGGCTCAGGCTATATTATTGCACCATTTGTCTTCACGTATTGTAATTGATTTGTATGTGCCTGTCCATACATACTGGACTATGAATCTCATAGAGCAGGAGCTATTTCTTGCTCATTTCTGTATTCCCAGCATATAGCATGGGATTGGCACCTAGTGGGTATTAAAGAAATGAACATCACATAGCATATTTGGCACATAGAGCATTGGACACATAGCCAATGTCCGGCAGTGACAAGAGGGTGTCCCAACCCTTTTTCTGCCCAGTTGCAGGCCATCTTTCTCTTGGTCTTGGTCTTATGAACCTGCAGAGTCACCTTCAACTACATAGCTTGGGATAGTATTTCTTGACATGTGGAGGCTTGCCCCAGATACTGCAAAACAGAAATATGGGGGTGGCGCTGTGGAATCTGCAGTTTAATATAGACCCCAGGTGAGTGTGAAGCCCCTGGAAGATTGGGATACACTGAATTGGGGAAACAGCCACCTGGTTGTCCTGTGTGCACCAAGCAGAGATCAGCGAGCCACAGGCAGCCTCTGAGACAGAAAGGCAGAGTTTCCTTTCCAACTTCTACGAGAACAAGAGAGCAGTGATTCTCACACCTGCAAGATGAAGGGTGGTGCCGCCAGGGCTCAACAGATGACACCTGCATGCAGAGGTAATCACAGGATGAGCCAAGTCCTCCAACTCACGATAACAGAACACTTCCTTTCTCAAACCCTATCAGCTCTATTAAACTGACAACCCATCCAGAACCCAATTCAACCTTTCTGAACCCAGGCCAGAGGCCTAAATTCCTTGACAGTCCCTTAGGGAGGAGGTGGGACCCAGCATTGACTATGCCCCTACTAAGTGCCAGGCTCTTTACTAGGCCATTGTTAAATGATAAAGCAAGCTCAAGAAAGATGATTTAACATCACTTGGGTTTAGTAAAACCTAAGCCCCATAATGGCCTCATGGGGAAAATTCTTTTATTGTTTTTCTAAAGAGCACAAGAGGTTAAAATAAAAACCTACCAGTTAATAGCTGCATTTCAGGCTATGTTTCCATTAAAGCAAGGGGGATTCATACCTGTCAGCTAGGAGCACATTCATCTAAAATGCATCATTAAAGCCACACAGCCTTATGCTCCATGCAGATACATCACCACAGCAACAGTGAGCAGAGATGCTTGGAGAATAGGCAATGTGAATTTCCCAGGCTCTCATTAAGTTTTTAGTTGATTTTTTATCTAAAATGTGTTGACCTACAGCATCACGTTGGAGAGAGCCATTGACCCTGCAGAGCGGGTAACAAGAGACTCACAATGCATGTTTTCATGTGGTGCAGCCTCTGGCGGGGGGGGAGGGGTCAGAACAACATGCCCACTCAGAGATGTCCAGCAAAACATCTGCTCAGCAAAACATCTGGACAGCAGGCACCCACAGGACCCATAGTCAAAAAGCTTATATAAATCCATTAATTTGAACTGTTACTCAGGGCACAAATAGCTCTTTGCTCTATGCTCCTAATAGTCCACTCAAGGGCAGAGGGACCAGGGCCCAACGCAATGCTGAGCCAACAGCACAAGCCTGAGCTTGCCTTTCTAGGGGTGCTTGTCATCCCAAGAGCCATCCACCCTGCAGAGATGACTCATCATGGCCACAAAGCCCAAGTTCTGTGTCTTCCAGTGCAAGAAAGTGACATGAAACAAGTGGGAATCTGGAAGGATCCAGTTGGATCCGTAGCTCCAGGCTGGGACAACGGTGGGACGTGGTCATTGAGAGGGGCAGTTTTGTCAATGTCACTTCCTCAGGGGTTGGCACTCAAGTTAGAGAAGTACCCAGCTTTTCTCTTTTTCAGCAGAAAGGTCTTAAACCACTTGCTGTCATTTTGCCTTTCAAGAGAGGGCTAGGAAAGAAAAACGAATCCATCTGAGCCTCCACCAACTAACCCTGAAAAAGGATGTGAAGGAAAGATTAACACTGCCAAATGAGGTGTGTGTTTTGTGAATCCAGGCTTCCTATAGTGGGTGCTTTGTGAGAATGAAAGCTGACTGCAGAGAAGGGTTCCTTTCTCCTTCCTCCACTAAGTGATTCCTTTAGGAGCTTCCATGATGGCACAACTCTGGCTTAGGCGTCTCTCGTTGATGTTCCTATAACCCCCTTTTATGACCTATATTATAATAATAATCTGATTGTCTCCCACTGAAGACTTCAGTCCCTGAGGCAAAGAACTATGTATTGTTTTGTCATTTGCACCATGTCTGGAATATAGTTTAAAAAGCAGTAAGTATTTGTTAGATGAGCACTTGAATAAAAATAATGACCAATATATAAACAAATACAGAACCAGAATACTTGCACGTTGTACCTTTTACAGGGCTTTATTTTAAACATCTTATACCCAATTACAAACACCTGTGAGGGATAAACAGAGGATAATGCTGTTTGTAATTTACAGGTGCATAAGGCAAGCCAGGGAGAAGTCAAGAAAAGAGATAAGACAGATGTGGAGCTGAAAGGTGTGCCAAGTCTGTGTCTTCTGGGAGAGGTCAGGAAAATGCACAATTTCAATGTGGCCTGACCATTTGTACATGGCTTTTCACTTTTTCAACGTGCTTTTACTTTTACTCGAAAAAGCACTCTCAAAAAGTGAAAAGCCATGCGCAAATGGCTGTATTTCATCTTGTTCTATCGTCACAACAACCCTGTGAAGGAGAGCAAGCTGCTACTATTATCCCTGTTTGATAAATAAGGTAAAGGAGGCAGAGAAGCTTCACACCACACCCCAAGACACCTAGCAAGTGGGTAGTAGAGCCAGTGTTAGAAATCGGGGGCTGGTCCTTGTTTCACCGGCCCACGGTGCTGATCTCACCCAAGCACTGGATCAAGACTGGCAGAGGCTGCTTCCAGAGGAGAAAGGAAGGGAAGGGAA
>NW_016107460.1:1517926-1525834 GCF_001604975.1 Cebus imitator | reverse complement strand
GGGAAGGGGAGGAAGGGGAGGAAGGGGAGGAAGAGAGGGAAGGGAAGGAAAGGGGAGAAGGAAAAAGGGAGGAAAGAAAATGAGCTCTGGAGGAATAAACAGGGAAAGGGATCTTCCAAGAGGCAGTAATCCACATGTCATCCAGGAGCACAGTCACGAGCCAGACACTTGAGGCCAACAACCACCCGTGGCTGCCCCTCCTCACCTCGGCCACTCTCTGCCCAGTGACCCTTTCCCATTCCCCAGACCCCCTTCCTCTCCCATTTCCCACAACTGTGAGCTAAACTTTCTCCTCTGCCTTTGAGCCTTGGTTCATGTCGGTTCCTCTACACCCTCTCCAACTCCACTAAGAAAACAAGCCCAACGGTTAAGAACATCTGTTTCTGTGGACAGCTTCTTCCTTGATCTCTCATCAGCTGTCTACACAGTGGGCCATGGCCTCCTTTGTTAAGCCTCCTCCTCTGTTAGATGTGGGAAGCCCCCCTCTCCTAGCTTTCCTCCTACGTCTTCTCAGCCTCCTCCCTCCTCTCCTCTTCTGCCTGTCAGTGTATCAGCATTCCTCAGGGCTCCTGCTCCCCTCTATCTGGGAGGTTTCATCCGGTCTCATGAATTTTAATCTCTCTCATGATTACCAAATTTCCATCTCCACCCTGTTCTGACCCTAAGCGGTAGGCTCCTACAGCCATCTGCCTGCTTACACGACCATTTGCATACTCCAATGCCTGTCAAATTTCACTTGTTCAAACATGCTCTGATTTGTCCCCTAAAAACTGATCTTCCCATCTTCCTCAGCTGATTCATTGGCACCACCATTCACACAAATGATCAAGATAGAAATCTTGGAGTCATCTCTTATTCCTCCCCCTTCCTTAACCCTCACATTCAATCTATTGCCAATCCTATTGGGTCTACTCCAAAATTTGCATTTAATCCATTTCTCTCCATTTCAGACAGTCCTGCTGTCATCCAAACTACCAACATTTTCTCATTAGGACCACAAAATAGAGGCTTCTGAATGGGCTCCCCATTCCTCCACAAGCCTCTCCACCTGGACTTCTGACAATGCACACACAGACTTGCCTCCCCCAACAGAGACCCGGTGCTTATTACTCTTCACCCAGCCTGAAATTGTCTTCCCTGATTCTCTGCACAGCTGCCCTCTTATCCTCTAGCTTTCTGCCTAAATGCCACTCTTCATAAAGGCCCTCCCTCACCTCCTTTTATTAATAAAAGTATCCTCTATTTCAGGATCATTATAGCCTACAACCTTTGTGACAGGCAGCAACTTATAGTCATTTAATGACTCTCACAAGAGAAGCTTATATTTCACTCCTGTAATAATCTGGGGTGATTCTAAGCTGCAGAGAAAGGGACTAGGAACATGGGGAGTTGCTCAACACAGAAAATCAGGCACTCGAGCTGAAGGAGGCTCTGCTATCTCCACCATGTGGTCTTCAAAGCCTCCTTGAAGACTGTCATCCCCATCGATCGAGGGAAGGAGAGTCTGGAGGAGCATGCATGGGAATTTTAGTGAGTAGTACACAGCATTTCCAATCATATGCCAATGGCTGGAACCCAATCACATATTGCAGCCGATGACAAAGAAGACTAGGATCCACCCAGCTGCATGTGAAGAAGAAAGAAAAATGGTCTGGCTGTCTGGTGAACAGCTGCCTGGTCTCTGCCATGCTGTCCATTCTTTCTGCCCTCAGGCTTAGTAGACGTGGTCTGCCTCTTCTGTTAAAGGTCAAGTCTTCCCCCTCTGCCTTGAACCTTGTCTCTTTCCACTTCCTTGAGGTTCTTTCTTCACCAATTTTCCCCTTTCATTTCTACATTTTCAACTTCTTCCTTTGTACTTGGGTTCTTTCCTCAAACGACATCCTTCATTTGCTAAAGCCACTGACACATGTCATATTCCCACATCCAATGTCTTTATTTTTCTTGAACTTTGCAGGAGCTGACACTGTGGACCCCTCCTCTCTATCTGAATTCCTCTCCCCATCTTTAGTGATGGCACTCTTTGCTGGTGCTGTACCACCCTTTCCCCCAACTTCCATAAATATCTTTCCCAGCCGACTTTGGTTCTCTGTACTTTTTTCTATTCTTAATGCATCACCCCCTAGGTTCTGCCTCTTGCCCTTGTCATGATCCCATGTGAACTTCATCTATCACCAGAGCATCAACTGTCCCCCATACTAATATGACTTCCAAATCCATATTTTTAAATGAGAACACCCTACTATCCTCCAGCCCTTATATTTAATTGCCTTCAAACCATCTTCACTGAGTATTCTTTTATATATATATATACACACACACACACATATATATGTGTGTGTGTGTATATATATATTTTATATGTATAAATATATATTTTATTGCATTTTAGGTTTTGGGGTACATGTGAAGAACATGCAGGATTGTTGCATAGGTACATACATGGCAATGTGGTTTGCTGCCTTCCTCTCCATCACCTATATCTGGCATTTCTCCCCATGTTATCCCTCCCTAACCTCCCTATCCCCTGCTGTCCCTCCCCATTTCCCCCCAACAGACCCCAGTGTGTGAAGTTCCCCTCCCTGTGTCCATGTGTTCTCACTGTTCAGCACCCGCCTATGAGTGAGAACATGCAGTGTTTGATCTTCTGTTCTTGTGTCAGTTTGCTGAGAATGATGGTTTCCAGGTTCATCCATGTCCCTACAAAGGACACAAACTCATTGTTTTTTATGGCTGTGTAGTATTCCATGGTGTTCATGTGCCATTCTTTATTTACATTTCACCTTGTTCCACGGAACATTGAGATCTGTCATAATACATATATATATAATATATATTTTGATGAAGGATTAAAATATCAAAGGGAAGATATAGCGAAGACAATTATAAAGTCACAGGGAGCCCAGGTAATCCTAAACAGTTGACTTATCTTAGCTTCATATCAGTCTGTTCAAAGGGAAATATGATAGTTGCTAGATTTACCAAATCTAAATAAAGGGCAAACTAAATATTTATTCTCTTAAGGTCCTAAAAAAATTCTTGCAGGGAACCTGGCTCTGTAATATTTTGGATATTTGGAAGGACGTTTTGGACTTCATTCCTACCCTAGAATCAACACCAGGTTTCACATAAATGTGAAAAATCTTCTTCTATAAAGCTCAGACATAATACCAAAGCATAATACAATAAAATGAGTGTCTAAGAGTCCAAAACAGGCTGGGTGTGATGGCTCATCCCTGTAATCCCAGTGCTTTGGGAGTTCGAGGCAGACAGATCACCTGAGGTCAGGAGTTTGAGACCAGCCTGGCCAACATGGTAAAACCCTGTCTCTGCTAAAAATACAAAAATCAGCCAGGCGTGGTGGCAGGCACCTGTAATCCCAGCTACTCGGGAGGCTGAGGCAGGAGAATCTCTTGAATCTGGGAGGCAAAGGTTGCAGTGAGCTGAGATCGTGCCACTGCACTCCAGCCTGGGCAACAGAGTGAGACTGTCTCAAAGACAGAAAAAAAAAGACCAAAGCCATACAACCCTACCATGCAACTATTTGATGATCTGGCTTGATGCAAGTGAAGATTTGAACATCTAAAGAACATCTAATTTATATTTGCTACAAATTATTCAAAAATATCTTTCTGTATTTATTGTTTCTCACAACCAAGTTCTTCATAGGATTGGATAATAAAGGCTTCTCGGTTTCAGTATTTGGCTCACAACCTAAAATGTAGACAGCAAGTGACGTTAATAATGAAGGTACAGATGCATAGGTCTTGACAATAGCCAAGATATTGTCCTCTTAAAAAAATGTAGAAACTTAACCAATAGTCTCTATGGGATCTGCTTCTGAATATCCCTCAGGCATTTCTTGTTTTGTTTTGTTTTTGAGATGGAGTCTCACTCTGTCACCCAGGCTGGAGTGCAGGGCCACAATCTCAGCTCACTGCAACCTCCACCTCCCAGGTTCAAGTGGTTCTCCTGCCTCCGCTTCCTGACTAGCTGGGATCACAGGCACGCTAAAGAGACGGGTTTCACCGTGTTCATCAGGCTGGTCTCTAGCTCCTCACCTTGTGATCTGCCTGCCTCAGCCTCCCAAAGCGCTGGAATTACAGGAGTGAGCCACCGTGCCCAGCATCCTCAGGCATTTCAAACTCATCTGGTCCAAAACTCAGTTCACCATCATTTCCCTTGACCCTTCACATCCTCTTGTTATCTCCAGACACAGACTGAAAGAAAACACTTTCAGCACAGACACTGGAAAAGAGAAATACACAAAGTGTATAAAGAACTCCTGCAATTCAATAATAAAAAGAAAACCAACCAAATAAAATGGGCAAACGATTTGAAAAGCCATTTTCCTAAAAGAGGAACCACAAATAGAGTCATCCTGGAGCCCTTCCCGAAGTGGGTCCTGCCAAACACTAGTCCAAGAAGGGCCTCAAGGTCAAAGGCAAGGAATTTGAACTTTATCCAAAAACCACTGAATGATTTTAAGCAGGAACCAATATGTGCCGCTTTTAAATTTAGGAAGATCACACTAGATGTTAGTAAATGTTATAGTACATTTAAAAAAGAAATAGTTCTATGGTCAAAGATATATGGAGAACCTAAACCATCCATCAGGAAGTCGTGCTGCAGATGACCTCAAGGACACTCTGTGGGGTGAAGCTCTGTCACTGCTGAGTGACGATGGCAAAGAATTTTGTCCTTGACTTCCCTCTCATACCTTGCCACTCAGGTGCAGTCAGTCCCTCCATCCGGTCAGGTCATTCCAAAGTGGCCTTCTCTCCTACCTGCACCCTCAATGCTTTCTACGTTAGCTCCTAATGTGGCTTCTGGCTTCCTACCCAGCCCACTCCTGCCACAGGGAGGTGTCTCTAGTGCAAACCTCATCACTTCACTCCCTTGACTAAACTCCCTCCATAATTCTCCACAGAAAAAAAGGATCAAGTTCAAGTTCCTTACTGTAATTCACAAGGCCCTTTCAAACTTGGCTACTGCCACTCCCCAACAGGTCCCCACACCCGAGATTTGAAAAGCTGCTTGTCCTTTCCAAAAGGATGCTTCAGCAATCTGTGCCTTTGCCCACAATGTCCCCTCTTTATAAAATGTCCTCCCCAACCCCATCTTCTAATCCCACTCATGCTTCAGAGCCATTCAAACACCCCAGACAGTCTGACTTCTTAGAGGCTTTCTGGGTAAGATTCCATGCCCTGGCCCTCCTCCTTTCTCCATCTACAGCACCTGCTGCTCTGCACTGTCACAGCTGGTGTGTTTGCTCATTTCCCTGATGGGAGTAGGTGTGTCTTGAGATGAGGGCTCTGCTGTCGGCCCAGTCACCTCAGCGTCCCACACACCTAGCACAGAAAATGCCCACTGGCCACCCTGTTCACTCCTGCTTGTCTTTCAGACTCACTGCAAAATCACGTCCTCAGGGAGCCTTCCTTACCCTTGCCCTACTGAGTCATGGTCTTCTATCATGAACTTTCCCACTTCCGTTCAATTTTCCTCAACACTCTTGTCATCCCTCATTACAGCTTAATTATTTAGCAGTGTAATTACTTCACAGCGAGCCTCTCCACGAGGTAAGGATCACACCCATTGTGCCCCCTGGGTTAAAGCAGCACTTGGCATGGAGCTAATATTCCATCATTATGAACAAAGGAGTGTATGGGAAAGCATATGAATCTACAGCAGTGCCTGCCTGGGATGGAAGAGGCCAAGGGTTTGTTGTTTGTTTGTTTTTTAATTCAACGGGGCCTATGTGGTGGTCATCTACAATCTGATAAAGGGTGAAGAAATCAAAGAACAGAAATCCTGCTGATTAGGTTTAAATGTTTGTCCTGTCAAAATCTCAAGTTGAAATGTGAGCTCCAGTGTTGGAGGTGGGGCCTGGTGGGAGGTGACAGGATCATGGGAGTGAATGCCTCATGAATGGGTTAGCACCATACTCTCAGTGAGTTCTCAGTTCGTCCACGTGAAATCTGATTGTTTAAAAGTCTGGGACCCCTCCCCCTTTTGTCTCTCTTGCTCCCACTCTCACCATCTGAAGCACCTGCTCCTTGCTTCACCTCTGCCATGACTGGAAGCTTCCTGAGACCCTCACCAGGAGCAGATGCTGGAGCCATGCTTGCACAGCCTACAAAACTGTGAGCCAATTAAACCTCTTTTCTCCATAAATTACCTAGACTCAGATATTTCTTTACAGCAATACAAAAACTAATACACCTACCTATAAAAATCATATCAAGATGCTCCTGTTTGGAGCCAAGCATCGTGGCTCATGCCTGTAATCCCAGCTACTCAGGATCCTGAGGCAGGAGAATCATTTGAACCTGGGAGGTGGAGGTTGCAATGAGCTGAGATCATGCCACAGCATTCCAGCTTGGGTGGCAGAGTGAGACTCTGTCTAAAAACAAAGAGAGAGAGGGAGAGAGAGAGAGAGATGCTCTTGTCTGAAGAGAAGGGGATGCGGGGATGTGGTGACATACAGAGAGTTTCCCTTTCTCTGTCCCTTTCCCATGTCCATGGCTAGGTGCAAGCAGACAGAGAAGAATATGACGTGCTGAGTTTGTGAATGAAGAAGTCAGGCTGACTCAGAGATCAAGCCTACAGTGTACTTTTCCCCCTGGTTCCCCAGTGGTGTTTAATTACCATCATTATTAATTCATCACAGTAATTCTCTTTTAAAATCATATAGTACTAAAAATAGTGTTTCATAAGTGTGTGAAAATTGAATCTAGAAATTATTTACCAGGTTCTACTTCCTCACCAGAACTCCTCATCAATGAAAATTGATTTGAAGCTGAATTTTTTACAAATCCATTGCCCACTCATCAACCAGTCCATGGAAATAGAATAAGCAGAGGGTCCTCCCTCTTTCCTAACAGCACTCCAAAGTCCCTTTCTCCAGCTCCATTGAGCTGAAAATCTTTATCTTGAAGCACTTTATACACAGTCATTAATGTTCACAGCACTCCTGCTAAGAAGATTCTATTACTTCCATTTAACCATAGAGTAAAGCAAGAAGTCAAGTGATTTGCCCAGTCAGGAAATTAGTGGCCTGAGTTCAAACATAGTAGCTAAGATTTCCAAGGCCTTGCAGCCAGCTGCCACCCTGACATTTCCTAGCTCTGTAGAATGGATAAAGTCCTGGGCTTCTGTGTCAGTACAACCTGAGTTCAAGTCCTACTTCTGAAATTTCCTTGGCAAATTACTCTACTTCCTTACATGCATGCAAATCTGGGATAATACGAACACTTGTTTCATAAAGTTGCTATAAGAATTCAAGATGATAATGCACGTAGAAGTACTTACTACATAACCTGGAACAAATAAACAGCTATGTTATGATTATTCTTGTACACACCTAGAAGGGTATACTCCTCACCCAGCCCCTCCCATAATCTTTTCTTCATCACATCAGAAAATGAGCAAGCCACAGCTGCAGCGCTGTTTACCTCTGCTATACGGACACAAACATTTGCAGATAAATTTTAAAATATAACCTACTCCTTGGCCAGCGTGGTGGCTCATGCCTGTACTCCCAGCACTTTGGGATGCCGAGGCAGGCAGATCACAAGGTCAAGAGTTCAAGACCAGCCTGGCCAATATGGTGAAACCCTGTCTCTACTAAAAAATACGAAAATTAGCAGGCATGGTGGTGCAGGCCTGTAGTCCCAGCTATGCAGAAAGCTGAGGCAGGAGAATCGCTGGAACCTGGGAGGTTGAGTTTGCAGTGAGCCAAGATCGCGTCACTGCATTCCAGCCTGGGCTGCCAAGTGAGACTCCATCTCAAATATATATATATATATACACACACACACATATATACAAGTGTGTGTGTATATATGTGTGTGTGTGTGTGTGTGTGTATATATATATATATATACATGTGTGTGTATATATATATATATA
>NW_016107460.1:1477661-1517779 GCF_001604975.1 Cebus imitator | reverse complement strand
ATATATATACGCTCCTCTCCCTCACACTAACTCTGGGAACAGAGATTCATTTGCAATAACATTTTCTCCCCGTGACTCCCTGTGACCTTTCCCACCACTATCTCTTTTCAAATACAGAGGGGGTGTAGGTAAGCCCTCTCTAGGAGAGAAGAAAGAGGCCATTAGGCACAGAGGAGATTTGCAGGGTGGAAGTACTAACTGCTTCTATCCCACTGCCCACCTCTGAAAATAGCCTCCTTGATGGCCACAAGCCCAGACATCACATGAGAGCACCAAGTACATTACATTCTTATTTATTTAAAAGGAAACAGCCCACCTGGGCCTGGATTCTCCACAGAAAAACAAAAGAGAAGCAGAGGGAATCAAACTAGCTCTCTGAAGCAAAGGTGTACAGTTCAAATGATTGCACAACCGCTGCTGCAAACCAGAACATTCTGTACAGTCAGGAGAGACTTAATTAGCCTGAACCGAGGGTCTAAGGTCATATGATTCAGAACACTCCGCAGCCTGGGTTGTGACATTAGAGGGGCTATGGGTTGCCCCACCAGACCACCGTTGGGTCCCCCACTGGACAGCCCTTGTTTTCTCCAACCCAGGCTTAATTTAAATTAAAAACATCGAGGACTTGCGGGGAGGCTCCGCCTGGTTTTTGGAAGCCATAGTTGTTTTATTTGTATGTGTATCTGTGTGTATTCTACTCAGTGTGTATGTGTGTGGGTCTGTTGGTGTTCTGTGCTCCTAATCAAAGAAAGCTTATGAAAGAGAAAAAGAAGTTTAAATAGCAAAGTAGTGACGTCATTTCCAAGTATTCTGGGATGAGAAGATTGTTCCATAGTTTATGTGTTGATTTATTCATTCATTCCTTCTTTCTTTCAATCAAACTGAGCGAGCACCCATTTTGCCTTAGCCTCCGTTACAGGAAGCAGGCCCCAAAAGACGCACATTCCTGCTATTAGCTCCTATCACTGCTGTCATAGATTACCACAAAGCTGGTGTCTTCAAACCACAAACATTTATTATCTTGCAGATCAGAGTGTCAGAAGCCGAAACTGGGTCTCACTGGGTAAAAATCAAAGTGTCAGCAGGGCTGCCCTCCTTCTAAAGACCTCAAGGAAAACCCATTTCCTTGTCTTTTCCAGCTTTTAAAGGCCAAGGACAACCCTTGTTTGGTGACCCCTTCCCCTACATTCAAAACTACCAGTGTCAGACAGGGGCTTTCTCATGCTACCAGCCCTCTGGTTCTCTACTCTTCTGTTCTCTCTTCCATTTTTTAGGACTCTCGTGATTACATTGGCCCTACTCAGATTGCACAGGAAATCCCACCCCACTCAAGATCCTTAACTTGATCACATCTGCAAAGTCCCTTTATCAGATATTGCCAAAATGTAAGGTGATATATTCACAGGGTCCAGGGATTAGAACTTGGACTTGTTTGGAGGACTATTATGTTGCTTCCCACAGTCCCCATTTCAATTGTTTTTATTTCTTATACCTGATTGAAACTGACTAACCTTCATTTTGGCTTGTTGTTCTCATTAGACTCTTTGGCTATGCTTTCAGGGTGTGTTCACAGACATAATTTTTGAAAATTGTGCTCAGGCCTCTCCTGGTTTCCTTTTAACCATTAACATGCACATTCATCTCCCTTGGTGTCTCCTTCCAAGACACCCTGTGCAAGTTAATAATGTATTATTTAAGACACATTAGTATGACTTTTGATTTTAAACTAAACACAAACACTAAAATGAATATTCATAGACTCTTGAGGCAACGGCCTGGCCCTTACCTTACTCCAGAATGGGCTCTCTGGGCCAAGCCCAGAAAGGTACCTGTATGGCTGGCTTCCTGCTCACTGTTGAAATGTGTCTCAGCTCTCTGCTTGCAGTGTGCCTCCAATCTCTCCTTATTCCTGGCCTGCTGAATCCCAGCAGCTTGGATCAGCCATTTTTCCCTTTCATTTCCATTTGAGGGATGGTGTTTTACCTGGCTGTAACTTCTGGCCTCTTTACCTGTGCAGTGAGCAGAAGAATGCTGCCACCCCACGAAGGTAACCTCATTCTAATCCCTAGGACCTGTAGATATGGTCACCATACATGGCAAAAGGGACTTAGCAGATGTGACTGAGGTTAAGGGCATTGAGATGGGACAGTGTCCTGGATTAAGTGGGTAGGCATAATATAATCATAAGGGCCTCGATGAGGTAAGAGGCTTTCCTGGCTCCAGAGAGCCCAAGAGAGACAACAGCATCAGAAAGAGTTGCTGTCCAATCCTAGTCCCAAAATGTAGCAGGCTATTTGTAAGGACCAGAGAGAGATCTGCAGATGCTGAAAGGGTGAGGAAAGAAGTCCTCCCTGAAGGCTTCTAGAGAGTAATGCAGCCCCCTCCACACCCTGAATTTAGCACGGCAAGATCCTTGTTGGATTTCTGACCTGCATAACTGTAAGGTAATAAATGCACATTGTTTTAAACCATTAAATTGTGGTAATCTGTTACAGCAGCAATAGTAAGTCAATACAATGTGCATTCTTTTGCAGTCTATGCTGATGATTTAAGCCCTCAAAATTAATGTGATTCAGAGTTATTAGTGGGCTGGCAACACCCTCCTCCAGATCATTAGCCAGAATTCAAATAAGCCCAGGCCTAATGGGGACTCTATCTGAGAACTCCTTGGTTCGAAGCAGACATGACATTAATTAATTTTGTGTGGACCTTGAGATTCCAGGGCCTGATTTTATATCTGAACCAATCTGTATTTTCCCTGCCAGATATGACACTGGACAGGTTTTACCTTTGTAAGAAAGATTATCTTCCCCATCCTTCCTCCACTGATATGACAGCGCCCCCTCCCCGCTCCATGCCATCACCTCTCCCCTGATGCATAAATGCACACGCGCACACACACACACACACACACACACACACAGAGACAGATACATAGGCAGAGACACACACATACAGAGACACAGACACACATAACTACATTCACATACACTTTTTTCTTTTTTGAAAATAAAGCAATCCAGATATCGAAAAATATTTGTTCCCTCGGTGCTCTGCTAAGGATTGCCCTAGGGTTTGTGAATTTCTTTCACATGCTAAGTGATTTATTACGTAATAAAACATTGGGTACTTAAAGGAACAGGAGGTTGAAGCTGTCAGTTTTCAAGCTTTACAGAAGAGAAGACTTAGGTTGAATTTTTTCTTCTAAGGGATACCAAGAACTTCATGGATTTTTGCCATTAAGTCTTTGAAGATGCCAGAATGTGCCAGGGGAGTTGCAGTAATTCCAAAATGTACCATCATTTTGCCTGATTGGAAGCACTTCTGGCTTCAGACTTAAGAGTTTTTGAGATCATCTGTTTGATCTTCTGATTCTTGTGTTCTCAGTATTCATTCCTCTGCACTATATTCCAGACGCTGTTGCGGGTGTTGGGGATGCCAGGGGTCCCTGGGTGAAAGACTAGAGTTGGAGATACAGATTTTTTTTTTATCTTTCATTTGCATTTATTTTATGCTGAATTTATTCTCATGCCATAGTTTATATTTCTTCAGTGTCTTCTGGGATATCTTTTGCTTCTGTGCAACCTCCTCTTCTGGTTTAGGAAAAAATTATTTCTTTTCTTTCTTTCTTTCTTTCTTTCTTTTTTTTTGAGATGGAGTCTCACTCTATTACCCGGGCTGGAGTGCTGTGGCATGACCTCGGCTCACTGCAACTTCCACCTCCCAGGTTCAAGCGATTCTCCTGCCTCAGCCTCTCTAGTAGCTGGGACTACAGGCACAGTCATTTTTAGTAGAGATGGGGTTTCACGTGTTAGCCATAATGGTCTCAATCTTTTGACCTCATGATCCACCTGCCTGTCTCGGCCTCCCAAAGCTGGGATTACAGACATGAGCCACCGTGCCCAGCCAATTTCTTCCTTTTCAGTGAGGATCATCTCAATGTGTCAGGAAAAGCTCATGAATGGGGAGATCACAAGAGTTCTTAAAGTGAACATGAAGATTTGAACCTCTTGATTTGCATGATTTTGTGGAGTTTTCTGGGTCAAATGAACAGTGAACCATTTTAATAGATCACCTCAGGCTGCTTAGGGGAAGAGCAGAGTTTTTTTTTTTTTTAATGTGTACAAATTTATGAAGTACATGTGCAATTTTGTTACATGGATAGATTGCATAATGGTCAAGTCAGCGCTTTTAGGGTATCCATCACCCAAATGGCATACATGGTGCCCATTAACCAATGAAGATACAGACTTGAAAGTCATTGTCCATGGTTAGCATTAAAAGCCATTGGAATACAGCATCACCTGGAGGTGTGTGTAGGCAGAGAAGAGAAGGGGAGCTCAGCCCAGAGCTCAGGGCACTACAAAACTTAAAGGTCCAGCAGAGGAGGAGGAATTAAGAACAGAGGATGCTTTCATGACAGGAAGAAAAGCAGCAGTGTAGGGGGTATCAGGCAAGCCACAAAAGAAAGCGTTTCAAGGAAAGAGAGAATAGTTACTGGTGCCAAATGCTGGCAGAGGTCAAGCATGGAAAGGACTGATTGGTGATCATTGGCCTTGATGACACAAAGGTGATGTCTGACATGAGCAATCGGAAGAGATGGAAACCCAGTTTGAATGGGTGAGGACAAAACATAGGAAAAAAAGGAGTAGAGACCATGGCTTCAATAAATGATCAATTAGTTGCTACAAAGAGCAGCAGATGCAAGTAGCAGCTGGAGGTGGAGGTGGGGTCACAGGGAGGAGTTTCTTAGGTGGGAGCACCAGGGATGAGGATAATAATGCAGTGGAGAGAGAGAAATAGTGAAGCAGCAAATAAAATGGATAATTGCAAGGAGGAAAACCAGGGCATAGTGAGAAGGAAGGGACCCAAAGTGCAGGGAGAAAGGGCTGACTTGGGTAAAAGCCCAAAGTTCGCCCACGGAACCAGGAGGCAGGGCGGTGAGGATGTGAACACAGAAGCAGGTATGCTGGGAGATTTGGCAGGAAGAAGATGAGGGATTTCCTAACTAATGAACTCTCTGTTTTCAAGAAAGTGTGAAGCAAGGTCATCATCTGCCTTTTGAATATCTTCAGTGTCTGCGCTAGTACAAAGCCTGCTGCCTTGTCAGCTAGGGTGATACTCAGGATCATGGCGCAAGGATCTGGTGTAGACACTGATTACTTATCAAGAAAATCACTTATCCTGTTGACGCATGTGTTTCTCAACTTTGAGATGGTCACGACAACTACTGTATTAACCAGACATGGAAGGAGCCACTCTTGAGATTTCAGCTCCTGGAAATATGGCTATCTAGAGATCCAGAGATACCTGAAACACTGAACAACTTTACAATATGTGTTGAAATCTATGGCAGAGCTGGCAGAATGTTAGTACAATTCTGAGAGCCTGGAGACAGTGAGAAGACATGAGCGCAGGGAGGTGAGCTACAATCGGAGCCAGCGCTGCCTGCGTTGCCTGAAGACCACCGGGTACCTCGAGCCTGGGTTTGAACTGGCTTTGTGCCTCCAGGATGGGAGACAATGCCTGGGCTAGACATGAAAAGTCAGACTGAACCCTGGCCACCAACAAACAAACAGGACCTCAGAAGGGAAACACTCTCTGAGTGAATGTAAAAAATAAAATCTACCAAAGAAGAGGCTGGATAGAGGAGTCTGTCTTGTTCTTGGCTCTTCATGGAGGGGAAAATCAGCAGGAAAAACATTTCCTCAGAGAGTATCTATCCATAGGCCTACACTTAAGAGGTTTGGGGGCCAGAATTTATTCCAAAAATGTCAGACAAACGTGTAGTTAAAAAGGACTAGACTTCAACCCATGTCTCAGAAAATTGCTGCAATGAAGCTCTAAGTAACTGGTGTTTACAGAGACAGAGGCAGCAATAGAGAGACCCCAAAACACAGAGGAAAACAAGCCACCATCAGAAGGGTCCACAGAACCAACAAATTGCAAAATCAGACCATTTAAGAATAGAGGGAACAGGATTATCAGATGAGAATGTAAGATATGTTTGTTTGATACATTTAAAAACTGAAAGGTGGCAGCTGGTCCAAGTGCAGTGGTGTTTACAACTAATCGATCACAGCCAGTTACAAATGTCTTTGTTCCTTCTCCACTCCCACTGCTTCACTTGATTGGCCTTAAACAAAACACAAAATAAAATAAAAAATGAGGCCTGGCACGGTGGCTCACGCCTATAAATCCCAGCACTTTGGGAGGCCAAGGCGGGCAGATCACGAGGTCAAGAGACCAAGACCATCTTGGCCAACATGGTGAAACCCTGTCTCTACCAAAAATACAAAAAATTAGCTGGGTGTGGTGGCACGTGCCTGTAGTCCCAGCTCCCTGGGAGGCTGAGTCAGGAGAATCGCTTGAACCTGGGAGGCAGAGGTTGCAGTGAGCCGAGATCGCGCCACTGCACTCCAGCCTGGCAATGCAGCGAGATTCCATCTCAATAAATAAATTAATTAATTAAAAAGGTAAAAGGTAGTAAGATTAAAAAGTTCTAGAGATCTGCTGAACAACATTGTGCTTAGATTTAGCAATACATTGTACCCTAAAAATGTGTTGTGAATAATTAATTTCACGTTGTTTATAACAATAAAAAGAAACATCATATTGAAAAGTAGGCAGAGACAAAAGAGACTACCAAACATAATCAGTCAGATTTTGATAAAAAGCTAAGTTAGAAATGTGAGAAACAAAAGCTAAAGTAACTAGTCAGAACTACAGAGGAAATTTTTAAAGTCAAAGATCAAGCTGAAGAAATTCCCCAGAATGGGCCGGCTCTGGTGGCTCATGCCTGTAATCCCAGCACTTTGGGAGGCTGAGGCAGGTGAATCACCCTGAGGTCCAAAGTTCGAGACCAGCCTGACCAACATGGTAAAACCTCATCTCTACTAAAAATACAAAAATTAGGCAGGCATGGTGGCACATGCCTGTAATTCCAGCTACTCTGGAGTCTGAGGCAGGATAATCAGTTGACCCTAGGAGGAGGAGGTTGCAGTGAACCGGGATCGTGCCACTGCACTCCAGCCTGGGTGACAGAGCGATACTCCGCCTCAAAAAAAAAAAAAATGACCCAAAGTGCAAAACACATACAGTGAAAAAAATATGAAAAATACCAAGGAGAGGTTAAAAGACATGGAGAATTGAGGGGAAAGTTCTAACATGTATCTAAAGGGAGCACCACAGGCGATAATGGTGAGAATGGGGAAGGGGAGACAGTCAAAGAGATCATGAATGAGACCTTCCAGAGCTGATTAATGGCAATAATCCTCAGATTCATAAATCCCAATGAACATCAACATTCCCAATGAAATCCTCACCACATCAATTGAGACTGCAGGATCACAAAAGACAAAAAGTAGTACCCAGAGAAGAAGACAGATAACCTACACAGAATATTAGCTCAACAGCTAATTTAGGAACAGCAACAACACTGAGAGAAAATAATTGTCAACCCAGAAAAACTATCCTTCAAATATGAGGGTGAAATTAACACATTTTTTCAAATAAGAAAAACCTGAGAGATTTTTACCAACAAACGCTCAGTAAAGGAACTTCTAAAGGATGAATTTCAGGAAGAAGAAAATCATCTCAAAAGGAATTTAATGGTTCTCAAGAAGAAATAAGGAGTAAAGAAAATAACATGTGAGTAAATATCTGAAGGTACAAAGTAATAAATGTGATATCCAATTTGTGACGTTAAAAAAAGAGATAGAAACAAAACACTAAACAAAAATAGCGCATGAGTCAGAAACAGGTAATTGGGCAACTTATCTCGCCCCCGAAGCGTCAGTTCTCTCTACCACCATAAATGTCAAACAACAGCCATTTTCAAAATGATCTCTGGAACCTAGTTGTTTCTACTGCAGATCAATTTCTGATATCTTGCTCAAAGCTTTAATGGTTGCATTTTCTATGAGCCAGATTTCCTAATTGTGGCACTTGGGTACAAACCCAAAGCGTTTAAGTAGCTCCACCAAGTGCAACGCATCCAAAAACTCCTAGATTGTTGCTTTTTCCATTTCCGTCTCCATTTAATTTTGAAGAATGATGAGATAACTGCAATGACAGCAATCTAAGTGGTTGTATTTTTTGTCTAAAATGCCCTGAAATCATTCTGAGATATTATGTAAATACTCACATCTGCTCATTATGTCTTTATGGGGGAGGCTCCGCAGCCCTCCTGCCGGTGCTATTTCTTACGATGAGATCATTAGAAAAGGATTAGTGGTGTAATGTCTGTGGGGCTCAAACAATAATTTGGGACTTTTAGATGTGCACAAGGTAATTTTAAATAAATTCCAGGGTTTTTCTGATGATAGCCCTCAGTTCCATCATAGCTGTCTTTAAAGAAATGCTAATTGGATGAGGTAATATTTAATGCAAAACTTGACGCATGCCAGGCCCTCAATAAATATAGCTATCACTATTCTTAGTATAATTTCTGGGTATAAATAAAACAAACACAAAAAGTATGGCACCATGATGGACTGTAGAAGTCTTGGTTCCCAGCAGTGATTTACAACTTTTCAAGGCCACAAAACTTAGGGGACAGAGAGAGAATTAGATACCACTCTATTTGATTTCTGGGGATTGCTGATTCATTGAGCCAATAAATATTTAGAGAGTACTTTGTATATGCTGGGCAATGATGACAAAATACAAGATGTGATCCCTCCTCTAAAGAAATTCACAGTTGACTAGTAAAACTGTGCCAGGCCCTGGAGACACAGAGATGAACAAAGTATGTGTGTCTTCAGTATCTCACCATCTATTAGAGAACACAGATAAATTACAATCCCATAAATTACAAAACATCACTGTTGTAAAAGAGCCATGGGCAAAGCATTGGAGGCTATAAGAGACAGAGTAGCTAATCCAGATTAATGGTGTTGTGCAAAATTTTAAAAGGAGTTGACATTTGAAATTGGACTTGAAAGATGAATAGAAAATAAGAAGGGAAGGAGCATCTCGGACAGAGGGGGTCATGTCTCTAGAGCCAAAACGGGGTGCTGGCTTTGAGGCATGGCAAGCAGTTCTGCCGGCTTGATTGTCGAGTACGTAGGTGAAAACTGGCAAAAGTGTGGGCTGGACGACTGGACTGGACTCCGTTTGGGACAAATCATGCAACTTTACAAAGAATTTACCCCTTCTGGAACAGCAGGGGTCAACATGGGATTGGAAGCGAGAGATGGCTACAATGAATCGTTAAAAAAAATAATTTCAGGAAGATGGTGTTAAAGTCACCCCCGAGATGAGAGAGAGAAATGATCAGAAGAAAAAAAACTAACAGTGTAAAGGCTACAGCAAAGGTCTAGATAGGACGTGATAATGACATGAATCAAATCATAGCAGTGAGAATGTTACCAGACATGTGAGGAGAAATTTGACAAGACGGCAACAATGTGGTAGGAGAGAAGGAAGGGAAAGAAAAAATGGTGAAGGATTATTTAACTTCAGAAACTGAGTGAGCCAGTCTCACTACTGTCTGAAAGAAAATGTGTAAGATGTAGAACAGGTTTGGGAGAAACATGATAAGTTCTGTTTAGCAAATGTTACTTTTGAGATGCTTATGTTATCTCAATAGGGAGGATGTATCTGGTAGGGAATTCAAAATATGGGGGTGATGTTTTGGGGACACAAGAATTTGGAAGAGTGATAGTTGCAACTATCTGGGAGTTTGTGGATGTCATCTGATAAATTCAAGATTTAAAAACAAATCATAAAACAGAATATAGAAAGGAGACCAGAGAGACCCAAAGATCTGCTCAGAGCAACCCTGTAAGACCAGTCACTCAGGACAAGCCATGAGGCACACACCCTGCTTCAGCCACCGTGGAGGACAAGAGAAGCGCAAAGCCCCCCACGCTTTCCTCACTTCTCTGCCAGGCAGAAAATGCTCAGGCTACATTGCCACTGCTCTGCTGCTGCTAACTGTCTCGAGCCATGACGAGCTACAAACTCACTGTCAGGATTCTCGAACTTTTCTTTACATCCTTTAACCAACTAGAAGTCTTTGAGATAAAAAGGAGATAATGCAAAATACATAGAAAATAACTCGCTTCACCAAGAAGCCACAGAGCAACAAAACTGGCCCGGGACTGAAAGCTCATGGCTTCTCTTTGTGAGGGTGACCCGCCTTTTATCCCACCTTCCCGCTTCAAGGTAATGTCCATGAGCTAGAATATCCATCACAACACTCCCCACACCGACTTGCCTAAAGAACACACTATGGAAAGTTGATCTACGTCCATTTTTACTATCTCCCCGCCGCACGGTTTCCTGCCTCATGACTTCTATAACATCTGCTGTGTCTTTTCCTTTGAAGACAAAAGCAGCCTTGGAAAACAATGGCATTCAAACAGCCAGGGACTGATTGATCTCCCTTGGCTCCTGGTTATATTCTCTGCTTTACCCTATCTCTGTATTTATGCCCTTGACATATTTCAAATTCAAGGATAAGAAGACAGGATCCAAGTTCATGCCCCCAAATTGCTCACATCTTCCTGGAAATGACTAGAAAGTCTGACGTTCCCAAGAAAGAAGTCTCCTCTCTACCTGTTAAATGATGGCAAGTGGAATGGCGGAGAACTTTAAATTGACCATTAAAATCGTTTGCCATGCATCAGCACTTTCCAAACTGGAGTCTGAGGTGCCCAATGATATGAGCTGTGGGCCAGATGACTCATGAAACCACAAGATAAAACTGTTGCTTCTCTTTCAAACTTCAGTTTTACTAGATTTGAAGGGGAATTTTGTCTTAATATTAAATAAGCACAAATATATTAAAGAATAGGCTGCCAAGTTTGCATGGGTTTTTTTTTAAAGATAAAATATGAGACTTCAAAGAAATTTTAGACCTCTAGACAGACTGCTTCCAGCCCCCTAAATCAAAGAGCAAAGATTCTCTGCCTTCTCCCATGGGGGTACTTCAGATGCTTGGGGAAGATCCTGCTGCCTGGAAGAATAAGATGAGTGGATAAACTCAAGTCAGTCTGACAAAATAAAAATGTCTGGAGGATAAAAGTAGATACTGTCTCGAGAAGATACAGTTAGTTCTGTATATATGAGGATATACCAGAACTAACATGGGTACTGATTTTGAGATGAGAGGGTTGACCTAGAATCCTAAACCAGGAAAGCTTGGCTCACTCATTTCCTTCACAGCCTTGGAGAAGACTTGTAATTGCCCTGAGTCTCAGTTTCCTCACCAGTACCATCGAGTTGTACTAGAAGAAAAGTCACACGTGATTTACAATATTGTTTTTGTTTTTGTTTTTTCCCCATTTGTTTATTTTATTGCGTTTTAGGTTTTGGGGTACATGTGAAGAACATGCAAGATTGTTGCATAGGTACACACGTGGCAGTGTGATTTGCTGCCTTCCTCCCCATCACCTACATCTGGCATCTCTCCCCTTGCTATCTCTCCCCAGCCCCCCACCCCCCACCGTCCCTCCCCTATTTCCCCCCAACTGACCCCAGTGTGTAGTGCTCCCCTCCCTGTGTCCATGTGTTCTCATTGTTCAACACCCGCCTATGAGCGAGAACATGTGGTGTTTGATCTGCTCTTCTGTCAGTTAGTTTCCAACATTTAAAACTCAGTAGATTTCAAATAAAAACCTAAATTGTTATCTTCTCTTAAAAGATTAGGATATTTCATCCCTGAGCCATCGCTTTCCTACATGGCAACCGTTTGTTGCAGGGGAGAGGAGTCGTTAGACAGGACACGGGTCCCTACCGTGTCCCGTGTGGGAGTTTATCTGGGCCCCAGGGTCACCTCCCACACTGGCCTGTCCTGCCTGATTCTACAGAGACCTACTGTGTCCATCCCACCCCATAGCTCCTAGCTACATGGGGCTACTTACATTTACATGTAAATTAATTGAAATTTAATAAACTTAAAAATTCAGTTCTTCAGTCGCATCAGCCAATTTCAAACGCTCAAGGGTCACAGGCAGCTACTGGCCGCTGTACTGGACACAACTTTAGAATGTTTTCATTACCACAGAGAGTTCCATTAGACAGGGTTGCATAAACATTTGAATATATGACTCCAGGCTAGGTGACATTCTGGATCTTTCAGCCCTCATTCTAGATTCTTTATGGAGGGATCACAGCAAATGCACACATATCCCTTTAAAAAATCTTTCCCAACTGGGCACGGTGGCTCACACTGTAATCCTAGCACTTTGGGAGGTCGAGGCGGGAGGATCACAAGGTCAGGAGTTCTAGACCAGCCTGGCCAACATGGTGAAGCCCCGTCTCTACTAAAAATACAAAAATTAACTGGGCATGGTGGCAGGTGCCTATAATTCCAGCTACTCGGGAGGCTGAGGCAGGAGAATCGCTTGGACCCAGGAGGCAGAGTTTGCAGTGAGCCAAGATCATGCCATTGCACTCCAGACTGGGTGACAGAACAAGACCCCATCTCAAAAAAAAAAAAAAAAAAAAAAAAAAAAGTTTCCTTCTCCATCTGTTGCCATAGTTGGAGATAATGTCTAACTAAGGGTATGAAGAGGACTTGTGGCTTCCACTGTGAGCAAGGAATGTTGATGTGTCTTTGGGGTCAGTTTGATGGGGACAGCTGGAAGTGGCAGAGGTTTGGGATTCCACAGGCAGGAGTCCTCAGCTCCTCCTCTCCCCCACAGCCTCGACCAGCTCAGCTAAGAGTGGCAGTTCCCATTCTCCTCTTAAGGAAAGGGTAATTAAGATAGATATGCAAATAGTAGCCATTCCAGAGGTCTTCCCCTACAAAATAATTAGGGAACTCTACAAGCTATTAGCTATGGACACAACATAATTGAATAAGCAATGGAAAGTTTGCCCCCGCGGCACAGAGACTGGCCTCAGAGACACTCAGTACAGGAGCAGTAGGTGTGAGCTGAGCGGCACTTCAGCTGCACTAATGTATAATTACAAACGAGCCAGGTTCCTCCATCTTTTTCATTACAGCCAGCCCCTCCGGGAGCACTCTCAGGCAACACTTAGTTAGCAGTTAATAAGCCACTGCATGTGCCAGGCAGCGGCCAGATTGCATTTTCCCCAACACTTTCATTCACCCTGGCCTTCCCCATTGGATCAGCAAACATGAGATTCTCCTGTTCCCTTTTACATGGACTCTGTCTGGAATTTGAATTCATGAAGCAGTATACCGTCTATCTTGGAGATAGGGGTTTGCTGATTTGACACTCTTTAAGACCCTACCCCAGGAAGGTGGAACAGCAGAGCCTCTCAACCTAGCCCATAGCTTATGAAAAAATACTGACACCTGACATCATCACAGCCCAATAAGGTCAGAATCCTGGGAGTGGGGCCCAGGAATTAGAATGTTTTTAAAATATCTCGGAGAATTCTGAAATATACCAGGATTGAGAATCGCTGGCTTTTGTCATCTGAGGGCCACTCGACCACGCCATCCCAATGCCACTGATGGACGTGCAGGGAGGTCAGGACTCTTTCCTGCCTTGACCTCTTCTCAGTCAGCTAGATGATCACACCCCTGATGGGCCATGCAATGGTCAAAGACAGCCAATTTATGTGGAGAGGTTAAGCATCAAAGACTCCAGGTACCAAGAGCCCAAAGCCTGTTCTGCCTCTAGCCTGAGATCTAAGAGAAGCTCTACCCCAGTCTTTCCTCATTCTCTGGATCCTGAGCTTGGGAGGGAGAGTGTGAGACTTCACTGTTAGGAACTGGATGATGCCCTGAGTAGATGAGTCAGGAAGAAATGGGAGAGAGACAATGGGAGAAATCCAAGAAGTATTAGGAGAAGAAAATAAAATAATTAGCCATGCAGCTGCTAAGCCATGAAGCGGAGAGTGAAGGAGAAAGGAAAGGCAGTGAGCAAAGGAAGACGTGAGCAGGCACAAGTGTGGCAGCCAGGAATGGCGACAGCTGCCCGTTTTTGTGTGTGTGGCACCCAGATTAAGCACGTGTCCTCACATGTCCAGTGTGAGGCCTGACAAGCACAGATGTCAGATGAAAATGTGAGCACCCGGGCTTGCCACTAGTAGGGCAGGCCTCTACAAGAAACCCCCACCCATTTCTAGACTGTTTTGCAAAACCCAGTAAATCACTCTGGGTCCCACTGCCTGGCGTCATCCCTGCCTATCTAAAAAAGCAGTGAAATATGGGAATCTAGAATTACGAGCTCCTTCACACATGGGCTGGCTCAGTGGCCTCGGCTGGACAGCTGTCCTCTCCTGACCCACGCTCAATCTCTCCCTAACAAATTTCCTCTCTTGATATTCAAGCAGATGGCTCCACAGGAGAGCGAACACATTCCCAAATCTTACAGCGTGACTCTGTACACACAGGAAAATGTCGGTTTTGTTTTGATTTTTGCTTTTTTCCTTAAGAGGTGCAATGAACAAAATAATGTCTTTCAGCACCTAACCAAAAAACAGCCGGGCTTTCCCTGGGATCTGGCTCTCATGGTGTTCTTGGTGGCACTGGCAACATGCTGACTGCTCCGTCAGTCCTAAGACACGTTTGAGAGCTTCACCTAAAGAGTGGACTGTGCGGGTCCTTCCTCCTGACCTCAGGGGCTTCAACGCTGCATGATACTTTACGCCGTTCACAGATCCTCAGACAGAAGCAGGAAGCCTGGGATCTCTTTCTTGACGTTTTAATTTTTTTTTCCCCTGGGAAGAGTCAGGGAATCAAATATCCCAACTAACCTGTATAGTCACCACATGAAGTTGACATACTCAGAGGTGCTTTTTAAAGTTAAGTCTCTGGACAGAAGGAAAAAGGTTGGGTTCGATATAAAATGTTCTATGAATGCTGAAATGTCAGTAAGGCACTGGGTGGGGGTGAGGAATGTACATGCCCGTTCCCTAAAGACAAGGCTCACGCACTCAGAAAAGGTGGGAGAGACCTCGGAGATGATTCGTTCGCATGGTTCCCAAGCCCGGCTGCATATGAGAACCACCGGGAGACTTTTCTAAGCAAGTTAATCCAACTCCCACTCCAGAGGTAAAACTGCAGGCATGGGATCCTGGCATGCACAATTTTTCTAATTCCCCAGATTATGCCATTCTGGCGCTTAGGGACTCTTGAGAGTGGCAGAAACGAGAATGAAACCCTGGCTCCCTCCTCCAGGGTGTCCCAAACTTGACTATGCCCATGAACTACCTGAGGCAATTCTGTAAACAGGCAGACTAAAAATCAGAAGGTCGGGGATGGGCCTGAGAGTCTGCATTTCTAAATTCCAGGTGAAGCAGAGGGTGCCGCCGGCCCTCAGACCACACTTCGTGGTATCAGGTCCCGGCATCTAGTCCTATAAATAGATGAGTCACATGCATATTGGCCTTCAGTCTTTCTAACATCAAGGCTAGAGAACCAATGTGACAGAGAGGTTAGATGGGGATCAACTAGATTTATCACCCTGATTCTGGAACTTAATTGCTGTGCAATCTTGAGCAAGTCACTTTACCTCTCTGATGTTTCATTTCCTCTGGTGTTAAAATAGAGAGAAAACTAATGCATACACAAAGTTGTAAGGCTGATCAAATGAGATGTGGAATTGTTCATAAACTAAAATACTACAAGGTTTAGGAGTTTATTATAAGATTGGCCTTTGAAAGATACCATGTTAGCCTTTAAAATGATGGTCATTCATATGTGCACACACATTTTACAGTCATTTATTTCTCTCAGTTGTAGCAGATGTATGTCGACACACATGCAATAGATGAGTTTTATCTCCTAAAAGGTTTTAACTCTATGTGTGTGGTGCGTTTGTGTGTGTGTGTGTGTGTGTGTGTGTGTGTGTGTGTCCTTATACCATTGCCTGGAGTATAGGGACTTGCAAGGAAATTCTCTTTGACCAGAAGGATTTAAGAATGCTGAGCAAATGTTCAGGACTCACAGCCAAATTGGTAGCTTTTCTTGCTCCTTTCCACCACATTAGCACGCCCCTAGCCAAAACAAGATGGCACCATGCCCTGGCCAACTTGATCTCAATGTTCTCCCCGGCTGTGTGTCCCCACTGGGGTGAGTATTAGAGCAATGTCTCATGTCTAGCCCAGCCAGGGAGATTGTCACTTTGGACCCGAACCCTTTCTGAGGTTTGAGCCTCCGATTCACATTGACATGTGTGGCCAACGCGAGTCATGCCATCCGTGTGTCTTCACTCCCGAAAGAAATAAAACCCTTGGCAAATTCTTGAACCACGTCTTGGAAGCCGCTGCTGAGGTTGCGCAAACACATCTGGCACAGGCTTCTGGGACCAAGCAGTTCTCTGGGTTGAATCGCAGAAACAAAATGTACTTGTCCTACTTCCGAGATGGTGTCTGAGGACTTGGCTCCCTGGGCTGAGGAACTGCCTCCTCACTGATGTCATCCTGCCACGGAAAGGCAAACATCTTTGGGTTCAGCAGTTCAGGACCAGAAATGAGAAAAGGTGGGGATCCAAAGGAATCCACCCAGACTTAACTCCATCAGGACTACCTAGAGAGACAGGCATACAATTCTTGCAATTCAATCATCTTAAAATAAAATGTAGTGAAGCAGTTTGTGAGGAGGGATCATTCTGCTGAGAAGCCCTCAGGCAAGGGTTACCGGTGGTGATGCTGCCTCCATCCAGGGGGGTTTTGTGGGGCTCCAGGTGCCACCAGACGCACCCCATAGGAGCACCAGTTCCCAGAGGCCCGGGAGAATATTCAACATCGAACCCGAAGGAAGAAATATTTTCCAGACAGCACTCGTGCCTCACATTCATGTCACTGCGTCATATCTCAGACATCCAGTGACTGCACTTTCCCAGCCAAACAGAGGCGGGTGCTGCTGGAGTCTAGTACATTTCTCAACCCCAGGTTACTTCTCAGCACACGAAGTACCAAGGCAGCTTCAGTCTCCTCAGAGGAGCCACTCTGGAGATGGAGTTTCTTTTTTAAAATTATTTCATTTTACTTTAAGTTCTGGGATATATGTGCAGAAAGTGCAGGTTTGTTATACAGGTGTTGTGCCGTGGTGGTTTGCTGCACCCATCAACCAGAGATGAAGCTTCTGTTACCAAGAAAAAAAAATTAATCCTCTTTCCCACATTCATATTCCGAAATTTTTATAACCAGATCAGAACTCCCTGATGCCCAGTGCTGCGGACCACAGAGCCACTCAGCTTTGTGGCCACAATAAAAGCCATCATGAAATTAGTTCTGGTGGTCACAACAGTCAGACACCCACATCATGCAGAGATTTGTATGACGAAGTCTTAGGAAGACAGTAGGAGGTATGAATCTTCCTTAAAGAATGATCAGTCATCTGGGACCTTATCCTGGGCTGTCCACTGGAATCCCTTGGAAACGGTTTCAGAGCTGTAATACCTTTCACCAAGCCATGTGAATTGGAATTTCTGAAGGGGACGCATCAGTATTTGTGAAAGTCCCCTCCATTGATTCTAATGAATATCAGGGATTGAGAAAGCATTCTCTCATTCAATCTCCTGTTTTCCTAGATGAGAAAATTTTGTCCCAAAGAATTCAAGTACCTAACTGAAGGTCACACTGATCATTAGAGGTAGAGCTAGGACTGGAGCCTAGATATTCCTATTGCTGGGCCAAGTTTTCACTCCAGGTAAGCAGAACAATAGTTTTGTAGATGTGCAGCCAGGGAAAGCATTTTACAAATGGCTGAGGTGAAGGCTGCTGGAACCAGACTCCCAGGGCTTGCCTGTTAAAATGATTACTTGATGGATTGATCAGAATTCTAGTCTGCAACCCTATTGTGGGGACGTGGCAAACCACTGAACCTTGCAAAACCTCATGTTCTTATTAATAAAATGGGGGTGGGTGGTGTTTAGGATGCGGAGGGATAATAACACCTTCCTCCTGGTATTGGGGGCTTTTAATGAAATAATATCCATAAAATGCATAGAAGAGTGCTAGGCACATTAGAAATGCTCAGTAATGTGGCCTCTTGTTAATATTAATATACAGATGCACGGGCAGCAGTCCTCAGAGTCTATGGCATTAATATCTGAAGCCAGCAGCATGTCATGTGTAGGAGAGAGGGATGGGGATTGGCCTTCTATGACACCCAGCAATAAACAGGCAGGGACTAAGACTCCACAGTCCAAGAAAACTGGGCCTTTCTTTTTGTTTGTTTGTTTTGTTTTGTTTTGTTGAGATGAGGTTTTGCTCTTGTTGCCCAGGCTGGAATCGACTCACTGCAACCTCCACCTCCCGAGTTCAAGTAATTCTCCTGCCTCAGCCTCCTGAGTAGCTGGGATCACAAGCATGCGTCACCACGCCCAGCTAATTTTGTATTTTTAGTAGAGATGGGGCTTCTCCATGTTGGTCAGGCTGGTCTCAGACTCCCAACTTCAGGTGATTCACCTGCCCTGGCCTCCCAAAGTGCTGGGATTACAGGCGTGATCCACTGCGCCCAGCCAGCCTTTCTTGACTTCCAAGATTTACTGGTTCAAAGTCCAATCACATTGTTTGGAATGAGGGTCTCCATCCTCCTTCCCTTTGGGGCTCTTTAAGTATATGCAGTCTCTGTGTTCTAACATTCAACAGAGAAAGGAGTAGAAAATGGAAACTTTGACGCTTCATCCCTCCAGACCAAACTGAATCAGTCAGGGGTGTTTCTCAACCTATGTACCCAAGTCAGATCCAATGCTGGAGCACAAGAAAAATTAACTGAGCCTAGAAAATTCCTTCCCCAAATCTACTCCTGATTTCAGTATTTATATGACTGACTCCATCATTTCTTGCTCAATTTGATTCAAAACAACATTTTTTTAATGATTCTCTTCCGTTCTTCAACGTCTAACTCCACTGCAAAAGAAAAGTCTCTCTTTACTCACACTCCCAACCCAGTTAAGCCCTCCTTGACTTATGCCTGAATTATCCTCCTGAACTGCTTCCTACTGGAAGTGTGGCCTGCAGACCAGCAGCTTTGGCATCACCTGGGAACCTACTACAAATGCAGGATCTCGGATCTCAAGCGAGAGCTACAGAATCAGAATCAACATTTTCACAAGATCCTCAGATGATTCACGTGCCGGCTCAAGGTGAGAACGACTGGACAGATTCATGTTCTCCTTCCTGGATTCTACCTCTTCTCTTTGTGCTGTGTGACGTTACCTGATCACTCTCTGAAGTGCTGCTTCACCCCACTCCCAAGCTCATAATCTTCAGCTTTCAGTATTGATGATCAAGCCAGGCAATGCTAAGACTTCATATGCATGTAGACAGGGCTTTCAAATCATAATGCATTCTCATTTAGTATTTTATCTAAGGTCACATCTAATCAGCAATTTTATGCTAATACCCCAAATATCCCAAATCCAACTATGTTGAATTAGGGTTCTCCAGAGGAATAGAACCAGCAGGAAATAGATGGACACACACACACACACACACACATACATATGTATATATGTGTGTGTTGTATATACGTGTGTGTGTGTGTGTGTGTGTGTGTGTGTGTGGAGAGAGAGAGAGAGAGAGAGAGAGAGAGAGAGAGAGAGATTTATTGTAGGAATTGGCCCACATGATTATAGTGGCCATGAAGTTTCGCCATCTGCCATTTGCAAGCTGGAGAACCAGGAAAGCTAGTGGTGTAATTCAATCTAAATCCGAAAGCCTGAGGACCAGGAAAGACAATGGTATAGGTCCCAATCCAACTCTAAAAGGATGGGGTAGGTCTAGTATCTCAGGGCAGGCAGGAGAAAATGGACGGCCCAGCTCAGACAGGGAAAAAAAGTTACCCTTCATTCACCCTTCGTTCTTTTTGTTCCATTCAGACCCTCAGCAGATTGGATGAGGCCCACCCACTTGGGAAGTACAATCTTCTTTATTTCTTTACTTTATTGATTCAAACATTAATGTCTTCCAGAGACTCCTTCACAGACACACCAAGAAATAATGTCGTACCAGCTATCTGGGATCCCTCAGCCCAGTCAAGTTGCACATACAATTCACCATCACACCATATATTTCAGTCTCCCAACAACCAGCTTGCCTAAGCCATCACCATTCCTTGCCTAAATTATTACAAGTCTCCTGGCTATCTCCTCCTTCCATTATAATCCCATTATAATTCTATTCTCACAGAATACATTGGATTGCGCCTTTCCCCTGCTTTAAACCAGCCAGTATCTCCCATTGCTCTTGGAATGGGAAGAAACTCATTTCCCAAGACCACATGGTCTTAACACATCCATCCTGACCATCTGAAGGAGCTCCTCTCCTCCATTCTCCGCCCCCTGCTCTCCCACCACACTGGCCTTCCTGCTGATCCTAAAACATGGGTTTGCTGTTACCGCTGCCTGGAGCTCTAGTGGCCCAGATCATCACATTTCTAACTTGTTTTCATCAGTTGTCTATACCTCCATGAAGCCTTCCTTAACTGCTATAGCTAAAGTACCAAAAAACCTAGGTCTCCTAACCGTATCTCATTACTCTTTACCGAGTTGTCAGTTCACCCCACTTCGCAGCAATTGTCACTATCTGAAATTCTCTTACTGTTTCTTTGGGGCTGGTCCGTGCATGTTTGGCCTTGGTCTCTGCACCAACATGCCAACTCTTCAAGAACATAACCCTGTATGTCTGATTCCCTTGATATCCCTAGGACCTGGGCACTGAACATGTGTTTCTGGCAAGTGTTAATGACCAAACATTACTTCCTCTATTTTGAACCTCACCAGAATCCTGGAACCAACAGCTGAGGCATTGCCCTACCATTCTACTAGGCAGCCTCCAAGTGTTTAACAATTTTCCCTAAGTCGATTCCCAAGTCATAACATCAGAATCCAACTCAGACTTCCTCACTCCATGCTTTATCACTTCCTCAGCATGTCACACTTCTTTTCATATGACCTGTTAAGGCCATTCATAATTTTCACCTGTTTTATCCTTTCTCGTTTTTTAAAAACTATTTCCCACCGTACTCTCCCACATGGTAGCTAAGCTACATGCTCACTTTTTCCTGGACATGCCCCATGCTCTTCTGATTCCCTTCTTTTCTTCATGCTGTGCTTGTTGCCTGGAATCTTGCCCCTTCTCCTGCTCTCCCAGCCATCTATGTATGCTGAAATCTGACCTCTCTTTAAAGTTCCATAGAATATATTACCCTCTTCATGCAAAATAATAGAACTCAATGATCTCTTTATCCTTCTTGAATTACCATAGCTCTCTACACACCCTACACCTCACAAGCATTGTTTTAACTTTCCTTGTGATACATCAATGTCATCTGCTTGGCCTTATAGCTCTGCAATACATTTACCATTCTCCAACTGCTCTCTCCAGACAGAGCACATGCTCCCCGCAGGGTTCCATGTCTATCCAAACACCCCGTTACACCCTTTGTCCAATGCCATATGCATTTGCTGAATTCACTTGCTCCACATGACTGCACCTACAGAGTTTTGAATCTCGGAAATGTTATGGAAGAGATCTATAACATCCAATGTATGATGCAAATATGGTCTCACAGATCTATGAAAGAATTGGGAAGACGTAAGGAGAGAAAAGCAAATCGAACTATCATATGTTCCTATAAATGACTCTGAGAAGCTTGTTTTCAGGTTTAAGAAGAGCAACAAAGGACACAGATACTCATCTATTGTTCTCTCTGAGAAGACAAAAAATAAGATGAAAGAGAAAGAGAGAGAAAAAACAGCTGACCTTATGTTAGCCTCATTGATTGCTGACAAACAGATTACAAAGCATGGGAATTTCTTCAACTCTGTCTATGCCTGAGGCTTGATCAAGTAGCAACCCAAAGGTGTGATGTTGGTGGCTGCCAAGCCCTGGTCACAAGAGTTAGTTTAGGGCAAGTCAGAAACCATGGCAGTGGCCAAAAAAAACACCACGGATATCATGGTGTCAGTGCGTTTCTGGGCTGGAGCCTAGTTTGGGCCTCGAGTTGTTTCTACAGTTTCTCAGAAAGTCAATGGCCTACCTTGGTCAAAAACTTCATCCTCTTTCATTTCACCCATTCCCACTCCTGTGGTTTTTAGGGTCTTTTCAGGTTCTCAAGACCAATAGTCAGAGGTAAGGTTACTGTGAAGCTAAGGAAGATTAAGTTTTGGAACTCCTCAGGTGCATAATCCCTATATTACAGGGAATAACTAAGACTTTTAAAGAATTCTAGGTGAGGAGGGAAAGATAGTTTAGAAGAAGAAAGTATTCCTAAGAAAGCATTTCTGGCAAAATGGCCAAAAAGAGCTTGTAAAACAGAGACATGAACTCCTGAGCTTCCAGTAATTGTTACAATATCTTTACTCATTCCAAATAAATATTTATATTCATACCTAATTTGTTAATTTCATATTATTTTTCTTAAAAATGATCCCTCCCACAAAGTATGTAAGCTTCAGGCTCTGCAAAACCTGAACCTGCCCCTGAAATAGTGTCAGCATGATAAAAGAATGAATGACTTCACTCATTTGACAACATTTGCCAAATACCAACTCATGCTCACAGAGCAGTGAATGCTGTTGAAGGGAAGCATGCCAAGCACGGGGGCTACACACGCAAGCAAGGTAGATGTGGTTCTTGTGTTTCAGAACTCATAGGACTATCAGGACATCAGCAAGCTCAGGGCAGATTCACATTCCCTATAATTCACACTCACTGTAATGAGGTAAATTCCCCAGTTCAGCTCTTACAGCTTAGGAGAGAGCCAGTTGACCAGCCACCGCCCACCCAATCTGTTTTGATTGTGTGACTCACAGAAGATGTGGACATTGATCTCCACAGTGATCCTGGGCCAAGCCAAAAATCATAGCTGACTGCCCTCCCCAAACCCCAAAACGGCATTTGTGCTAACTCACCTCACCAGTCTACAAAAAAAATGGAACAGACTGGACCAGGTTCATAAGACATGGGGGCCATCCAAGCCACTGGCCACCTCGGAAGGACCACCCATCAGTCAAGAGGGAAGAAGTGCCAGTTCTTAGCTGCAGCAGAAGCTCAGCCACCCATTTAAACAATAAATAAAGCATCTGTGCCTGGGCTTCACTACAAAACTCAAAGGTTTTGCAGAGTAAGGGTTTAACAGGTTGGAAGAGGATAAAAAAGAAATTGTTTCAAAATCACAAAAATAGCAAGGCGAGGCAGTAGCATATTGATTCATTAATTCATTCAGCAAATATTTACTGAGTACCTAGCATGTGCTGCTAGAGCATACATCTATGAACAAAACAGGATCACTGCCCTCTTGATGCTGATGCTCTAGCAGAAGGAGACAGACAACGAGTGAGAGCTGTGAGGTGAGGGACATGGCATGTACAGGATATGGAAGATCTGGAGCACTGGGGCAAAGAGAGGTACGTGTTTCCTGAGAACAGGCTTTTTTTTGGCTGTGCCCTGATGTGTATCAGAAGGGCTGCAGCCAGGGCAGGGACTGGTGCTCTCAAACAGAAGCAGGTAACCCCACAACGAGAAAGGTTTGTTTAAACACACCACTCAGCGGGGGCTCCACGACAAATAAATATTTTTGGAATGTAATTTTTCCAGCCAGAGAAAATATTTCATTGATCATCATTTAAAATAGATTTTCATTTCACGTCGTCTAACTAACTTAAAAGGTAACGACCATAAATTCCATTTAATAGGTGGTTCCACTGTGGAGGACTGGTGGGGCAATTGTCAATTAGGTATTGCATAAAAGGATGCAAATATCTCATAAAAGTGATGGAAGATTATATTATTGCATTAGCCATGTCATTCTTGCCATGCTGTTACACACCATAGAATAACAACTGACACATTTAAAAGGTGGAAATCATTCTGAATGTGCTTTTAAACTGTGTGCAAATGCAAACTGTCTTGCATCAGTTCTTAGCACCTTTGTCAGCCACTTTCTAATCCTCTGTTTGCTGGGGAAAATAATTAATGGGTGAAGTGTCTGATAGGATAGGTTATGAGCTCCAGCAAGACATTTTCCAATATGTGTTGTTTTACAGTTGTGCCTTTGAAAGCTGGGTTGTCAAATCTACAAAAATATAAAGGTGATTTATCCCCACCATAAAAACTTCTAATGATGCCATGCTTCAACCTCCAATTTTTTCCCAGCTTCTAAGGTAAAGAATTTCAAAATACCAACAGAATAATCTGGCAGAAGGACAGGCTAGTAGAATACGAAGTAGACGTAGAAGAGTAGAAAAGAGACAGCCGAGACTTATTAACATGGAGGGCGTCAGTCTCAAAAAGGAGAAGATGGGATGTACCGAATAATTCACTCAGAATAAACAACCAAGAAGTCAGAAGCAATACCGATGACCTCAGATTTTAATGTTCATTTACAAGTTATAAATAAGAGAGTTGGTTGATACAACTTAGCTCGAGCCCCCCCCCCACCGTGTCCCCAAAAATACTTGCTTGTCTGGAGCTCCTAGTTGAGATACAGTTGCAGAAGGTTTGCTCAAACTCAAGTCAAAACAAATAGCTTTGTTGGGAGGGGAAGCAGAGTCACATTACATATCAAGAAGAAATATAACTCTATGGATATTCTCAAACCTGAGGGAGAGGCATACAGGAAAGTAGGTGAAAGAAAAGATGGTAGAGGGATCTAGCAGTGACAAAAATCACTGCTTTTCTAGATGGAGATAGTAAATAAATAGGCAAAACATAGTATGACAGATAATAAGTGCTACGAAGAAAAGTAAAACAGAAAATGGGAAAAGGGAGTACTACTAAAATGGGGGGGGTGCTAACTTAAATTGGGTTGCTGGAGGAACCTCACTGAGAAGGCAGCATCTGAGCAGAGACCGGAAGGAGTTGGAGGAGTGAACCATGCCAATATCAGGGGAAAGAGCCAAAAGAGCAGGTGCAAAGGATGAGGTGAGAGCAACCTGACACTCTGGGCATCCAGCAAAGAAGCTGGTATGGCTGGAACAGGATGGACATAGGTGAGATGGCAGGAGGTGCACCCAGAGAGGTAATGGGGACAGTCAGGAAGGGGCTTGTAGGCGATGGTAAGGACTCTGGCCATTGGCAGATTCTGAGCAGCCAGTGGAATTATGGCTGTGTTGAGAACAGGCTGAAGAGGGCAAGAGTGGATGCAGGGCAGCTGATGCAATAAATCCAGGTGTGGCACGGCAGTGGCAATGTCCAGGAGGTAACAGCGGAGATGATGAGAAGTGGCTGGATTCCGAATATGTTTATGAGATAGAGCCAACAGCATTTGCTGATGAATTAGCAATGAGAGCTAAAAGAGAGAGAGAGAATAACTAAACGTTTTGACCTGAGCACTGAAAAGAATTGAATTGCTATTAATAAGGTGGGGAAGCTCTCAGGTATAGCAGGTCTGGAGACAAAAGTAGCAGAAGTCTGGTTTTGACTAAAACATTTTGCATGTTTACTATACAGACAAGTGAAGATTTTATTTAGGTAGTTAGATACACAAATCTTGAACTGAGAAAAGAGGTCAGGCTGGAGATACAAATTGAGAAGTTGTGAGCACATGCATGGTTGCTAAAGCTATGAGACTGGATGAGATAATATAGACAATGATATGGAAAGAGAAGAGGTCCAAGGTGCTTCAACATTTAGCAGTTAGGATGAAGAGGCAGTGGAAGCCCAAAAGGAGAGAAGAATGAGGCAGAAGGAAAACTCAATGAATATGGTGTCCTAGAAGGCTCATAAAGCACGTGCATCAGGGAGGAGAACGTGAGTCCAAAGCATTGTTGAAGTCATGGAAATAGAGGAATGAGTTGCAAATAGGTGGTGATTTAAGTTGGGAAGATGGAGGGAGTGGCAGGCAGAATTCTAAGGAGGGAATACACATGGAAATGGATTGCTTAAAACTCTTCATGGTTTTGTACCCCGTTAAAAGGTCTTTTACACTCCAAGTTGGGGGGGCGGTCTCCACCCCAGAGAGAAGTTCACTAGTCAACACGATTCATAGTTTCTTCTCTTTCTATAAACATCCAACAACAACTCCTCCTCCTTGATTCCTCTTTCACACACACACACACACAAATAGAAGCTTCCATATGTCCCCCACCACATTTTGCCCACCATCTGTATCATGTCCATGCACTCTGCCTTCCCTTGTATTATTATGGATGCATATCCTCACTATCATTTGATCAGTCTCAAAAGGTTCCACGGAAAAAGAAAACTAGAGAGAAAGAGAGAGGGTGCAAATACAAGAAGACTTTAACAGTTGCTGAATTTAGGTGAAGAATATATGGGCGTTCATTGTGTCATCCTTGCAACTTTGTGAATTTACATTTTTCCAAAATAAAGTGTTGGGAAATATACATCAGCTCTATGTTTACTGTAAGATGTAGCTTTCAAATTTTACTATTTAATATTTAGTGATTATTTACTAAAATAGATATTTGCATAATTTTGATTAACTACATAATGATCATGATTGTAATGATACCTTAAGTCAGAAAAAAATCAAACATTTAGAGTCTTACAGTGAGGACATGTAATCACATATGTGATTGATTGCAGTAATGTATAATAAGGTGAACAAAAAAACATCTTAAATTACAAAACATATTATACAACTCTATGTTATATGTGGAGTAGAAATATAAATTCAATGAGGAAAAAAGAATGACATAAAATTTCTAATAGATAAAAACTTATTTATACATTTCTAATGGTAATGGTGGATATCAAATTGCTGTAATATAGCTATATTTCTTCGGAGTAAAAGAGTTTTGAAATCTTTTTGAACACATAATACATTGTAATAAGATTTTCAACTATTTGAATTTCTGATGAAAGTTAAATGTCAAATGTCAATATAAAATATGCAAGCAGGTACAGAGTTTTTAAAAATTATTTTAGGAAATCTGTAAGTAAAAACTGGTTGAATACTTTTGTTCTATGTATGAAAGTTTGCGTATCTAATTGTAGGGAAATGTCTTATGAGTGCTAAGCAGATTTAAGAACCTGCTTGAATCAATACTGACAGGTTTAAAGGATGACCAGTCAGTGTCAGAGTATGCTTTTCTCTAGCCACTTTTATCTACATGGACACAGGGATGAGAAAAACGTAGAGTCAGATTTAACCATGTTGGAGTTTTGTCAGACAAATTAAACAAAGGGAGAGAAGAAAAGAGAGCTAATGGTATATTTCATTTTTTTTTTCTTGCTCTGTCACCAAGCTGGAGCACAGTGGTGTAATCTTGGCTCACTACAACCTCCACCTGCTGGGTTCAAGCAATTCTCCTGCCTGCCTCAGCCTACTTAGTAGCTGGGACTACAGGTGCCTGCCACCATGCCTGGCTAATATTTTTTAGTAGAGATGGAGGTTTTCTTTTGTTTTTTTTGTTTTGTATTTTAGTAGAGATGGAGTTTCACCATGTTGGTCAGGATGGTCTTGATATCCCAACCTCATGATCCACCTGCCTCAGCCTCCCAAAGTGCTAGCATTACAGGTGTGAGCCACTGCACCTGGCCCTAATGGTATATTTTAATGAGTGATTACAGTGATTGCTGATAAAGGAGGGCAGCAAAGAGAGGTTGGGGATGAGGGACATAAAAATGTGGGAAATTGATATATTGTAGGTTCTAGTGAGTTCAAAGTATTGTTGAAGTCATGGAGACAGAGGAAGTGAGGTAGAGATAGTAGGTGGTAGTTTAAGAATAGAACTCTTCAAGTTAAGAATATTGAGGGTATGGTAGGCAGAGTACTAAAATGATTCCCCTTCTTCCATGACTCAGCCCTTGGATAATCTCCTCTGTTTGAGTGTAGGAGGAACCTATGAACACAGGAATATCACATAGATGATTGGGTGATGTTATACAGCGCAACCGACTTTAAGAAAAGAAAGTTAGCCTCAAGTAGTCTGACCTAATCAGATATGTAGAACTGACCAATGAGAACTGACTTAATCAGGTGAATCTTTACAAGGGACAGGGCTCGTCCTGATGAAAGAGATTCGAAACATGAGAAGCAACCTACAGAAAAGAGATTCTCCATTGTTCCCTATGAAGATTTAGGGGGCCATGTGTCAAGGAATGTGGGTGGCTTCTAGGAGCTGAGAATGGCCCAGACTGACAGCCAGCAAGGCAATGGGCACCTCAGTTTACAACCTCAAGTAACAGAAGTCTGCCACAACCATGTAAGCGCCATGAGAGAATGCAGACTGGTGAGACACTGAGCAGGGAATCCCACCAGTGTACCCAGAGGTCTAACCTACACACCCTTGAGCTAATCAGTGTGTCTTGCTTTAAGCCATGCAGTTTGTGCTTATTTCCTTTCCAATCCTTTGTGGTAATGTCAATTTTTAGGATATGAGCAAAGGACTGAGAGTATGAGGTTGGGTAAAAGACAATAAACTTGAGGAACTAAGATGCATTGGGACATCTACTTGAATTTCATCTATGATTATGCAAGGACTATGGTGAAGAGAGGATCAACGAGCCAGGAGTTTAAATCTTCAGAAAATGAAAGAGAATGACCTAGGGGAAGGGGTCTTTGGATGAGTGCAACTAGGAGAGATGGGCGTAGAATATACTGATGATATACATAGTATAAAATACATAGCTAGGGTGAGGGTGCAGGGAGGACAGAGGAATGGTTTAGAACAGTAATGTGGAGCAAAAAGGATAGCACCCCACCTCTAGGCCCAGTGGTAGGAGTGCTGTGAGAAAGAAACAACCACCCCCCACACACACACACACTTGAGAGAACTGCTGGAAAAATACTGACTTCACTAGAGAGTCAAGTTTCAGGTGGAGGAAGAAGGTAGAGAAAATTAGAAGAAGTGGTAGAGATATGGGAGGTCCTTCTAATAACTGACCCAGAGCTCTGGAAATCAGAGTAGAAAACGTAGAAGGTGTTGAGATAGCAGATGGAGTTAGACAAGGGAATGGGAGACCCTTAGGGGATGAGAATCAGGCAATGAGAACTGGCCTAGGAGGTCTCCTCCATATCTAGTGGTGACTGATAAGGATAATAAAAGGCACACATCTTGATGATGGTGTCAAGGTGATAATGGAAGCCAAGCTTTGAGTATTGAAAAGAACTGTTCCCTTACTAAAGAACATGATACATGAGGGATCTTTATTTCTGCTGATGAAGGTGCAGAAGCTTGGAGAGAGGCAGAGCACCCAGACCACTGGGGATCCCTCTTCACTGGGATAGAGGTGGATATGAGGTTACCATACACCCTGCACACTCAGGAAAGGTAGGTTGCAAATTTGGTGTTGAGCTTTCTGCAGCCCAAGCAAAGAGGAAAATGTAACATTTAAATGATTCATAGAGTCCACAAAATGATAATAGAGAAAAGCAGCTATGGTACTATCTTAGTCTATTTTGTGTTGCTATAATAGAATATCCAGGGCTGCATAATTTATAAAGAAAAGAGGTTTATTTGGCTCATGATTCTGGTGTCTGGGAAGTCCAAGAGCATGACACTCGTATCTGCTTAGCTTCTGGGAGGGGCTATGTGCTGCATCACAACCTGGCAAAGAAGCAGAAAGGTGTGCAGCATGTGCAAAGAGACCTAAAACAAGAGGCAGCCTCACCTATAACAACCTGCTCTTGCAGGAACTAACCTATTTCTGTAAGAGTGAGAACTCACTTACTCCCATGATACGGCGTTAATCTATTCATGAGGATGAAGCTTTCATGATCCAACCACCACTTTTCATTAGGTCCCACTTCCCAACCCTGCCACACTGAAAATCAAATTTCAACAAGAGATTTGATGTGGACAAACCATATTCAAACCATCAATTCATGGCAAATGCCTTATCCTAAGAACTAAGAGAAAGTTCTCCCTTGTCTTCTAAGAATGACAAGTAGTGATGAAGTGAATACTGTTCTCAGCAACAGTATCTATAGTAAATACAGCAGTCAATTCTACATGACTGCTTTTGTCAATGTCCTTCAACATAGAGTGATAGTGTAATGCTTCAGGAACTTTAAATCTTTAGTTTAAACCAATGGGAGATTTTAGTGTATCAAATAGAATGGGTTGCACACCCACTGAAACAATATTGTTTTATTGTATCAGACTGTTATTTGACAAAAGCTATTGAGAAGTATCTATAAAAGTGATAGTTAATTTTAAAATAGCCAATATGAAAGCCTTTTGGGGGGAAATAACTAGATGACAGGGTCAGTTGCCATTAAGTCTACTCTAACTTCTGAAGTTAAAGATTGTGGAATTGTGTTATAAGTAACATGGCCATTCCTAATGGCCCCAAGGAAGCCTGTGGTAGTGGTTAGGGCATCTTCTAGAAGAGGTGTCCCAGAAACAGATCACCAGCCAAGTTTCCAGTCTTGCCCCCATGACAATTTCAACTCTGATCGAACAAAGGAAGCAACAAAAGAATGGATTCTCTGATCTAAATTGAGACAAACTAAGAGGTTTTCATTGAAATTGCTGGACATCTTGAGCAGAAGCAAACCTGCCATCTTAGAATTTCTGATATGCAGGAAAGGAAGCCTGGCCATAGCAGGGTGCAGGCTTTCCACCTGCAACATTTTGCTCATATGATTTTATGGCTCAAGACTCTATGGACAGTTTAGAAGGGCAAGCAGGTGAATTAAGCACATAGTAACATTTGCCATGTGCCTACTATGTCCGTGTGCTTTACACACACAATTATTTTTCATATGCACAGCACCCATGAGAGGGCATCATACCATCCCTATTGTCAGGAAGGGGTGAAGCCAGGTGACTGGGCAGAGGTCACAGAGACAACAAAGGACAGTGCCAGGGCTAAACCCTTGGTCCCCCTGGCTCCACTGCTGACCCTGTTTCAACCACACCTTCTCAGAAAAGCCACCCTGTCTATACAAGGGAAAAGCACCCAATAACGAAGGTACAGCAGTGCTATCTTCATAAATGTGTGTGTTTATGCAGGGAGCTGTCCAAAAAGATGAAAATGTTTGAAAGCTGCTCAAAAGAATGGAGAGAGCACGTAACTGTGGGAAGGAGAACATATTCTGAAGGGCAGAGTGAGCTTTATAGTGGCTGAGGCTAGTTCAAAACACACAGGAAAACTAGGGGGAAAGATTGTCTCATCTCAGTCAGAACATGGCAATCAAGGAAACAGGCAAATTTCTCAAGGCCAGTGATTCAAGTGCAAGAACGACAAAGAGAAAGCAAAACTCTTCCACTCAAAGGTTGCATCCATTTTTCTGTCTCTAGGGAAACCCAGGGATTTTTTTTTTTTCTTGGCAAATGCTTTCAGCACTATAAAAGTTTTTATTCTTCAAGGCTAGAGGATTGTTTGAGTCCAGGAGTTTTGAGGCCAGTCTGGGGAACCTAGCAAGACCCCACCTCCACAAAAAAAAAGTGGTATTAGCCAGGCATGGTGCTGCATGGCTGTGTGCCAGCTCAGGGGGCTGAGGTGAGAAGATCACTTGAGCCCAGGAGGTTGAGGCCAAAGTGAGCTATGATCACACCACTGCACTACAGCCTGGATGACAGAGCAAGACCCTGCTTACACACACACAGTCTTATTCTGGCTACAAGCCACTCTGGTAAAGTTTTCTTTCTCACAACACTAGCATTTCAACAACTTCTGTTTAAACTGTATTACAAGTTCTCTAGCAGCTTCAATTATATATACGGGAAGTATTATGGGACAGGCCTGTGCATGTGTGCATGTGTGTGGGGGTGTGCACATGTGTGTATTTGCCATGGAAATGCCTGACTTTATAAATTACTACTAAGCTGAGAGAAATACAGACGAAAATTATTTCCAATCCCTTAGAAACAGAAGTCACTTTCTTTTTTTCCTGATACTTGAGAGAATTTGAGGATTTGGCTTTTATCTCCACCTTTTGTCTGCCTGCAAAGCGGATTGCTTGATATCGCTGCTCTAATTTTGTTTTGTTTTGATTCCTCTGAGAGATTCAAAGGCTCATAGAAAGGTTCGTTGTAATTCAGCAATTAGTGTGTCTGCTGCCTGTCTTTTCTCCCGAACAAAAATGCAAGGTCACTCTGTCCTGTGAAAGTCATTTTCTGCCGACATCTTACACATTAATTTGCTGGCATTAAAATCCAGAGGCAAAGAAGAGCAAAATGTCAAAAGTTCCAGTAGATTTGGGGCACAGAACGGTGGGAAAAAGTGAGTGAAAGAGGCCTTCCAGGCAACTGTTTTTCTTTGATCCAAAAAGAGTGTTTCTTCAGTCTTTATGTATGAAAACAACAAAAAAGAACAGTTGAAAGGCACAAGCTTCTAAGACATCTCGCTGGAAATGACTTCTTCTAAAACACCGAGTTCACCTCGTCGCTCCCCAGCTCTCCCGTCTTCTCTATAGATGATGTCTTCTCTGTAGATGAAGCCCCACTCTGGCTTCCAAAGTTCTCTAAAGTTAGTGTTCAACCTGCCTCCTAAGTTCATTTCTCATCCCCCTCCAGAACCATTCTATCTACTCAAAGTGTTTTTACAAAGAAAAAGTCCTGCTTTCCACTTTCAACAATGTTTTCTAGCCTCGTATCCGGATCAGCTTCATGGGTGTGAGACCAGGGTCATCACACAATGTTCCACTTTCAGAAGAGAAAGTGGCCTAATGCTCCATGGTCACCAGCTTGGAGTTATTAGCAGTGTAATGCTCCATGGTTGCCATCTTGAAATTCTTAATAATCGTGCCCGTGAACTTGCATTTGTCAGTCCATGGGCCAATGGAGCCTGAGTTCCTGTACAGTCCCACTCCCCACCACCTCCCTGCCTCCCTGAGATGAGTTCCTGGTCCCACTCAACTCCACTTCCCTGTCCTTCCCCACAGCCACAGCCACCTTCACCCCCAGCCAGGGCCTGGCCATGGGCCAGGGAGAGCTGAGGTCAAGCATGTACCCTGCAGCAGCATGGCAAGGTGGAAGCGTCCCACCCTGGCTCACAGGGCCACAGCACGGACAGCCTCCTAACTACCCAAGCATGAGAAGTATCCTGGAGCCTAGGTTGCAGTCCCTTGAGGATCACTCCCCACCCCGCTGCCACCCCTGCTGTGGATCGGGGCAGTGGACCTGTTTGACAGGGAGATAACTTCCCGGTCCTGGCTGGAGCCCCACATTCTCATGCTGCACTGGGCCCTGCAAATTCTGTTAGATTTTAGATTCCGCTCTGCCTAGAATACTAGATTCCCCGTACTTCAGCTTCCATCAGATTTCATCCTGACAATTTTAGCTCTTTGTTCTGTTAAGATTATTTAGAATTATAGTCATGCCATCATGACTGCTACACACATGGCTGCTTTTAAACAGCTCTCTAAACTACTGATATAAGGGTAACAGAGCTAAAGATAGAGTTCTGTATGGTCCCTGGAAGCTGCTTGTTGGCTTCTCTTAATGTATGGGCTCTTTTTTTGTTATCAACCCATTGATCTGACACCCTGCCTTTTATCACCAGGCTGGCATCTATCCAGCTTGTTCTCAAGGTGGATCATCGCAAATACCAGCTCCTTCCTCCCCCTCCTGCCACCCTGGCCCACCACAGCTGGATCTACTTTGCCTCCCATCCCCTAAAGTTTGGCTTTACCCCAGTATCTCAGAGCAGTAGTGATTTGAATTCCTTGTCAAGAGAGAGTGTTTACCACCAGACAGTTGTTTAAAAAAGGCAAGGCAGGTTTTATTCAGACCACTGCAACAGGGAAGAGAGGCTCCAGCATGCACTGAGCTAGCCCTCCCTGAAATAAAAGGCAGGGGCTTTTTCAATGCTGGAGTGCACCAAGTGAAAAGCCCTGGAGGATGATGGGGGGAGACTGGGTAGGGTAATCCGGCATCTCCCACAGAGACTAGGAGCAGCGGCCCTCTCCTTCCTGAGGATTTCACTGCAAAGGGATGGCTCTCAGGTCCTTGAGACAGGCATTCCTGGGTTGCCGAAGATAAATCTTAAAGGGACAGAAGAAGAGATTTACAATCACAAGTTTTCTAAGGTAAATGCTGTAAGAAAAGGGCAGTCAGGGGCTTGTAGTCAGGTTTTAGCTGGAACAAGCAGCACATGCTTTTGGCATGATGGAGCTTTCTCAGGCAGGCATTTAGGGAAGTTGGTGTCCTCATCTTAGGATGTGGACTTGAGCTGATAGAAGATATCCTAGAGCTTGGTGTGAGGGGTTAAACAGAGTCATCTGTACCAAGACTTTTGCTGTTATCTTAAGCCACTCTAGTGCCACATTCACCTGACTGAGGATGCAGTGCCCCACCAGCGACAGCGATCTCCCTGAATCTTAGTGTCCTTGCCCCTCTCATGGGGCACCCTTTTGGCATTCAAGAGCCAAACCTGGATACTTCTGACAAAACCCACAGGACCTGGGATTTTGTGTCAGTCTTTCTCAGGAGCTGAAACCTTGTCCTTGGCCTTCCCTGGAAGCAACAACAGGATGGGCAGAGACACCATTTGCCTAAAGAGCTGTTGGTCTTTAGAGAGAAAGGTTATATCCCGTACTCACTGACAGAGCCTCCTCTATCACTGGTGTCCACACCAGGGATTTGAATTCCTTGGCAAATCCTCTGCTAGGGGCAGCAGTTCTTGGGCAATGCCCAGCAATCACTACCATCTTGCCTTACACAAAGTACTTTGTCCATACCATCTCTCTTGATCCCTCACAAAAAGCCCAAAGGGGGAAAATTATGCTCCAGGGGTTCAGTCATGTAGGGAATTCAGGAAGTTAATAGCCACATTTTCATTTGTGTCTAACTTCAGGGAACAGATTCTCCCTTAGAGCCTTCAGAGAGAGCACGGCCCTGCCCACACCTTGGTTTTGGACTTCTTTCTCCATCGTTGTGAGTAAATATGTTTCTCTGTTGTTTAAAGCCACTCCATTTGTTGTAAGTTGAGTTTGTTACAGCAACCCAGGAAACTAAGCCAGGATTCGAGGACCCAAGTCTGTGTGAATATGTTTTTATTTCTCTTGCATAAACGCCCAGAAGTGGGATTGCTAGAGGGGGTGTGGTATGTTTAATTTTATAATAAATGGCCAATCTGTCTTCCAAAGCGCAGTAAATTTTACATTGCAGCTACCAATGTGAAGAGTCACAGTTGCTTCATGTCCTCACCAATACTTAGTCATTCAGTCATCTTAATTTCCCATTATGGCTTTCGTTTGCATTTCTCTGATGGCTGTTGCTGTGGAACATCTTTCTGTGAGCTTATTGGCCATTGGAATATCTTCTTTGTGATGTGTCTCCTCAAATATCTCGCCCACATTCTAGGGTACAATGTTTTTACTAAACATATGCTTCGCGTGTATTTTCTCCCAGTCTGTGGCTTGCTTTCCATTATCTTAATGATGCTTTTCGAAAAGCAGAAGTTCCCGTTTTGATAAAGTCCATTTTTTCATTTTATGGTTTTGCTTTTTGTGTCCCGTCTTTGAAATCTTTGCCTACCCAATGTCACAATGATCTTATCCTATTTTCATTTCCACAAGTTTTATCGTTTTAGCTTTTACATTGAGATCTACATTTCATTTTGAGTTAATTTTTTATTTATCATGCTAGGTAAATGTCAAAGTTATTTTCCTGGTGGAATCTAGTTGCTGAAATAAGTTAACTTCCCATCTTTGTCAACACTCAACTAGCCGTGTGTGGGGGTCTATTTCTGGATTCTGTATCTGTTCCATTGACCTAGATTTGTTCTCCTTAGCCCAGTACCACACTATCTGAATACTGCAGCTTTACAGTAAGTCAGGATCACGTTGTGCAAGACTTCCAATTCTGATCCTTTTCAAAATTGCATTGAGATTTATCTGTCTGTTTGCTTATGTTTTCATCTTGAAATAGGTCAAAAATACACACAAAGAGGTTTTCAGTAAGAAATAAATCTTCCTGCCATTCCTGGCACCTCAGCTCCCAGTTCCCCTCCCCGGAAGCGGCCACTTATAGAAGTTTCTTTCTTTTTTTTTTCTTTCAGAGATTATCACTGAATTTTCAAAAACGGAGTCAGACTTTAAATTTACTATTTAAAAGTATGTTATTTATAGGCACTTTTGAAAGGGGAAAACTAATGCACTACTTTTATTTTGCATATCAATCCAAATTTCCAATAAGTGTGCTTCCCTCGAGTGAGGCCAGTCAATGTTGGAAAGATTCAACCTTTCCTAACGATACATTTAATTTTATCCCCAAGAAAAGAGAAGCAGGGACATTTGTGTGAATCACCCAGTTGCCTTAATTCTGCTAGAGTTATTTAAATATGTTGCTTATTTTTAGTTTAATTGCAGCATAATTATATAACACCAAGTAATCAGAGCTTGGTAATACTAACAAATTGATCTTCAAGATAGTCTTAGGAGCCTAGCTAAGAATCATCTGAGTATGCGACTCAGAGGTCACTCACCTCAAAGATCAAGACATTGCAAAGCTACGAATGCATTGACAGAATTCAACTTAACAAACACTCATCAGTTATCATATGAGTATAAAATCTTGCACTAGGCAATGTAAGGGAATACAGAGACAGATCAAAGCCTACTGATCCCCTCTAAAAATTTACAATCTAGAAGGAAGGCAGGCATGTATACACAAACGTACCTGATAGAATTAAAAGTTCTAGTACTGAGGTTTTCATAGGAAGGGAGGCACATTCTGGAAAGCAGATGATGATACCGAGCAAACATTTGTTGAAGTCAAACTGCTCAGAAATTCTCATTTCAGGATGACGTCTATGTAGTGTATAGCTCTCCTGACTGGTATTTCATTCTTATTAAGAGGAATTATTTTATCTCTAAACTAGGTCAGTGATTTTTCATAATATAGGTACATAAAAAAGAAGATGGTGTTAGAAACTGGAAATCTATCTTTCTTAATTCCTAAGTTTGTCCTGTTGATCACATTTAATGACTATCCTGGGAATACTAAACAAAAGTAACAGAGTTTTCCTCCCACTAGTGAAATAAAAAATGGATTTGGTGACCTGTTTTCTTTGGAGGGAAAGAGACAAGCAATAACTACTGCCAAGCCTAAGAAAGTGGGGAGGAGAAAGAAGAGACAGTCCTACTGTAGCAAGGCTGAGAGAGATTCCTGGCTTCCTCTGAGACTTGGCATTTCCTCTAGATTCTTCAGAAACCATGAAAGCTGAACACAAAAAGAACTGTAACTCAGAACTCACATGCCTGATTCAGAAAATAAATAACGTATTGTTGGTTGTGGGCAAAATATGCAGGTTTGTAAACTTTAATCACCCAGAATTTCCGGTTCTTTGTGTGTACAACTAACACTCAATGATTAATATGTGTAGTATAAGGAATTTTTCATTAAAACTTCTTATAACTTAGAAGAAAATGTACTTCTCCTATAATAAAGGTACTCTCAGGGACCCTGAGAAAGAAGAATATGCTTTACTAAAGAAGCTACACTGAGGAAGTTTACAAGAAAGTATTCAAATAAAGTGCTACATTTCTGTGTATCTTCATGTCATCATTAATTACTGAATAATGTATTAAGTACTCCACAAGGATCACAGAGGTCAGAGCTTACAAACTCTAAAGGCTGATTTACAATTTTATTAACATGTTCATTGATTAAATAAATGAAAGACTAGTGCCTTGCCAGGGTCACACAAAAGTCAAAAATTGCCCTCCTGGTCTTACCATTGATTTGCTATTTTATTTGTATGACTTAAGAATGCAGTCAGCTGCAAGTAACAGAAAACCCAACTAATAGGGGTTAAAATAAGTAAAGATGTATTTTTTTCATATACCAAAGCAGTACAAAGACTAGTTGCAAATAATGTTGTTTCAGCTGTTCAATAAAACCATCAAGGACCTAGGTGCTTTCTCTCTTTTCCTTCCACCATCTCTAATATCCTTAGCATGTCTTCATAATTGTCACTGATTCATCGCAAAATGGCTCTACAGGATCCAGTCATCTTATCTCATATAAGACAGGAATAAGAAGGAAAAGGTGGCACCATCTCCACTGTCCCCTTTATCAAGGAAAGCAAAAGGTTTCACAGAAACCAGCAGGACTATCAACAACATTGGCTAGAAATGGGCTACATGGCTACCCTAACTGTGAAGGCAGCTGGGAAAGTGAATAACTGGCTCATTCGCTATTGCTGGAGAAAGAAGGTTGAGAATGGCTGTGAAGTTGGCCACTCAGTGGTTGCCACCACAGCATATAATCAAACCATTACACTTCCTTAAGCTCCAATTTTTACAACACCAAAGGCAGTGTCAAAAGGCACTGTGATTATAACCGAATCAAAATAAGGAGAAGTGCACAGATGCCTGAATACATAACAAACTGGACTGGTTAGCAACATCTCTGGCTTCACTGGAAATTTAGCCCTTTCTGCCTTTAAAGATAACCTGGGGTAAGTCAGAGCACCAGGGGCCCTTGTTTGCTTTGCAGCTGGAAATCAAAAGCTTGGAAGAATAGAGTAGCTGCTCTGAGGGGTGAGCTTCCTCTCATCATCACACCACCCATCTCACTTCAAAGCCTCGTTTGTTGGGCGGTAAGCCTTTGAAGCCTTTTGGTCCAAAACTGAAGCATCTCCCAGCAAGTACCTGATTTTCATCTGCTCAAAAGCACAACACATTAGCATGTCTTCGGTACTGAGAAGACAGTGGTTTTTGGGTTTGCAAACTTCTATGGCTGGTAGTTGTAGCGTGTTTTTAATGTTGTCGTTGTCGTTATCATTGTTTAACCCAATATTTTGGGAAACCAATACAAAGGGGACCAAGTGCAATGAGATTCATTTCCCACTATTCTGCATCTCCTGGGGTCTTCACTCTAACAATAAAACAGGAGTGCTGGGATAAGACAACAGATGAGTATAATTACAAAAGATAAGTTGTCTGTATACTTTGGTTTTTTAAAATCAAGAATGATAACCACAACTCTTTGGAGATGCAAGTATATGTTACAAGACTACTAAGAAAAACATAACACAGACAAGACAGACTCAGTGGTACAGCAGACACAATGACAGTAGGAGAACACAGTCTACTGAATAGTATTAAAACCCAGAGTTTCAATAGATAGATAGATGGATAGACAGGAAGAAGGAACAAAGTCAGTAGAAGGGAGGGAGGGAGGGAGGACGGAAGGAAGGGAGGAAAGAAGGAAGAAAAGGAGGGAGGGAGGGAGCGAGGGAGGGAGGGAAGAACGGAGGGAGGGGGGAAGGGAGGAACGGAGGACAGGAAGGAGGGAGGGAGGGAGAAGAAAAAAGGAAAATAGAAGAAATAAAACAAGAAAGAAAGGAAAAAAGAAACTGAACTTGCATGTTGGTTTGAAAAGAAGATAGAAACAAATAGCAAATGAAGTTATTTGGTCTCAGGAAACTCAAGCTTAAAAATCCTAAAATGAATATGTTTTGTTCCCCTATTTCCATTCCCTTCCAGCCTGAGTAATACAACCTAAGCACCAGGAGATTGTGAATTACTGAGATAGTCCTTCTTTAACATCTTCCCTTAACAATCCGACTCTACCCTGAGGGTGGCCATCAGTGCAGAAAAGAGGTGGCCATTTTTCAAAACTCAGTGAGGTTTATATTGGCTTACCACAACAAAGACAAACACTCCAAGAAAAATAATTATTTTAACTCCCGTTTAAATGTCCTTTTAGCTTACAATGAGACTACAATTTGTATTACAATTACTACAACATAAAAATATCGGTACATCCAGGTAAGGGGTTCTTTCTAAAGTGAGATCTCTGAGATTTACTTACACTTGACGTTGCAAGTGCTTCATTCCCTGGTTGGCCTAATGAGTATAAGAAAAGAAGAATGTGATAATTAATAAACTTGACTGCAGAATTCCAGCTAGGATCATAAGACTAGAAATATTAACTTGCTAACATCAGTCTGTCTTGTCAGGAGCATCACATTCAGTTTAGTTTTTCATGCACCAGAGTTGCTATGTTAATAACTGCGTAATGGTGGAGTGCAGAGAACACAAACTCAGTGTCAGAAAGACCAATCCAGGGCTGGGCACAGTGGCTCATGCCTGTAACCCCAACACTTTGGGAGGCCGAGGAGGGTGGATCACTTGAGACCAGGAGCTCAATACCAGCCTGGCCAGCATGGAGAAACCCCATCTCTACTAAAAATACAAAAATTAGCGAGGCGTGGTAGCACCTGGGGAGGCTGAGACAGGAGAATCGCTTGAACATAAGAAGTGGAGGTTGCAATGAGCTGAGATTGTGCCACTGCACTCTAGCCTGGGTGACAAAGCAAGATCCTGTGGAAGGAAGGAAGGAAGGAAGGAAGGAAGGAAGGAAGGAAGG
>NW_016107460.1:1441597-1477205 GCF_001604975.1 Cebus imitator | reverse complement strand
GAAGGAAGGAAGGAAGGAAGGAAGGAAGGAAGGAAGGAAGGAAGGAAGGAAGGAAGGAAGGAAGGACCAATCCAGAATCCCCCATGTCCTATCTTTGGCCATGGATAAATTATTTAACCTCCTGTGCCTCAGTCTCTTTATTTGAAAAATGGAAATGGTAATATCAAACCGAAAAAGATAATGAAGTGATATACAATATATAGAATACCTGGCACACAGAAGATACTCAAATCAATGACAGCTGTGCTTCCTGCCCATGATGGACAACAGGACTCATCTGCCCTAGAAAGATCTTGTTTATGAAGAGGGCTGCTCGTCACAATTCTGGAGCTGTGCGATACATGACCTGCAATGTCCTTAAGCGGTAGCCCTCTGCTTTGATCAGTTCTTCAAGAGAGGCAATGCAATTTTTTTTCAGGCTATTGGCCAGGGTTAGAAATTTTAGTATTGCAACTAAGCTAACAAATAGAGACACGAAGTCAGAAATGGGTCTCGTTAACACCATACTATAAGCCAGGGGTCAGGAAACAGTCCTCTAGCCAAACTTATTTTTGTAAATAAAGTTTTATTGGAACACAGTCACAAATGAAAAATGTGTTTATTCATTTACATAGTGTCTATGGCTTCTTTCACACTACAACAGCAGATTTGACTCGTTGTGGCAGAGACCATATGGTCCACGAGCCTAAAATACTTACTATTTGGCCCTTTGCAGAAAAACTTTGCTGAGCTTCTCTCTAAGTACCCAAACTACAACCATATTCATAGATTCAGTTCATCAGTGAGTCACATTTTACAGCCCAGCATTATGGTAAGCTCAGTGTTATTTACAAATAAAATGGACAGCAGCTCTTGACAAGAGGCTCATGGTCTTAGATTTGAGTACCTGAAAGCAAGCAAGGACCTGTAGCAAATTATAAAGTGCCCAATTATATAATGGAGGCTACAAATGATAACACGAATCCCAGGATGGGAGAATTCAAGATATGCTGGAGACTCAAGGGAATCCTCTCCGGAACAACTGGGGAGGAAGCCAACTTTTCAGGAGGATACATGCAATGTATGTGGAAAGGAAGCGAAGGTTTCCAGGCAAGAGAGGAGGGAGAGGAAAGCCACAAAAGCAAGAAAGGGTACGAGGATCAGTAAATAAATCAGCCCTAATACAGGACGTCAGCAGAGGATGTACAGGCAGGGGCAGGAGGGTGGTAAAAATGAGGGTGTACAATCTGACTGTGGGGGACACTGGAAAGATCTGGGTCCAGAGAGCTTGGACTTGACTCTAGGCAGGAGAGAACCACGATAGCTTCTCGTGCAGTCTGATTGAAGTCATTTTGGAAGAAAAAAGATTCGAGATAAGAACCCCCATCAGAGCTTTTTGCATTAATTCAGGTGTAATATGATGACACAATTATTTGAGTAGAAGTAGGGGTAAGAGACAGATCTGAGAGGCTTAGTAAGCCAAAACTTGGTGACTGGTCTATATGACATGTAATGGACTGGAAAGAGTCAAGGGTGATTCCAGAATTTCCCGATGGGAAGCCTGGTAGAACAGTGGTACCATCAACAGAAAAGAGAGCCAATTAAGAAGGAAATGTTTATGCTCCCCTTTTTGGCCCCTCCTTTTTATTGTGGTACAAAATATATAACATACACTTTAGCATCTTAGTGATTTTTAAGTGTGCAGTTGAGCAGTGTTAAGTATATTCATATTGTTATGAAACTGATCCCCAGAACTCATCTTGCAAATCTGAAACCCTGTAAACAACAACTTTCCCTTTCTCCCTCACCTCTGCATTTATGCTCCTTTTAAATGGGTTCAACAGTGCAGAATTTCAAGTAATCAGAAATGATGAGTTAAAAGATTCCTTTGTTTTATGGACCTCGAATCCTAAATTTATGAGATTCGCAGGATGAAGTACATCATCTGCACATTCGTTCATTCATTTAACAAATGTTAACTGAGTGCCTTCTAGTAGCTGATAACTGGGGTATGGTCTGGAGATAATAAGACGAATAGTATATGTCTCCTGCTTTTAAGGTGGACAGTAATACGTTTGGTAAAGAAGTTCCCACTAATAGTGGAGACAGACTTGAAAAAAATAATCCCAGCTAGGTGATATAAAGACCAAATCAGAAATGGGTTCAAGGCACAGTGGTCAACCAACCAATGGTCATCAAGCAATCCTAACTTAACTGGTGTCAGATGATGTTGTAATTATAAACAGTAAGAATACAGGAGAATGAGAGTAAATTTCTCAATATTGAAATTATGGAAACAAGAGATCTCCTAAGCAGGGAGATTATTACCAGGGTCAGAATGAATAATAGGTAAAAATATTTTAAACGACATAAAAAAGACAAATAGCATTTGAGAAAACACAACCCATGTCTCAAAGATCATACACTTGCTTGCCTTTAGAAATTCATTTAACATTTAATTCTTTCCTAATTGAAAGTTAGTGACTTTCCTCCTAATGCCACAAATTTTCAATTACAGGGAGCAAATTCACTTTACAATAATTAGCTTTAGACAATTTAGCTGAAGCACACTTTTTTCCACAGAGGAAGGATATTCAGACAGCGTTTCATCACTGTACAATGCATTACAGCTCTAGTTCCCTAGAAAACATATAAAGGTGATTTGGAAATTTGTTTGTGTAGGTATCTTTTTATGTTTCATTGATGCAAGGGGTTCTACTACCCTTTAATATGGGAGGACCAGAGGCTAACCATCCTGCAATGTGCAGGGTAGCCCCACACCACAGAGACTTGTGCTACCTTCTGCACGGCCTTTTTTTTTTTCCAGACGGAGTCTTACTCTGTCGCCCAGGCTGGAGTGCAGTGGCATGATCTCAGCTCAACTGCAACCTCTACCTCTTGGTTCAAGTGATTCTCCTGCCTTACTAAGTAGCCGGGACCACAGGCACACACCAGCATGCCTGGCTAATTTTTGTGTATTTAGTAGAGATGGGGTTTCACCATGTTGACCAGGCTGGTCTCGAACTCCTGACCTCAAGCGATCTGCCCACCTCAGCCTCCCAAAGTGCCAGGAGTACAGGCTTGAGCCACCACACCCAGCCTCCTGCATGACTTTCTATCATTCTACACATTCATGGAGGTGAAAAATATGTTTGTGATTAACTTAGCCTAGAGCCTAACTTCATTCTACATATAAATGCACTTTTTTACACTATTTTAGTAAATGCTGAATTTTCTAGGAATGCAAGTACACTGAAAATCCAGAGACCATTGTGATGTCTTTCTTGAAACTTTACCAACTGTTGTCAACCATTTTGGACACTCATTTAGAAAAGTATGCTACCAGCAGCATGGCCTCTGTGGTATGAGAAATCACCATACAAAAGCGGCTTTAGCAGTCTGCATTTTCAGCTGTTCACTCCAAGGTATTCCACTTTAACTTACAAATATTTTATGTCACTCTTATTCCAAATAATAAATTTAAAGAAAGAGTATAAACATAGCTTAGTCTTACTGCTCTGAAAACCAGTTATTCATGATAAGCAGGTGCAAGTGTCTGACCACTTTTTCATGTACTTTAGTATAGGCATGCTTTTACCTGTGGAATACAGGGAATTTTATTATAAATCACTTTCCATTTATTTCTTACTGATTCAGAGATTTATATTGAATTTTAAAATTGCATGTGTTTGTTAAATTACTTATGAATTTCCTTTCATAAGAAAAACTTGAGGCCCAGAGAGGTGAGGAACTCAGTAAAACAATCTTCTCTCTGATTTTGCCACTAAATAGCTGGCCGACTTGGGTAAGACCTGAGTTCCTCCCATGAGCCAGCTCTTTAGGAGTCACCTTCAAGACTAGTCACTTATTCTGTAAATACTACTGCATGTTCACCAGCGCTTGGCTTGTGCTAGGATCTGATCTTGCCGAGCTGCACAGTTCTTGCTTTCAAGTGAAGGCAGACCAGAAAAAAATCAACTCTCATAAATGCACAAGTACCTGAAATGGTGGTGGTACAGAGAGGAGGAACCCAACCAGGCCTATAGGGTTCAAGGTCCTCTTCCAAGGGGAGGCGACACTCAAGCTTGAAGGGTAGGTAGGAATAAGCGAGGTGGACAGGGAGTAGAAAAGCATTTCCAGCCGAGAGAACAGATCATCCTGGAGGAATATCCAGAACAGCATGGCACTCCTACAGAACACAAAGTACTTCAGTTGGAGTCAGCTGAGGGTAAGAACACAGAAGTGGTGAGAAATGGAGCTGGAGAGAAGGGAAGGACACAGCTCATGGAGAGCCTGTTCTCCCAGCTCGAAGAAATTGAACTTCTCCTTGAAGTTCATGAAGGAAATCCTGAGGATTTTTAATAGGCGTGTGGCACCAGGTAACTCACTCTGGTGGCAGCACCAATTTTTAAATGGAACATATTGCAATAGCGCGGACAAGAAGTGATGAGGAACTGGATTAAGGGAGTGGCCTTGGGTGGAGAGGTTGAAATAGAGAGCCATGACATAGGGGAAGCAAAATTCACAGAATTTGGTGACTGATGGAATTTTCCAGTTAAGGGAGAGGGGAGACGTGAGAGTGACCTGTTACTGGCTTGGACAATGGGGAATGATGAAACCCTTCACTACAGTGAACATGGAGGAGGAAGGGGGTAGTTCGGAGGGTGAGGGAAAGAGTGAGTGTGGACCGGGGCAGGCTGGGTACATACATGGACGGGCATCCCGGTGGAAACACAGGTCTGAACTCAGGAGGCATTTCTGGACTAGAGAGATTAGGAACACCAATCTAGGAAGCCTTGGCATAGACCGTCCCTCATTTAATCCCCACAACTGCCTTATGAGGTAGTTTAGAATAGCCTTATTTGATAGACAACAAAACCAAAGTTTGCCAGTCACAATGCTGGAGAGCTAGAATTTACTCCTTGTTGAATATGAGTCCAAAGCCTACACTCCTTCTGTGACCCCACTGGCCTTCCACCTCAGGAGTTCTAAAACTTGCGGTGAAGCATTTTCATTATCACAACCTGTTCTTCATAATGGTTGCACAGAGAAGTACATCTTTTCCAGAAATCACTATAAATAACTTCCAGGTTTCCCAAGAAATCTGGAAATACTGCATTGTCAGAATCAGAGCAATACCTTAACGTGTGATAGCAAGACAATGGGAAGCTTCTGTTACTGCATTTTTGGAGTTCACGTTATGAAGTCACAGCTCTACACAAAGAGTAGGCAAAGGAGGGTCCCCCAGCTCTCCCTTAACGACCCCAGGATGCAGGAAAATGCCCTAATTATTTTTTCAAAAAGAACCACCACCACTCTCAGCTAATGGGTAAAATCTACTTTGGATAATCAACTGCTGCATTTATTTGCTATCTTATTAGATTTGCATCAAAGACACCAAATCAGAGAGTGGCATTACTGTTCATCTCCTGAATTTCACCTCAGGGAAGGAAGAGAGGGAGGGCAGGTGGATAACTGTGCAGGGGACTTACTTGGAAGTCACAGATGGGCTTAACGAGAACAAAGAAATGAGCGGCCAGCAGGCCCCACCCCGGTGTCTGCACAAGGCTCTCCCCAGCCAGGTGCTGACTCTTTCTGCAGCCCTAACCCCAAGGAGATTCAAGATGGATAGCAACACAAGGTCCAAATGTCTATCACGTGCCAAAGTGAAAGAGTCTACCTGTGATTAAAAACGCTTTCACGTCACCATGAGACAGCAATCTGAACTGCTAGCTAAAACGTCAGCATACTCTGCCCCCATCACACCCCAGCTGAGCTATGCCCTATGTTCTCAAAGAGCTCATGCAAGAATTCCCCACCTGGCTTCACTCATTCCAGGGTTAAACCATCCATACGCTTACTGGAAACCACAAGACTTAACACACACCCTTGACCCTCAGCAGAGTCATGACATGGGCCAGAGCTGCAGTGAGAAGCCCTTACCAAGAGTTCTGTGCTGACTCCCAGAAGGCCAATCCTTCCAGGGCTGACCAGATGGCTCAGAGAGCAAGGCCTGTCTGTCTGGACATGCTGGTAATTCGATGAAAGTCAAAATGTGTGATGGCTATAGTCATCACCCAAGGCTTCTGTCATCATCGCGTTCCCAGATTCTTTGGATTTGGCTGGGCAGACTGGACAAGGCTCAGCTGCTGCTTTTGCTATTCACAGACACCACTTAAACTGAGTGATCCCCTTTCAAAACCTGACCCCGTGATCCAAGTTCTGCTGGGAGATGACATTTCTGGTTAAGCAGAAGTCAGCTATGCACGGATGGTCTGAAAATTCTTCCCTCCCCTCATCTTCACGTGCACCTGTCATCGCCTCTCCTGGACCCTTCCTTACAGCGGCGATTATCCATCCCACCAGGCTACCCTCTTGATCTGGAAGATAGAAGCATGGCCCATGACATGACTGAAGGTGCAGGGTCTTCAGTCTGGACAGTTTAAACCATGATTTAACAGGACGTAGACAAAGAACCCTGAGGCTGGGAACTCAAGTTTCTTGCTCCAACTAAACCCAGAATCAGTCCCTTCATAGTAAAGTAAACTGTAACCTGAATTTCTCAGACAATACTAGTTACTCTCCCTGTCCTGCTAACCTCTCATGCATAATATGAAGATAAAATGGAAGTCCGCCGGGCGCTGTGGTTTGCACCTGGAATTCCAGGACTTTGGGAGGCCAAGACGGGCGGATTGCCTGAGCTCCGGAGTTCTTGACCAGCCTGGGCAACACGGTGAAACCCTGTTGCTACTAAAATACGAAAAATTAGCTGGGCGTGGCAGCGTGAGCCTATAATCCCAGCTATGTGGGAGGCTGATGCAGGAGAATTGCTTGAACCTGGGAGGTGGAGGTTACAGTGAGATGAAATCGCACCACTGCACTGAAGCCTGGGTGACAGAGTGAGATTCTGTCTCAAAAACAAAAAAAGAAAGTTGAGATGAGACTATGTGACTATGGTTTAACAAAGCCAAAAATATAATACACAGTATTATTCCCATTCGAATATCAGATCCTTGGATCTTAATTTTTTTTTTTTTTTTTAGGTTGTGTCTTTCTTACCCAGGCTGGAGTACGGTAACTCATTCATAGCTCATTGCAGCCTCAACTTCCTGGACTCAGGTGACCCTCCTGCCTCAGCCTCTTCCTCAGTAGCTGGAACTACAGGCATGAGCCACCACACCAGGCTCGAACCTTGATTCTAACAGTCAGTAGTATCTGGAGGAAGTCTTTAACTGAACACCACATGAAATTGACAAGGTTTTTTGAGAAGACTGGACTGGTATTCTGCAATAAGAATTGTCTATTATTTCACTAGATATTCTTAGACAATTGAACCTGATCCTGAATTTTCTCCTCCTAAGAAACTGGTGATAACCTTTGACCAGTGTAGCTAAAATACAGCTGTCTCCTGGATCGGTTTCTTATTTCCCTACATCCTGAGCAATCTCTGTTCTAGGACAGTTGCTTCTATTAATAGAACCATCTCAGTCTGTGACTCTGCAATTGCCCAAAGCAAGTCCCTAAGAACCAAGTTCAAATCCTCTGATAGCAAGCTCTGTTTCCCTCGGCTGTGCTCAGCAGCACATGAGTTGCAGCTTGAGCCAGGAATCAACACAGGGCCCTCAGCTCCTTGCTCCTCCATCGTCACTTTCTTCCCCTCAAACTGAGTGCTCATGATACGCCATACTGTGCCTATGACAAAGCAGTGCCCAAAAGTAAATGAGGTCCTTCCCTTAAAGGAGCTTATACTCCACATCTGAGTTTGCTCAGGAGGCTGGGTTCCTTTATGAGAGCTGGCCCATTGGGTTTGTTATAAACACCATCGGCAGAAAGAGCCACTTCCTGTTGGTGTCTGAGTCTAACACAGACCCCTAATGGCCCAGAAATTCAGGTGCCATAACGATGGTGACATCTCCCCAGAAGTGGGCACAGGGGAGCAGCTTAGGGTGTTCCTGTTTCATCATTTCCCAGGATTCCACTTCCAGAGACTTCTTACACTTGACTCCATGATAAGTCTCTGAATGACATCGACACTCCCTTTGAGCACCTCCTATGTGTGAGGCCACGTGCTAAGAACTTTCCAATTAATCCTCTTAACAACTGTTATCATTTGTTTTGCAACAAATGAGGGAAAAATAGCTCAGGAATTAGGTAACAAATCTAAGCTCACTAGAGGCAAGTGCTGGTAGAGCCAGGATTCTAACCTAACCTGACTCCAGAGACCCCGCCCCCCACCACAGATTGAAGAAGGTGAATAGAACACAACCAGGAGAGTTATAGGAAGCAATGAGTTTTTTCTTTTTTGATCCATCTGTGGTTGAGAACAGAATTGACTCCCTTCCAGAAAAATCTAGTCTGTTCTCTGTGACTTAGAAAAATAATCAAGTGCTAAGTGAGCCATTCAGGACCCAAGAGGATAAAATTAACAAGCATGATCGCAGCATTCATTTTTCAGTGTCAGCAGTGTTCCAGGTGCAGAGAACGACCCTAATTATTATCAGGCCACACACACGGTTTTCCTTCCTGCCTCGTGGCTCTCAGAGTGGTTGGCAAGAGCTATAAGCACCTTCCTGCCACATGAGTGAAGCCAGCAGAGCCCAAACATCACAGAGAGACACCCAGGCCCCATCCCAGATACGACAGCAACAGCCACCACACTTAGTCCTCTCTCCGTATCAGGAGCCACCACGTCCAAGCCAGTCCAACCCGAGAGGGCAGCCAGGCATGCCTCACGCCACCTCCCAGGAGAGGCTTTGCTCTTTGAATTGAAGGCCACCCCGAACAGCATGACAGTGTTCTTAGCAGCCCTCCACAGAGCCATCCTTCTCAGGGAAGGACTCTCAGGTTTCTTGCTTCCTACAACTAAAGCTGGAAGGAGGAACCTCAGATTCCTTCATGGGTAGGGGACAGATTGCAGAGAAAAACAGCCTCTTTGTGAGAGGCTGATTTGAAAAGGCATGCACAGATGAGTTAGAATCTGGGACTGTGTCCAGGTGGAAATCTTGCCTGGAATTCCTAATGCATTCTTTCTGTTATTAAAATAATATAAGCAACTGGGGTGGCTTGTTGCTTCTCTGCATGTAGTCAATTTGGCTCATGCTGTGTGACCATTTGAAATCTGACCTCAAGTGGTGCCAATTTAAAAGTCTTTTCATTCTGGGTATGTTTCCATTCCACACAACAAGCCCATGGCTATTCCCTAAACTATTTCTCCAAGCAAAGAGTAACTCAGTAGAACCAAGGCTCTTGCCAGACGTGATGCAATCATCCAAGCCACCCAGTGTCTTGTGTCCCCGGCTCTACCCCGCTTTTCCCCCCACGGCCAGCTGTCTGGTCCACTTTTCTGGTCTGTCCCCTCTTTCCCTAGAGCACAGTCTTCCCTTTCTTGTCAGAAAAGGTGCTTCCAGATGGCTGGGTACACATGGCATTTCCTCCTTCTCGCACAGGGAGAAAGCCCTGCCCTGCCTCCCCCACCGAACTGTGAGTCATCAACACAAAAGATGACAGAGTCTTTTGCAAAGATAAATCATGGAGGTGGAAGATCAAGATGTACCTAGATTTGTCTTCTAAGAGCTGGTTTACAACTTCCTTTGACCTCTGTATTCTCCCAAAGAAACATGAGGTAAAACACAGAAAAAGCACCATGTTTTCCCTGAGGCATTCAGCCTTCCAAGATGTAGCCAAGAGGAAAGATTACATATGTATATAAATATATAAAACCCTTACCTTGGTAGCTCTGATTCACCCATTTGTGTTGCCAAAATAACCTATTCAGGCTTTTAGGCATCCGGAGAAGTGAGAGTCACCTCCAGAACTCCTAAAGGCCAATGAGATGAGTTCATGCAAAATCTGCCACCCCAGTAACCTGCAAAGAAGCATCAAGAAGCTGAACAGGCGGGGCACGGTGGCTTACACCTGTAATCCCAACACTCTGGGTGGCCAAGGCAGAAGGATCTCTTAAGGCCAGGAGCTCAAGACCAGCCTGGGCAACATAGCGAGATCCTGTATCTACAAAAAAACCTAAAAATTGGCTACATGGTGTGTACCTATAATCTCAGCTCCTTGGGAGGTTGAAGTGGGAGGATCGCTTGAGTCCAAGAGTTTGAAGCTGCAGTGAGCTACCATCACACCACTGCACTCTGGCCTAGGCAACGGAGTGAGACCCTGTGTGTTTTAAAAGAAGAAAAAGGAGAAGCTGAAGAGCCCAGCACCTCCGCCTTCCTGCTGCTGCTGCTGCCAGTTCCTTCATCAGGGCTTTCCTCTGGCCCTCTAAGGACCTCCTATTTTAACTGAGGCTCAGAGCAGATGAAAAAGCAATTGTAGCATTTACAGCATGCACATAGGAACAGCCAGTTGTCATGATCTCTGAGAGGAAGGAAATAAGATGGTGTTTTATTTTTAAGTAGCCCAAGAGATTTCAATGATGGCATTAAAATTTTAATCACAAACTCCTTAAGTTAGGGAGAAAAAAAATTAAAAAGCCCACAAAGGACTCATTGTATGAGAGAGTTTCACCATTTGGAGTTCTTTTATAAATTTGTGTCAGATCGCAATTTGCTGTCTGGGAAATGTAAATTAGTTATTAATGAGCCAAAATTCTAACATCAAAGGCTGTGCAGCCACATGCCAGGGAGAAACAAAGAGCTCTCCCAGCACCATCAACTGCTCCCCGCACTGGCCTGAATGCGGCATTCATCCTGACGTGCTTTGCTGCCTTATTAAGGAGATCATTTTTCTCAAATGTGATAGCACAGGGCACCTGGATCATTAGCGTCACCTCCACCTGGGCGCTGCATGGCTGTCAGCATCCCGGGCAGTAGGCAGTGTGCGTGCCCCCAAAAGGCAGCTTTCCACAAAGCTGCGCCCAGGCCCCCTTCCTGCCCGGCTCACACAGCTGACCATTTTCAAAGCGTATTTAATGTCTGCAGCATAACCCGACCCAAGGGCCGAGGGGAACACGGGTCTGTCTTTGAAGTGTTCACATACAGTCTTCATATCTGCAGCCCTTTTTATTTCTATTGCAATCAACAGCCTAGATATAAAATGCACACACAGAATGAGAAAGAAGGCCAGTTGTTTTTAAGCCTGTGAAAATGGCAGTAAGAGTCATTTCATAGAAGTCCTGCAGGCATTTGGAAATATTCATTAATTCATTCTTTCAGCAGATATTGTCATGCTCCTGTTGGGTGCTGACAGTAGAAGTGGAATGATTAGCAGAAGACAGACCCGACCCTCACTGGGCTCCCTGTCTAGGGAGGACAGGCAGAAGTAACTGCTCCCATAACTCTACAGATAGTGTGGAGGGAACCCCCAGAGACATGGGATCCCACAGCAAGGGGTCCCTGGCCTGGCTAGGGAGCTGGGAATGGCTCCACTGAGGAGGAGACATTCAGGCTGAGAGCAGAAGGAAGAGAGAGCGTTCACTAGGCAGAGAACCATAACAGGCAGGGGAGAGGTCAAGGCTGACATCATCCAATAAAGAGCTGAGAGTTGGAAGCAGAAAAATGAACGCCCTCCATGGCTCCCTGGCCTAGACCCCTTCTCCCTTCAGAGTGAGGCCCTGACCTCTACTGCCAGGCACGGCTGGGTTCGGATCTCTGGTTGTCCTTAGCCAGAAGCTTGGAGCACCCTGGTTCTCAAGTTCAAGTGACTCAACCTCAGGACACACTTGCTGGTGTGCCTCCTCCCTCCATAAGAGTCACACCTCTGTGATCCCAGATCCAGTAAGAAGGACCCGCTACACCATGGTCCCAATGGCCAGCCCTCCTGCCATCACCGACAGACCACCTACCTCAGTTTCCTCCTGTTGTTTGCGCTTAGTTTCCTGTTGTCATGTTTTGTCCTCTGGACAATCCTCACCCTTGTGAAACCTTCCTGATGAGTCACCTGCCTCAGATAACTCCTCCAACCCAGGACCATCACTTCCCAGCACTGGGTCCACCTGCCTGACTGCTGTCTTCCCACCATGGCGGGCAGGTCCCTCCCAGGATGACCCCCCAAACTCCCCATCTCTGCAGGATGAGTCAAAGTCTCTGAAGGGCAAATGTAAAGGGTGGGGAAGTGAAGGGGAGCTGGAGAGGAGAACAAAGCAGGCAAAATCAATATAGGAAGAAACCAGAAAGTATCAGAGCCTTCGAGAGCGACGCCCAAGCTTGGGAGTTTTGCTGTGCAGGCCGGGACTTCTGGCCTGAGGTCTGGGCTGTGCCTGCCTGGGCCTCGTCTCGCTCACGCCCCCACCCCCACCCAACTCCTCACCCAGGACTCTATGTTTGCCCATGTTGCATGTCTTTCAGTTCCTCTAACGGATTATCATTTCTCTTTTTCTGGCCTGGAATTTATACATCATCTGCCTTACCTGTCTAATTCATCCTTCGGCCCGCAGCCTGGAAAGCAGTCTCCAGCCCCTAAATTGCCCTCCGAGATGATGTCTTTCCTTTGCCTCCCGTATCTCCCTGAACATCCTGTGCCAGGGGTCTCATCTCACTTATTCAGCTATAGGGTTATTTGTCTCCTCTGCTAGACTCCACATTTCATGAGATCTAGAACTGCTTTTTGTTCACTTTGTATCAATGTCATCTCCTTCCTGGTTACTGGGTGATCAGACACACAGCAAAAGCCCAGTAAATATTTGTTCCATGAGTGGGCTGATGAGTATCCACAGTAACATCTCCCCTTGCATCACCATCCAAGGAAGAACCAGAATTCTCTTCCCTAGGCCATGGCCATGAATGAGAAGCATCCACTGCCGTCACCTGGGCACCCTCTTCTCTGAAACTAGTTTGGGAACATGGCAAATGCACAGGTGTGTATGGGTGCCTTCACTACAATAAGCAGAATCCTGGTAAAAGGGTCTCCCTAGTAAAAGGACAGATGGCAAACGCTTAGCATTATTAGAGCTGACTTCTTCCAGCCTCACCCACAGGGCCTCCTTAGGCTATGTCCTTCCCTGGGCAATCTGAGCTCCAAGGCCTTATAGAAAATAAAGTTCCTTCCACTTCCATTCCTGGATGAGACTGCTGACAGCCCCATGGGCAGCCTCCCTGCACCACTGGGCTGAAACTTTCTTCCTGTTTCCAGAGGTAGTTGCCATTCCTGGCACACCCAGCCACAAGGGGCTCCTGGAGCAGCCGTTCCTCCTCCTGCTGTTCATTCAAAATCGTTTTACAGATTTTCTAAAGAAGCTTCCCGTCATTTTCATCTCATTTATAACCTTCCCAAAGTGTGATTCACGGAACAGGCGACGGAGCACTGTGAAGGAAGACTCCCATGGTCACGTGAATTGGGAAATAGAGCATAGGTCATTCCCATCTTGGAGAGTCACAGAGCACAAAGCAGCAAGATGTCCTGTGGGAAAGAATTCTGCCTAGAACTTGTGGCCCAAAAGGCACAGTTGGGTCCATCTTGGGCATGTCCTCTGCACCACATTCATATGCAGCAATGACAGACAAAATATAAGAAAATAACAAAGGCATAGCCCAACACACACACACACACACACACACACACACACACACACACACACACACACTAAACCAGAAAAGAAGTGGAAATACAAAGGAAAGACCTGCTGGTCCTCTGTTCAGGATGTAGGCAGTAGGCTTTGAGAATTCCTCTCCTGTGGGACAGAGAAGACTCACACCATTCTGTAAGAGAGGAGACACTCAGGTCTCTGCTCACCAAACACCTGTTAACATCCTGCACACAAGTGTTTTGCAGAATACACCTTTGACTGTGCTACCTTTGAGACTTTCTCCTCTATGCCTGCTGGGCTGTGCTGGCCTTAAGGCTCTCAGATATCAATAATTTGTTCATATCCTGCACACCTTTTTTTCTTGCCTCACTCATATTGGCCTTCCCAAAGCTTATAGGGAAAACGTGATTACAAGATTCAAAATGAGAGGTATTCTGTCTCTTTCACTCTCTCTATGTATCTCTCTCTTTTCCATCATCAGCGTCTTCTTAGGTACCCTCTGCCTCACCTTCCACTCACCTCACCCCCATCATCCTTCAGGCTCACTGATCTCTGTGACTATTGCTCCGATGACCACGCCCAGCAATGTGCTTCCAGACGCCATTCTCTGTGATTCTCCAGGGTCCGATGCTGCCAAACACTCTCCCGATGAACCTAGAGAACCCTTGGCCTCTCCGGTACTTCCAGAACTTCCCATTTCCTCTACCTGTCGAAATGCCCCAATTCTTCCTTTTCCTCTCCCACCTCTGAGATGTGGGTATTTCCAAAGGCTCTGCCCTCGCCTCTGCTCTTTCTCTCCTGTTTGCACGGCCATTCCCCTGTATTAGCCTCCATAGGCACGCGTCACTCAGCACTACCTCACTGGCCTTCACCTTGCTCCTCACATTTCCAAATACCCAGAAATTTCGAGAAACATGTGTTTTAAATACTGATCTGAAAATGGTTAGTTGGCTTTGGTTTTGTTTCTGTTGTTGGTTACCCTGTTTCTGTTTCTGGTGTGTTACAGTGATCAGAGCACAGACTCTGATTATAAAACAGCAGTTTTCTACTCCATATTTTTCACTCATTGACTTGGTTGTACGGCCAAGCTCATGACGTCTCTTAAATGTATCAAAGTGGCCTGCTACAACTATGTATCCTGTTAAATTATTGACTTCTTCTAGTAAATCAGTTTAAACATGTTAGAACTCCCACATACCAAATATATCTACACCAAAATGCAGCCACATTACTGAATAATATGGAGTGTTCTGTTTTCTGCTTTAGAAACAATTTTCAAATGCATTCCCTATATTTTTACATTTTCAGCTCATTTTTAACTTAATTACTATGGTTAGCTGAAATTTTTCAAGTCTATTTTTATCTGCTTCTCCATTTTCTCCTCTCATATTGGTAAAATTTGTTTAATCCTTTAAAGGTTTTTTAGTAAATATTTATATATTTGCACATAAATGTCTAAAATCCTATTCCTTTGTACAAAGTCATAAGGATATAAACATATATATATATATAACTTTACTTAGCCAAATATTTTAACTGTGCAAATCAAAATTTGCTTTGCAATGCAAAGGGAGAAAAACACATCCAAGTAAAATAAGTTCCAGCCACATTCCAAATCCATAGTGTCTGAAGCTGACGGGATCTCCCCTATATGTCCTCTTATAACCAGCCTCTACACCTTCTCCAGAAAAGCAGCATGAAATTATTTCTTTCTGCTCCTCTCTTCTCAGCTGCTGCTGTCTTACCATCATTTTTCCAATAGCTAAGCTCCAATACCAGTGTTCTCTTATACACTGACTCACCATAGACCCCAAGCACCTCGAAATCAACTGTGAAGCTCTTTCCACTTTGCCATCACAAAGTCTCTCTTCACATTGAAGTAAGTGTTCCTCAAAATACTCCTCCAACCCAGAGACAGGGGCCTGGGTCAACATGAGACTTCCTGTAAGACTCCACATATATCATCATACCTGAGCCTGCCGAAGAAGTACCTTGTTGTAAGAGACACCATAAGAGATCCAGGTAAGAGAAGAGAATAATAGGATAAGAGAGTCATATGTTCTACGATGAGAACACATAGACACATGGGGAGGAACAACACACACTGGAGCCTGTCAGGGGGGTGGGGGAAGGGAGAGCATCAGGAAGAATAGCTAATGGAAGCTGGGCTTAATACGTAGGTGATGGGTGGATCTGTGCAGCAAACCACCATGGCACATATTTACCTATGTAAGAAACCTGCACATCCTGCACGTGTACCCCAGAACTTAAAATAAAAATTGTTGAAAATAATATAATAATATGTTCTGAATCCAGTCAAGAGGATCAGGGCACCTTCACAAAAGGAAAGTTCTGGATTTACGCCTGGTAAAGAAAGCTTTAGACCAGGCATGGTGGCTCGTGCCTATAATCCCAGCACTTTGGGAGGCCAAGGCGGGAGGATCACTTGAAGCCAGGAGTACAAGACCAACCTGGCCAACATGGTGAAACCCATCTCTACTAAAAATACAAAAATTAGCCAGGCGTGGTGGTACATGCCTGTAATCCCAGTTACTCAGGAAGCTGAGGCATGAGAATCGCTTGAACCCAGGAGGTGGAGGTTGCAGTGAGCCAAGGTGGCACCACTGCACTCCAGTCTGGGTAACAAAGCAANAAAAAAAAAAAAAAAAAAAAAAAAAAAAAAAGCTTTAACCCACTCAATCATAGTGTGATTTGATTGGCATCAAATCAGTCAAACTTGGATAGTTGATTGAGAAAAGAATCCATCAGGATCACTCCATCCATCTTCATTTGCTGTCATCCAAGGAATCGCACCATTATGTTGCTGATTGCCAGCAAAGCTTGTTCTTTGCTAGACATAGTTTTTTTGGAATAGAAGCAATTCAGATGAGATGAAATATTCCACGGGAAAACTTGATCCCTTTTGTCTGCTGCTGCCTTGACTCCAGACTTTCATAAGGTTCAATCATGAAAAATGCCATCTCTGGAATCAGATAGACCTGGGTTCATTTCTAGCCTGCCTCTGGCATTTACCAGTAAAAACTACTAGGAACATTCCTAAACATCATCACTACTGCTCCTAGTTCTCCTGTTAGTAATAATCATTACTCCAGTAGCAGCTAAATGTTTTGAGTTTTTACTATGCACTCTAAAAAATCTTCCCATCGGTGAAGCTGGGCTAACAAAGTCAACTTTAGAGGGTTGTGAGATAAGATGAGCCTATATGTGTAAATTGCCCTGAACATGGCATACGCCCAGGTGATTGTAGTTATCACTGTTTTTTGATGTTCTTATCTGCACGACAGAATGTATTGTGTGCAGATGCACCGTCTCATCTCTTGAACAGTAAATTAATAAAGTCATCTTCTGGCTTTTTAATCAGCCTCTCGGTGCCTGATAAGTTTTGCAAATACTGATAATACTAGGTTCCAGTCCTGAATCAGTAAGGACTAGAGCCTGGATTCTAAGAGACCAGAGAGTAAGGTATTTTTGTGGTTGAGGTCACAGATTCTTGAGTCAGAATGCCTGAGTTCATATCTCAGGTCTGCTACTTAGAGACAGGACAATCTCCCTAAGCCTAAATTTCCTCATCTATAGAATGGAATTAATGATAGTATCTACCTCATAGGAATCTGATGAGAATTCAATAAGCTAATGTAATCTTCACATTCCTATGGGTGGGTATCATGAATATCAATCAGCATTTGGCAGAAGAGGAAACTGACATTTAGAGAGGGGAGATTATTTGCTTTACATCAGAGGACTAGAAACTGACAGAGGCAAAACTTGTATCCAGATCTATCCAGCTCCAAAGCCTGAGTTCTTAACCACAGTCCACCATCCAAGTGGCCATCCAAGTGGCCCTCCAGCCTGTAGCACTGGTCATTTAGCTGAGTAAATCCAGGTCATTTCATATACTTTAAGGTGCTTGAGGGAAGAAATCACACATCTTATTCATCTTCATTATCCCTTCAGCATCTAGTCCCATATTTTACTGATTGAAATGTTTCACCAATGGTGAATGGCTGACAAAATAAATGAATGCACACATGTATAAAAATAAATCAAAGAGATGCTTATTAAGAAAATAGGGTTCAAAAATATCCACAATCAAGAAGGGTTGGACTTAAGAAGAGGAGGAGGAGGAGAAAAAAGAGGAGGAGGAGGAGAAAAATAAGGAGGAGGAAGAATAAAAGGCACAGCCAAAGGCCATTACAATCCTTGCAGAGAAAACGGTAGAGGAAGATAACCCTGCAGGTTAAGGAAGGTGCAGGGGGTGAGGAAGAAAAGCCTGAATACAAAGGCAGCAGCAGGAGCAGATCACTTATGGGAAAGCTATTCCTACAAAGGAAGGTGTTATGAAGACCTGTCACTAGAAAGGGAAAAAGTCAAGTGAAGAATTGCATTTGCTTTTTATAAAATAGGATGAACCTGATTATGTTGACAGGAAGAGAGGATTAACTTCCATACAGAAGAGAGATTAAGAGTTCTGGAAGGGAAAGTGATCATTACAAAAATAAAGTCCCAGAAGAGATAAAAGGAACTGGATCTAGAGTTTTCCAATCTTTGGGTTACAAGCCAGTATTTTGGGGATGGGATGGGGTGGGATGGGATGGGGCAGGATGGGAAGGGACAGGACGGGATAGGATGGGATGGGATGGGATAGTATATTAGTCAGGGTTCTCTAGAGGGACAGCTAGTGGGCCATCTTTTAATCCATATTTCAGCTAACCAAGCAAATAAACTATAAGAACCTTTTTTAACTCTCCGAGCTACAACATTAAATGCAGAGTCCCTACTTAGTGGGCCCAAGTCAATAAATTCAGCCTTAACCACTCCATGTTCCTTCCACCATTATCCCATACCCTTATTATCCATCACCATGCCTGTTCTCCAGATTTCTGCTTATATAAATTAGAAAAATCAAGCAATTATTTTCAAGTGTAGTGCACCTTCTCATGGGTCACACTCTCAACCTCACCTCCAGGGGCCTGCCGGGACTTTAGTTGAGTTATAGGTCTAGAAGCAAACAGAGGTGTTGGGGTGGCTCCTGAGGAGAATTAACATTATCTTGCCTCGCAACTGCCTCAGGGGAGGCCATCACTGTTGCCTCAGGCAGTTCAGCGTTTATCTCCTCAGACAAAGGTGGGAAGGTTGATGGCAGCATGGGTCGGGCAGGGAGGGGATGTTGTCACCACTGGGGATGGGGAAGCTGTTTTTTTTTTTTGTTTTTTTCCCCATTTATTTATTTTATTGCGTTTTAGGTTTTGGGGTACATGTGAAGAACATGCAAGATTGTTGCATAGGTACACACGTGGCAGTGTGATTTGCTGCTTTCCTCCCCATCACCTACATCTGGCATCTCTCCCCTTGCTATCTCTCCCCAGCTCCCCACCCCCCACCCTCCCTCCCCTATTTCCCCCCAACTGACCCCAGTGTGTAGTGCTCCCCTCCCTGTGTCCATGTGTTCTCATTGTTCAACACCCGCCTATGAGTGAGAACATGCGGTGTTTGGTCTTCTGCACTGTAAGGACATGTGCACATGAATGTTCATTGCAGCACTGTTTACAATAGCAAAGACCTGGAACCAACCCAAATGCCCATCGACAATAGACTGGATAGGGAAAATGTGGCACATATACACCATGGAATATTATGCAGCCATCAAAAACGATGAGTTTGTGTCCTTTGTAGGGACATGGATAAACCTGGAAACCATCATTCTCAGCAAACTGACAGAAGAGCAGAAGCTGTTTCCTCTGGCAAAAATGTTTCATCAGAGTTTACAAACTAAGTGTCTCCAGCTTCATCAGAGCCCTCCCACACATCCCCATTCCAAGTTACAGGGTCCCACTATTTCCGGTCAATGTCCTCACTTTAACAGTAGGTACCTGGCGAGGCTGTGCACGCACCTTTCATTGCAGATGAGTCACTCACATGATAAGAGCTTGTCGTTTTTCTGCAATTTCAGCTCTTTCTCCATAGGAGATAAGACTCTCAGGGCAATCTTAGCAGATTTGAGGCTCAATATCTACTTCTGAAGCTGGGAGTTAGAAACCCAGGCTTCATCGTTTTCTCATCACTTTGTCCACTGAACTTAGGAGCAGCCTACCAGCTTCATTATATTTCTTGGTTCTCCACATATGGTCAAAGGTACTTTGTATAGAGTCCCTAAACTCCTTGCCGCTCACAAGTGTCAAATGCATTTATCTTGCATAAGTCTCTGAACAGTTCATGCCAAGGACTGTCAGTGTTCTCCATACTATTAGAAGTACAGAGGTCTTAGCATTTTTGACCTAATCATATTAAGCAGCCAACTCCAGAAAACGCAAAACCAATGAAGGAACTCCATTCTTGATATTCTGTTCCTCTAGAACCATTCCTGGCACCAAAATCTGTATTAGTCAGGGTTCTCTAGAGGGACAGAACTAATAGGATGGAGATATATATACATATATCCCCTTTATATGTATATGTTGTGTGTGACGTATACTTAATAAATTCCCCTTTTTTTATATGTGTGTGTGTGTGTGTGTGTGTGTGTGTATAAAGGGGAGTTATTACGTATTAACTCACACAATTACAAGGTCCCATGATAGGCCATCTGCAAGCTGAGGAGTAAGGAGAGCCAGTCCGAGTCCCAAAACTGAAGAACTTGGAGTCCGATGTTCAAGGGCAGGAAGCAACCAGCATGGGAGAAAGATGTAGGCCGGGAGGCTAGGCCAGTCCAGTCTTTTCATGTTTTGCTGCCTGCTTTATATTCTAGCCATGACGGTAGCTGATTAGATGGTGCCCACCCAGATTGAGGGTGAGTCTGCCTTTCCCAGGCCACTGACTCAAATGTTAATCTCCTTTGGCAACACCCTCACAGATACACCCAGGATCAATACTTTACACCTTCAATCCAATCAAGTTGGCACTCAATATTAACCATCACAGATGGGATGGAAATTATTGGAATGCCTCACATTTTAAAAGGCTTGTTCAGGCCAGGCATGGTGGCTCACGCCTATAATCCCAGCAATTTGGGAGGCTGAGTAGGGTGGATCACCCGAGGTTGGGAGTTCGAGGCCAGCCTGACCAACATGGAGAAACCCCATCTCTACTAAAAATACAAAAAACCAGCTGGGCGTGGTGGCACATGTCTGCTATACCAGCTACTTGGAAGGCTGAGGCAGGAGAATCGCTGAAACCCAGGAGACAGAAGTTGCAGTGAGCCAAGATCACATCATTGCACTCCAGCCTGGGTAACAAGAGCAAAACTCCATCAAAAAAAAAAAAAGGTGGGGTGCTTGTTGTTTATTTCATGTATGTACAGGTCATGATGTAAAGCCTAATTTTACTGTGAGTCAGGGTCAAAATATGTTTGAAGCAGTGGTCATTGGTGGAAAGGTTAGATTTAAGTTCTCTAGGACAATCTCACTGTACTGTTAGCAATGGTGCTAGATGCCCGTCCCGACCAACTACAATTCAGATAAACCCACCCATCCCATCCTCTTTTTTCCTTCCTCTTCTCCCTTTCCTTCCTTTCGTCCTTTTTTTCTTCCTTCAATAAACACTTATTGAGCATCTGTCTACAGCCTACCATTCAGCTTTCTAGGCTCTGGGCACACTCCTATCCTCACAGGGCTTCTAGTACAGCACTTACTATCCAGTAAGAATGACCTCTGGGTACCCAAGACTATTCAGAGCACGGGCCTGGGCCCACTTTTCTAGTTCTTGCTTTGCAACTCAATCCCGGACTCAACTTTGCCTTCCCTCTCCCTCATCTCTGGATAACGAGATGGTATTACTATGGCTCTAAGCCCTGCTCCTTTCCTCAAACATACTTACCCTCTGCCTCATCTGATTCCATCTCAACCTGGCCCTAGCCTCAGCTCCCACCTAAGACTCACCCACACGCCCATGCTGCTGCCCAGCCTGACTGAGCCCCCAGGTAGTGACACAGCCTTCTTCCCCCACCTCCAGGTAGTGAAGGATGTATCCCCCCAACACATGCAAAAGCATCGTGTCTCAAGGAGGTATCAGGAGAATGTAAGTACCCAAGTGAACTTCACTCTTGGCAGGACACCAAAATTCCTGAGAGGTGCTCTCAGTTGTGACTTGGCAAAGCCCCTGAAGATGGGCAGGGTGGTGTGCACACCACGTTGACAGGCTTACCCTGCATGTGCAGCTGCAGTATTTGGCCATCCATTCAGGTCAGTTTCTTGTTTTTCCAGTTTTCTTCCATTCCACACACATCCCTTGTGACTGTGGTTTTTACTTCAGGCATTCAGATGCACAGTCTTAAATGTGGCTTCTTGCATTGAGCTAATTAAAACAAGAGAAAACTTTCTGCTGCAAGATTTGTGAAGGTAAAAGTCTACAAAATTTTCAATATTTTAACATCACTGGAATGGGAGAAGAGCACAGCTTCGAAAGGGCCTGAGAAAACAGCTATTTCCAAAGCCCTCTTTTATAGATGATCACACTGAAGTTCATGAGGTTAAGAAGTGCACCCAATGTTAATAGTTCATGGCAGCTGAGATGTTCTGTGAGAAGCCTCAGGGGTGACTAGGGGAGAAGAGAGGGGCTCAGGAGCTGGCACTCCGCAACCATTTCCTTTTCATCCAGAGAAGCTCTGCTTGTACCTGTTTCACATGCCAGCTTCTGCATGAGAATTAGTTGGAAAAGAGCTTCATCACTCCAGTAGCAAAAAAGCACACACACAAAATAGCATACTATGCCACAGCTTTTATGACATGAAATTAGACCCCATTTACATAAACAGGAAAAAAATACTCCTAGAAGATGTCAAACTCCAGTTAATGATATCCGTGCTGTTTCACCAGTTAAAGGAAGTTTACTGATGCCTGCGAGTTACCTTGAAATGTATCCCAAAAGTAAGAGGGATGAATGGATGGATGGATGGGAGGATAGATACACGGGCAGACTGGCAATAAAGCAAGCAGCAAAATCATAGTGGTAGGATTTAGATGGTGGTTGGGTTTGAAGGTGTTCTTGGTAGAGTCTTACAACTTTTCTACTTATTTGAAAATTTCATAAAATGTTGAGAGAAAAAATTGACACCAGGTGCACATGCCCCAATAAGTGTTTCCTTACCTTTTACTAGCTGGTTAAAAAACAAAGGAAATGAATATTATGTCTGTGCCACCTTACTGCTTGGCCAATCTTGTTATCAGGAGAAAACAGAAATAACCGATGTGATCGCTTTGGGAAAGTAAAACACTACCTCAAATATTTTGCCAAATTAATCATTTATTAACCATCTTTTAATTACGTAACTCTTTGAACTTCTAAGAAACTGCTGGGTCTAACTGAAGCCTCTCAGATTTCCATAGTGTACTAACCTTTGATAAGTAATTAAATAAGATCTTTTACACACGTTGCTTTGTTTGAACCAGACAGCTCTGTAAAATGTATAGGAAAGCTTTGTCTCAACTTTGCAGATGATACTACTGAACCTCCAAGACCACACAGCCGCCATCTATGATCACACGGCTGAACCTGGAAATAGAGCTCATCCCTTCCAACTCCTGGGGAGGGTGATGATGGCAAGAGGAGGGAAGAGTCGCTCCACTGTGGCGTCCATGAAGGCCTTCAGGATGAAGAAATGCAAACAGCAAGACTGAAATGGACACGTTGATGCAACGATCTGATCGGGTCTCGTGGTTAAATGTCTTTGCATATTTCCTTCTTAACTTTTAAAGTATTACTTTATCTCTTATGGATAACCATTTTACAGTAATTGTTTTACTAATGTTTGCATCAGCACTCACAATTGTCTCCATTTCGAAATAAATCCTGGTTACATATTGAAGTCCAGAAACTGTAGAGCGGGAATGGGAACTTGGAAGTCTACAATGTATTCATTATGAAGTTCTGGGGCATTACTCATTGAATGAAATGGACCTCAGTTTCTTTCTCAATCAAGTAGGAGATGCCCAATTAACAGAGAGACATAGACTTGAATTTTATATGTAAAATGGATCATGATGATGATTTAGTTTCTCAGTTACCTACCTGGAATTTCAAAGACTTCTAGACTAGCATAAGCAACATTTGAAAACTTGTCATAGAAATCATGTATTTACCCAAAATGGTGATGGCCAAATTAAAGCACCTCTGTTCTTTCATTATGTTATTCTCATGTTCAGCCAAGTTTACACTGGCTATTTAAAATGTCTCTAATTTTTGAAAAAAATCAAAAATCAAAAATCAATAAAAGTCACTTAAATTCAATATATTCTACTGAAAAAGTTTTCTAAATTTAAAAAAAGAATGGGAGAAGGATGGATAATAAAAAGGGTTATTTATCTTTTATCCCAAATTAAGAGATAACAATCTTGTCAAAACTCTCTGTTTTACTAATAAGAATTAAAGAATCAAAGAAACTGAGTGATCTAAGTTCACTCAACTTATATATTTTGAGACTAAGTTTCACTCTTGTTACCCAGGCTGGAACGCAGTGGTGCAATCTCGGCTCACCACAACCTCCGCCTCCCAGGTTCAAGAAATTATCCTGCCTCGGCCTCCAGAGTAGCTGGGATTACAGGCATGAGCCACTGTGCCTAATCCAATATTTATTGGGGTATATAATAATATAAAGTCTGTGGATGAGTTTTGAGACAGTTCAAAACAACACATTCATTCATTTAAGCTTTTCTTTTTTAATAAATAAATAGCTATACTCTGGCTATAAATTTCACATTTTGCTTATCCTCAGATTATTTTGGGGGTAAGAGCAGCTTTTCCAGTGTGGCTCACAGCTGCCTCAACTTATCAAGTAATTGCTAGTCCTTCAAAAGTCAGACGCTTCAACGAGATTGCCCATTAATTCTAGACTTAAGCAGAAAGGATTTGCACAGCTCCTGTGTCAGCACAGTGGCATCATCTTTTGGGTGAAAAACAAGGGAACACATGCATTCTTCTAAGAAATTCTTCAGAATTGTTGACCATATATAATAATTGAAGCTGAGAGCAAAGGCTCTGGGAGAAGACTCAGTTCAAATCCCAATTCTACCACTAAACTTGTGCAAGTAACATATCCCCTCCATCTTCTGATGCATAACACGGTAATAAATTAATGCATACCAAATACCAAACTATATATAGCACACAGCAAATATTCAATTCATGTTAATAGCTATCATTAAAACAGTGGCTAGCTGGTAACTTGCTACGAGGAAGCCTGTGTCTTTAACCAGGAATTATTCCTGCCATTTTCTTTTAGAATGTTTCAGAGCTCTAGAGAATGTGCCCCTTGTTGCTGAGTTTGATGTTGAACAATACATTCCGGGGGGCTGTATCCTGAATCTGTTATAGGGTGAGTCCTCTCTCTGTATCTTGAATGCAACAGAATTTTGTAATGGCTATTCAGCCAGAGCTCCTGGGGCACTGAAAACTCAACATGGTCTCTTCACCCCAGAACCTTAGTTTCGTGCTGAGCATGTACCAAGCTTTGTGCCCCGGTGTGTAGGAGGACATCCCCCTGTCACATCAGCCAGGGATGGCTTTACATTTAAGTCACATGTCTTGGCTTGGAGCTTTCACCAGTTCAATTTCTGGGACCCCCGAGCTTCCCACAGCTCCTTTGCAATGGGTCTGTCTTGTTGGTTGACACCTCTCTGGCCACTTGACTCATGCTGTCCCCTGCTGGGGTCAGACCCAAAGTGATTGCCATGTCTCCCCTCACTCTAGTCCATCTGGCACTCCCTGCTCAACGCTGCCACCACCATGTTCAGACAGCCACTCCTGTTGTCGTTGTTGACTGCACATCAATCCACAGATATTGTGGGTTGTGATGAACAGCAAGGCACAAGAGACCACCAGGGAAATGAAAGCTGCTGAAGAGCCCCTGGAGTCTACACCCTGAAAGCTGAGCTTGCCAAGTATAAATGTGGATTAGCTTAATAACCCTGGGATGACCACACTCCAAGCAAACTGAGACGGAAAAATCAGATCATTCATGTGTCCATTCACCATGTGCGATTGTTATAGACGCTGCAATTTACTTTAACAAACTTAAAGCAAAGCTAGTGTAATGTTTTGAATGTGCCGATGAGTTCAAGCTTCATTCTAGGGTTGCCCCAAAAGACAAACCACACTCTAGAGTGGTCTGCTTACCTGCATCAGAAAGACTACATTCCAGTGTGGGCCACCACAAGAATGTCGCTAGTCCATACCTTGGTCAATACCTGAGGCTTTGCTAATAAGCAGAGTGAATGTTATAAATGGAATTTCAATTGATTAAAGTAGACTTCTTGGAATAGGACGACGGATGTTGGAAACTGGTAAAAAGTAAATCATAGCTGAGAAATGTGGATTGATTAAAATATTTAAAGACCCTCCCAGCTCTTACAGCAACAGGGTGTAAGGATCTAAGGAGGCCTGTAGCCCTTTTCCTGAGGGATAGTGCACAAGGCAAGTTCCTAAATAGTCCTGTGTGAACAGCCATGATCTTGGAGGGTTCTCCTTGCAGGTTGCTAGCCATGGGAGTACAGAAGCCTGCCTCTGGAACCCAGGGAAAGTGCCTCGGGTGAACACAGCTTTCACACAAGGTGTGGACAGACAGCTGGAACCTCATCAAGCTTCCAGAACAGCTTCCATGAGCCACTTTTGTGCTTGGTCGTTAATAAATGCTCAGTGAATAAGTGGCTGTCTCTGTGGCAGCAGGGCTGAGACAGCAATGAGCCCAGTGAGGTGTTTGCCACTGGGGCAAAATTTAAAAGGGCACCAAAGAAAATATTTTAACACAATTTTAAAAAATCTATGATGAACAAAATACCCAGTTTTAAATAAAGACAGGCTGTTGATGTTTGTTGTATAACCCAGCATTATTGTGCATCAAGAACAGTTGTTTCCACTCAGCCAGAGATTCCAGGACCCCTGCCTGGGGCCACCTCCACTGGGCAGGTTTATGAAGGCTGAACATGGTAAAAACAGATCAAGCAACATGGGTGGGCATTAAGCAGTCATAGTTTTTTATTAGAGCTTTTATTAGTTTTTCATTTTAATATAATACATATTTATAGATCATCTATTTTTATAATCGGTTATATAATATATAATGCATAGTTATAATGTATAATACATATAATTATAGAAGGTAATATACAAGGCTGGGCATGGTGGCTCACACCTATAATCCCCCCACTTTGGGAGGCCAAGGTGGGTGGATTACCTGAGGTCAGGAGTTTAAGACCAGCCTGACCAACACGGTAAAACCCCATCACTACTAAAAATACAAAAATTAACCAGGCATGGTGGTGGGTGCCTGTAATCCCAGCTACTCGGGAAGCTGAGGTGGGAGAATCGCTTGAACCCAGGAGGCAGAGGTTGCAGTAAGCCAAGATCACACCACTGAACTCCAGCCTGGGCAACAGAGTGAGACTCAATCTCAAAAAAAAAAAGAAAAAAGAAGATAATATATACTCATAATATAATGATATATTTAAGACTCCATCTCAAAAAAAAGATAATTATACTAATGATATAATGATATAAATATTTGAGACTCCATCTCAAAAAAAAAAAGAAAACGAAGATAATATATACTAATGATGTAATGATATAAATATTAACTATTAATAAAGGTACACAGAGGCACACATATTCCTTTTGCTTAGGCCCCAGCGTGGCTGGACACCATATGGTGTGGTGGAATTTCACCTGAGACTCACTCCCCTCATAACCTGGTAATGAAGTTGGGCTTGTTGGGAGAGTTTGCAGCAGTGGCACATTTTCCTGGTGACCTATATGCTGGCCTCCCTCCCTCTTCATGGCACCTGCTTTCCCAGGATCAAGGTCCCTGGGAACATAACTTAAGAGTTAGGTTTCTGGGCAGCGTAAAATTATACCAAAGAACGGAAAATATATGGATGCCTGAGCCATGCCCTGAGTGTTTGTGTCCCCCAAAAATTCATGTTAAAGCCCTAATCCCCAGCAGATATTTAAAGATGGGGCCTTGGGGAGGTGATCAGGTCTTGAGGGTGGAGCCCTCATGATAGGATTAGTGTCTGCATTAGACAGTTCTCATACTGCTGTAAGACATACCTGAGACTGGGTAATTTACAAAGAAAAGAGGTTTAATTAACTCACAGTTCCACAGGCTGTAGAGGAGGCATGGCTAGGGAGGTCTCAGGAAACATACAATTATGGTGGAAGGTGAAGGAGAAGCCAGCACATCTTACATGGTGAGAGCAGGAGGAAGGGAAAGAGCGAATGCAGAGGCGCTACGCACTTTCAAACAATCAGATCTTGTGAGAACTCTATCACGAGATAGCACTAAGGGGATGGGGCTAAACCATTAGAAACCACCCCCATGATCCAATCACCTCCCACCAGGCCCTACCTCCAACACTCAGGATCATCATTTAGCATGAGAGTTGGGTGGTGACACAGAGCAGAGGCATATCAGTGTCCTACTAACAAGAGACACAAGAACTTGCCTCTTCTCTTTGCCCTCTGCCCTGTGCAGATACAACAAGAAGACGGTTTTCCATGAACCAGGAGGCAGCCGTCACCAGGTACTAGATCTGCAACATCTTCATCTTGGACTTCCCAGCCTCCAGAACTGTGAGAAATAAATGTTTATTGTTTAAGCCATCCAGTCTATGGAACTTTGTTATAATAGCCCAAATGGACTAACATAGTATATATGTACTTATGTGTGTGTGTGTGTGTGTACATGTGTGTGTTTCTTAACTACTTTCTATTTGTTCAAAATATAATATTGGGGGATACTTTAAATTTGTTTAATTATGGAAAAGCATCAATAACAGTAAAAATATTTTAAGAGTCACTCATAATCTTACTACACACACATACACACATATCAAAGAAGAAACTGTCTTAAGAGATTTCCAGAAGTTTCAGTCAAGAAAGAACTTCCAATACATGGAAACATAAAATTTTGGGGGAATTCCTAGTAGCATTTGAGATGCATCTTGATGGACAGATTGCTAGGACAGATTGTTGAGGGAGTAAGGCAAGTTGCAGAATGATAAGTGCAGTTTGATACTACGTACGGTGTGATACTATTTTCATCATAGACACACCTACACACAAGACAAGTCACACCACACATTCTCTGTAAGTGCATGTGTGTGTACATGAAGGCACAGAAAGGGTGTGGAAGGCACCCCTCCAGCCAAGAATGATGCTGATCTCTCAGGAGAAGCAGGAGGGGATGAGATTGGGTAGGGGCCTGGTCAAAGAATTTCCATCTATATAATGTTTCAATACTTTACAAGGGAATAATATTCATATGAATTACAAAATGACTGTTCCAGGGAAGTGGGCAGTGTGAATTTTAAGTGGGAAAGAAGAGGGCACAGACAGTTTGGCAGTAACAAAGTGTTACTAACCAAGAAGGCTAGTTAGGAGAGCATACCAAAAGGTAGGTGATTTTTTTTTTTTTCTTTTAGACAGAGTTTCACTCTTGCTGTCCAGGCTGAAGTGCAATGGCACAATCTCGGCTCACTGCAACCTCCATCTCCTGGTTCAAGTGATTGTCCTGCCTCAGTCTCCTGAGTAGCTGGGATTACAGGTGCCCGCCACCATGCTCAGCTAATTTTTTGTATTTTCAGTAGAGATGGCATTTCACCATGCTGGCCAGGCTGGTCTTCAACTCCTGACTTTAGGTGATCCGCCCGCCTCAGCATCCCAAAGTGCTGGGATTACAGGTGTGAGCCACCGTGCCCGGCCGGTAGGTGATTTTTAAGATTCAAAAGTAAAGGAACTTAAACTCCAGGCTGAGGAACTGGCACTTTATTCATAGCTAGGCTACAGGAAGACACTTTGGATACCCATATATAAAGCACATTGTTTGGGAAACCAGTTAGAAAGCCATGTCCATGGCTAAGTGAGCCCAGGCTGAGGCAGGAAGAGTAGGAAATGAGGAAGATGATGAGACAGATTTTGAACCCACCTGATCTGATAGGGTGCAGGAAGAGTGAAGCCAAGGACAGTAAGAGAGGGAGGAATCAAAGATTTCCATCCATGTGGCTGGTGTGATGTTGATGTCACTTAAAGAGATACAGAATGTTCTTTTTTTTTTTTTTTTGAGACAGAGTCTCGCTGTGTCACCTGGGGTGGACTGCAGTGGCGAAATCTTGGCTCACTGCAACCTCCGCCTCCTGGGTTCAAGCAATTCTCATGCCTCAGCCTCCCAAGTAGCTGGGACTACAGGAGCCCACCACCATGCCCGGCTAATTTTTGTATCTGTAGTAGAGACGGGCTTTCACCATGTTGGCCAGGCTGGCCTCAAACTCCTGACCTCAAGTGATCTACCTGCCTCAGCCTCTCCAAGTGCTGGGATGGAAATACAGAATTTTTAAAAATAAAGATTGGAGAGAGAAAATCCTAATGATCACCAAATTCCCTCTCTCAAACATATAAGTTAGTGAATGAAATTTCTTTCCAATGATGAATTGAGCTAATACGTGGAAAGCTCTGAGCACACAGGCAATGCTTAACCACAATAATAATAGTGGGAAACACACATGGATAGTTTTCATGTGTCAACCATTGTTGTAAGCACTTTAATGAATTAAAACTTTTAATTCTCATCATAATTTTATGCAATCGGTATTATTATTATGGCCATTTGGCAAGGCTACATCTGCAGAATTGTGACGTGCCTTGCTGAGGTCCTGTTGATAACAAGCTGGCAGAGGGGATGTGCATGTCCATGCCACTTGCCACCAGGGCCCACAACTTCACTCTCACCCAAGCTGCTTTCAACTGGAGAGAGTGGTGGTGTCGTTATTAGAAACCAACTTACTAAATCCCTATGTCCTAAGTTCTCTGCTGAGTGTTGTCCAAATGCCATATAATGTAACATTTTGGCCCATTAAGTTAGAAACCATATTTGAAAGGTAAAATCATTTAAAAGTTATTTGAAGTTCATTAAATTAAAACATTCAATTAAATAGAAATCTCTTCCATCAACATTTTACCTAATGGAGATTTCTGCATAGGAAAATTGACTTGTGGATGACAATTCCAGAAAAAATAATATTGTCTGTAAGAGGTGACTTGTTAAATCACGTAAGGAAGGAACTTGGGGGTCACAGTCATTGTGGTAACTGCTCAGTGCTAATTATAAAATGTTGAGGAGCTGACAGAGAGAAAGCCGACCTGGGAACCTCTATGGCTGTCTAATGGGAAGCAGTTAGCCAGATTACACTGGAGAAAGAACAGAAGACACCACCTGGTTGAACCCCACCTTTGAGAGATAATGAAACCTGGGCTAAGGGGAGCCCCCACAGGATCCCTCAGGTAGAGTTGGACTAGACCACCCTGTCTGGCAATCCCCTCTCCAGGGTGACGTCCTGGCTAAGGTAACAGAATTAGGTGACATGTGACTCAAATGCACCAGGGATTCCCAAAGCTTGAGAGGTCTGGGACACATATCTTTGGGGCTTGCGGGTGGTGGGGGCTTCTAATATATTAAAAAATAAAGATGAATTACACAAAGCCACAGACATCATCAGTGCATCTCCACCCACTGGCACTAAAAGGACTGACCATATGGCTTGGTTTGCCTGGTTACGTGTCAATTTGTCTGTTTTCCTGATGGAATGATTCATGAACCTCCAAAGGTCCTTTCAACAGTTTTCAGTTTGGATGATATATTAACTAGTCATATTGATCAAAAAAGTCTGTGTGAATGTGATATACCGGGCCAATGGTCCTCCTGCTGCCTGCCTGTCATGTCCACCTCGCCTCACCCAACCCCATAAGGCCATGGTGCACAAGGCTCTGTGATTTGGGACACCCTTACATTTGTATTAAATGAGCCACAGTCACCTGCTGGCAAAGGGCCACCTCACCACACTATGATCAACAGAGGGACTGGTGGAAGAACTGTGGGGCAGGAGAATCTCAATGGCATTGTCTGGGTACCCAGCCTTGACTTGTCCTTGACACAGTTAACTGCATGTGTCTCTAGTCTGCTTATAAAATACCACAGGACCACTAGATTATGTAGAGGCAAGGACGCAAGTCTCCCTACCTGATGCTGTGAATATGCCTGGATAGAGTGACATATGATATTGATATATGACCACGAAGATGTGTCCATGTGACATATACATGGTCCTTTAAAAAGCCATAAAGAAAAATACGCAAGAGACCAACAAGTTTGTTGTTGTGGGTATTTTGGGGCGGGGTAGGAAGGATGGAACATTCAACAGGACAGGAAGGTGAGGAGGAAGGAAGCCAAAAGACAGAGGGAACGATAATTATACAGACGGCACTAAAAAGAGAGACGCAAATTGATTATAAGATGGCTTTACACATATACGTAAGGCTTTGCATGTGCGCCTGCATAAAGTAGAGACACATGCAGAATGGATCCATGCAGAACGGATCGAGTGTTAATATGGGAGCTGATCTCCCAATGCTCTGTGAGAATATCTTGTTCACCCCAGACTCCCCAAGTACCTAGGGTAGTGCCCGCAGCACAGATATTTCTGGAAGGAAATAAGAATGCAAGCTGGCAAATCAACTTGGTTTCTACCCCTAAGGGTACTCCCTAGCGTACAGGGAGTGCAGCTCTGGGCAATGCTTCCTTGGTCCAGAGGTAGCTGAGAAAATGAAAGATTTTTTTCAACAGGGGCAGGTTGGAGCAAAAAAATTCAGACAGACAAACTCTCCTAGACACCCCCAGACATGGCGACCACTACCTGCGCTGCAGTGGCAGCCTGCTCTGGAGCTGGTGTTTGGTCTGTTAAGCTTTCTTAATTCGTGTGCACATGCTCACGTGCATGCACACACACTGAAAGGCAAAAAAGAAAAATTACCTAGTTTTCTGTTTAATGTGTATAAATGTGTGTTTTCAAATTTATACTTTTAAATATGTGAATGCTATCTCTCACACTTTTTAATTTATATGTATAAGCAAACTCTTTCTTAACAAAATGAGTTCAGACGTTCATATGTTCCTACTAAAGAATAATTTATATTATTCTGCTTTATAAACTTTTAGTCTCACTTAATATGTGACAAATGTCTCCCAGGTCTGTTCATAGAAGGCCACTGTAGTCAGCTAATCGTCACAGTAATGATGCATAACGAATCACCAATGACTCCTAACAACTATCTTTTTCTTCTCCTCCAAAATTCAGTGACTCCCAACAACTATATATTTTTTTCTTCACTCACACTGAGGGTCTCATTTTGACTCTGAGCTTCAGGTTGGGTCCAGTCTGCTTCCCATGTCTGTTACAGGGAGTCACATTCTTCTTATGGTGATGGCAAATGCTCAGGAGGGGTGAATGGAAACAGACAGTGCCCCTCGAGTCACCTCTGTCTACATCTCATGGCCCAAAGCAAGTCATATGGTCAAGTCCAACATTGGTGGGGTGAGGAAATACACTCCACCTGTCCTGGGATTCACAGCAGAGTCCTGACACAGGGTGTGGTTGAGAGAGGAGGATGAGGCAATATGCCATGGTAGAAATGTATCAGACTTTAACCATGCTCCTACAGATTAAAAATTAGGTTGATTCCAATAAACAGTCACGCAAAATGCACTCTACCAAGCCCCTCATTTAATTCTCATAGCAACCCTGAAGAGCAGTTATGATTAATCGCACTGAAGAACGAGGAGGAAACTGGATCATGCTATAAATGATTAATAATTTGCTCCCCGTCATTGTTTTAGTGAGAAATGCAGGTGTTTCTCAAACCCAAATTTTCCCAGTACAGCCCCATAAAAATCCTTCTGAGATTTGGTGCGTGGTCAGATTTGTCTCCTCCAGGGAGCTGTGAAGCTAAATGCAATTTGTCCTATTTCCCTTTTGTCTAGCCTTCCATGAAGTTCAAAGCCAAGTTTAAGTCTTAAACAAGGCAAATTGCTTACAATTGGCATACCCATAAACTCATTTCTTTGGTTCTAATTTTCCATTTCTATTTCACTCAACTTATTTATAATGTACTCTTTTGTAAGTTTCCTTCATCTTTAAAATAAAGAATCAAGGTGCAATTAATTTGAATGTTAAGGCTGTCAGGTGATGTTTGGTTACATAAATAAGCTATTTAATGGTGATTTCTGAAATTTCAGTGTACCTATCACCCAAGGGGTATACACTGTACCCAATGTGTAGTCTTTTATCCCTCACCCCCCTCCAACCCTCTCACCCAAGTCCCTAAAATCCATTGTATTATTCTTATGCCTTTACATCCTCATAGCTTAGTTCCCACTTATGAGTAAGAACATATGATATTTGGTTTTCTATTCCTGAGTTACTTGACTTAGAATAATGGTCTCCAATCCCATCCAGGTTGCTGCAAATGCCATTATTTTATTCTTTTTTGTGGCTCAGTAGTATTCCATGGTATATATATATATACCACTATCCACTCATTAATAGATGAGCATTTGGGCAGATTTCATAATCTTGCAATTGCAAATTGTGCTGCTGTAAATGCGTGCATTCAGGTATCTTTTTCATATAATGACTTCATTTAGTTCTGCTCTGACATTTGTTATTTCTTTTCTTCTGCTGGGTTTGGGTTTGTTTTGGTCTTGTGTCTCTAGTTCCTTGAGGTGTGATCTTAGATTGCCTGTTTGTGCTTTCAGACTTTTGGATGTAGGCATGTAAGGCTATGAACTTTTCTCTTCGCACCACCTTTGCTGTATCCCACAGGTTTTGATAGGTCACTATTATTTAGTTCAAAGAATTTTTAAATTTCCATCTTGATTTCATTTTTGATCCAACAATCATTCAGGAGCAGGTTATTTCATTTCCATGTATTTGCATGGTTTAAAGCGTTCCTTTTGGAGTTATTTCCAATTTTATTTCACTGTGGTCTGAAAGAGTACTTAATTTTGATTTTCTTAAATTTATTGATATTTGTTTTGTGGCCTATCATATGGTCTACCTTGGAGAATGTTCCATGTGCTGATGAGTTCTGCAGTTGTGGAGTAGAATGTTCTGTAAATTTCCATTAAGTCCATTTGTTCTAAGGTATAGTTTAAATCCATTGTTTCTTTGTTGACTTTCTGTAACTTGATGACCTGTCTAGTGCTGTCAGTGGAATATTAAAGTCCCCCACTATTACTGTGTTGCTGTCGATTTCATTTATTAGGTCTAGTAGTAATTGTTTTACAAATTTGGGAGCTCCAGTGTTAGGTGCATATATATTTAGGATTGTGATATTTTCCTGTTGGACACATCCTTTCATCATTATATAATGTCCCTCTTTGTCTTTTTTAACAACTCTTTCTCTAAAGTTTGTTTTGTCTGGTATAAAAATAGCTATTCCTGCTCACTTTTGGTGTCCATTTACATGGAATATCTTTTTCCACCCCTTTACCTTCAGTTTACGTGAGTCGGTATGTGGGTGAGTTTCTTGAAGACAGCAGGTACTCGTTGGTAAAATCTTATCCATTCTGATATTCTGTATCTTTTATGTGGAGCATTTATGCCATTTACATTCAATGTTAGTATTGAGATGTGAGGTACTATTCTATTCATCATGCTATTTGTTGTCAGAATACCTTGTGTGTGTGTACTTTTCTATTGTGTTATTGTTTTATAGGTCCTATGAGATTTATGCTTTAAGTAAGTTCTATTTTGGTGTATTTTGAAAATTTGTTTCAATATTTAGAACCCCTTTTAGCAGTTCTTACAGGGGTGGGTTGGTAGTGGTGAATTCTTTCATCATTTGTTTGTCTGAAAAAGACTGTATCTTTCCTCAATTTATCAAGCATAGTTTCACTGGATACAAAACTCTTGGCTGACAATTGTTTCATTTGAGGAGGCTAAAAATAGAACCCCAATTCTTTCTAGCCTCCTCAAACAAAACAATTATCTGCCAAAAATTTTGCAGCCAGTGAAACTAAGCTTCAAAAATTAAGGAAAGATGTCATCTTTTTCAGATAAACAAATGATGAAAGAATTCACCACTACCAATCCAGCACTATAATTTGCTGTTTATCTGATAGGCTTCTCTTTTTAGGTTACCAGGCACTTTTGCCTCACAGCTCTTAAAATTTTTTCCTTTGCTCTGACCTTAGATAACCTGATGACTATGGGCCTAGGTAAAGATCTTTTAGCAATGAATTTCCCAGGTGTTCTTTGAGCTTCTTATATTTGAATGTCTAGATCTCTAGCAAAGTTGGGGAAGTTTTTCTCAATTATTCCC
>NW_016107460.1:1400558-1441257 GCF_001604975.1 Cebus imitator | reverse complement strand
ATTTGAAAGCCTTGTCTTCGAGCTCTGAAGTTCTTTCTTCTACCTGTACCATTCTATTACTGAGACTTTCCAGTGTATTTTGCATTTCTATAAGTGTGTCCTTCATTTTCAGAAGTTGTGATTGTTTTTTATTTATGCAATCTAATTTTCTGGAGATTTTTCTGTCCACATCCTATAACATTTTTAAATTTCTTTAAGTGAGTATTCACCTTTCTCTTATGTCTTGAGTAGCTTAATAATTAACCTTCTGAATTATTTTTCTGGCAATTTACAGATTTCTTCTTGGTTTGGATCCATTGCTAGTAAACTAATATGATGTTTTAGAGGTGTTATAAAGAACATTGTTTTGTCATATTACAAGAATAGTTTTTCTGGTTCCTTCTAATTTGAATAGACTATGTCAGAGGGAAAATCTGGGGCTCAGGAGCTGCTGTTCAGATTCTTTTGTCCAGGGGGTGCTCCTTTGATGTAGTGCTCTCCCCTTTCCCCTAGAGATGTGGCTTCCTGAGAGCTGGACTGCAGTGAATGTTATTTCTCTTCTGGATCTAGCCACCCAGTGGAGCTACCAGGCTCTGGGCTGGTACTGGGGAGCATCTACAAAGAGTCCTGTGATGTGAACCATCTTCAGGTCTCTTAGCTGTGGATACCAACATCTGCTCTGGTGGAGGTAATAGGGGAATAAAGTCCAAGGTGCTGCTTATATTAATGTTTAGTTTATAGAAAAACCAAATAACTCTCTTCAAATTTTGGCCAGTTTGTTCACACCTACAGAACTTTTGTTTTGTTTTGTTTGTTTTGTTTTTGAGACAGGGTCTCACCCTCTTGCTTAGGCTGGAGTCAGTGACATGATCTTGGCTCACTGCAACCTCCATCTCCTGGTTTTAAGTGATTCTCATGGCTCAGCCTCCCTGGTAGCTGGGACTACAGACACATATCACCACGCCCAGCTAATTTTTGTATTTTTCATAGAGACAGGGTTTAGCCATGTTGGCCAGGCTGGTCTCAAACTCCTGGTCTCAAGCAATATGCCCACCTCGGCCTCCCAAATGCTGGAATTACAGGTGTGAGCTACCATGCCCAGCCCACAGAATTTTTTTTACAAGATCAATATTGCAAAAATATTTAACAAATTGCTTAAACCTTCAGTTTTGTCCTATCATTCTTTTAACTTAAGACAATTTTTAAAACCTCTAAACTAGACAAAATTTTGTTAAAGTATTCCCTTTAACAAAAATCATATTTCCATGCCTTCTTATAAACTTTTACCGAAACACATTTTACTGTCCTTACAAACTATGCATGTAAAACTGTTTCTCCAGGAGTCTCAATTACGTATGTTACAAGGTTAACTCTTAGCACTTTTTATTTTTGGTGAAGAACCTGGTAAGTAAGCAATTTTCACCATGTATCAGATTGTAGAACAGAGGACAAGAACAGAACTGCAGACAATGTTTGACTTTTCCCAGCACAGCCAGGGGGCATGGCTAACTCCACATGCCCCCAGGCCTTACCTAGAAACTAATGGTTGTGAAATAGACCGGTCAAATAATTATCAAAAAGTCATGGAAGCAGTTTTTGACCTTAAAACATCTAGCAAGGACAGTATGTGATCTGCCTAATTCATACCAAGTCTCTAAATTCTGAAGATGTTTTTACTTTATCAATAATGTTTAAAACAGTCTTTATAGGAGATTACTAAAGCCATGTGCACTAAAAGGTACTAAAGTTTTTATTTTTCCAGCAAAATATTTCATTGAAGTGCTTATTCATCTTTAAGCCAATTAATTAGAGCTCTTCCATATACTTTGGAAGTGAAACAAATACAACACACAGAAATATACAGACAGAAGCAGATCTGGCAGGATGGTAAGATTCTTCATTTGCCAGTTTTTAAGTTTCTCTTTCCCATTTTAGACTATCAGTGTCTCAATTACCAATTCCCTGCCCTAAACAATCGTCAGCAAGGCAACTCTAAAGAGACAACTCAGATGAAATAAAATAGGGAATTCATATTTTATGCAAAACAAGAAAAATGTGTCAGAAAAAATTCAGTTAAAACAGCCAGGAAAAGCAGACAATCTTACACGTGGTAATTTCTTTAATGATGTAAATTTTTTAATTAAATTACTGGCTTTAGGGTGGAGCTTCTTAAGGAGTAGGGCCAAGAAAGCATGCCATTTCTAGGGTCTAAGAGGCAGGCACAGCTAAAAGCAAAACAGATCCCCAAGAATCAAGAGATTCCAATTTCACAGCAAATCCTGGGTCCTCAACAAGAGCAAAACCCTGCAATGCTTCCACTGTGTATCTCCTTGTCAGCACATTTTCCTGAGGCTGCTGGGCAGCCCAGTGCCTATCAGCTCACTCTGTCATCAGGCCACTCACCCCTTTCATACTTTCTAAGTGTCCAAGAGCATACTTTTCTCACTTGAAATGTACCAAGAGTATCACCTGTAGTAATGACCACTCACTGGAAGCAACTGCCATTAGCCAAGCTTAAAAGTGTATTTCCCACCTAGTGATTACACACCAAGGCTAAAAGTTCTCTCATGATGAAAGGTCACTTCTGATGCTTTCAAAAGTCAGGTAACTCAATGACCAGAGCCTTAGATTTTGAGACGGATCTGTCCGCTTACAATTCTTGGGGTTCCATGAGGAAAACAGAGGTTTCTCCCAAAACAGGATCTGTGGTGCCTCCTGTTTCTCCCAAGAAGTCCTAGGCTGTCAGAAACTAACTTAGGTCCTCTCATGTGGACAATCAGGGTGTCAAGCGGACAGACAAAAATAACCGGAAGCACAATTCAATCAACTGAGGGGAAAAAAAAAAAAACTTTTTCACAAAAAACGAGACCCAAGAAGACAAAAAGCATAAAGGTCTTACATATATATGTATTTACGTGTGTGTGTGTGTGTGTGTGTGTTTGTGTGTGTATTTTTTAAAAGCTTGAATATCTACTTTTAATTAAACTGACTTTTAATCATAGAATTCATAGTCCCAGCTTTCAAAGGTGATATTATTAGCGGCACCCATAGGTATGCCATCATCATTATGTTAAGAGACGAGTCTTCAGAGCTCTTAACACAGAGAATGTGGAAAGGGAGAGGATGACTACTAGCTGGTTGTTAGGCAGATGTATGCTTTGAATTTACATGCACGAGATGTACATCAAACTTAAATCTTGTCCAAAGAGTCTAACACAATTGGTGAAAGGTAAGGAAAGAAATTATTTTTCTCCACTGTCATTAATAGAAAAATCCAGGTTCTTGCCTCATACAAAAGGAAGAAAAGACAGAAAGTATGAGACAGAGCAAAGATAGGGATCTCCATTTCAAAGGGCACTTTGACCTAAACACCAAGAAAAGGTGTGGAAAGAAAAAGCCAGACGACACAGTGCTTCCTCGACCCCTTGCTCAGCTCCGCTTTCCGTATGGAGCCTCTGCCCAGGGTCAGTCACAGTAGTCAAGAATCTTGATTTTCTTGACTTTTACTCATCTCTGAGATTGTCAATAATCTTTGCCAAGCAGTGTTTAGAACAATTGTAGACACCTTTAAGGTCAACCTGTCTCTCAATGTCACTTTTTTCTAAACCAGTCTAGAAGGAAAACCAGATATTGATAGCAAAGAAAAGAAGGTCAAAATATCTTCTCAGGAAATTGCAGTTTCTGCATATCAAACAACACTGTAAAAATGTTGCTACTTTGTCCTGAAAAAAGAAGTTCACTGACCACTAAAGATAAGAAGTATCACCCCAGGGTACCATAGAAAAAAAATCAGTTCTATTTGTGGACCCTCCCAAATGGTCCCTTTCATGAGTCAATCCCAAGCTCTCTGGTGTGAACAACCACTTACTCAGTGGACATTCAGTAGCCCCACAAGAACAGTTTTGGGGGATGCTGAGGAAACAACCCCTAACATTTGTACTTTGTGCCCCAACATCAGTGAAGACCACCTCTCCCCATTCCCCAAAGCCTGAGCTTACAAGCCATTTCTCCCCTTTCCCAGAAGATACCTGCACTGGGACAAGGTGGCGTTGGGAGGTTCACAATGAAAACTGAATCTCAACATTTTAGCTAGAAACTCCACAGAATGAAATAAATCCACACATGCAGGCGATGAAAATAATGGCGCAGAAATCTCTCTTACCAAATGATACTTTCATATGACTGAAAAGGCTTAGATCCAAAGTCATAGGTCTAACCATGACCACTTAGAGAATGTGACCTTGAGCCAGCCACTCAACATCTCTAAATCCATTTCCCTGAGTTAAAATGAGGTTATGTCAATAGCAGTGTTCTATATACTTAAGCATCAGGCAAATTAAAGAGATGTATATAAAAATATGCCAGTTAAGAACTAGGTCATTGGGCCTTTATCTCCATATAACATAAGAGCATTGTTTTTCATTTCCATTGAACTGCTTGAGACATTCTCTACTTAATCCATGTCTCCATCTTTCCATTCAATTGCCTCCACATAGCACGTGCAGCCCTTTGGACCAAACCACTGGAGCATTTTGGGATTGTCTATAACTTATGTATACACAGGCATATATGGTGGCCTTCAAAGGGAAGGAAAGAGAATCAATACTTTTTTGTAAAATGTGCAAAATTATGATAAGCTATGCACTCTCCAAAGACACCAACATCCTTAAGAGACTGAGAGCTCAGTTAATCTTTTTTCAAGCCCAGTTCCATCCATACCATATTAATATGTTAAAACCCCCTCACAAGCACCTTTTTTTGTGAGAAAGCAAGTGTCATTCTGTCCCTTGAGCTGGCCATAAATTCCTACCATTTCTGTTTCTCCAGTTAAAGACCTCTTTAGAGGAAGGAGACAATTTTCTACAGAGACACTGAAAACATGCATCTAGGCTCAGACTGGCCGGCCCTGGTCGTGGGGATGCAGGGGGATCGAGAAAAAAGATTGCAGATGAGCAGAATCTCAGCCCTTGGCCCAGAAGAGTAAGTGTCTTGAGGAACCCCTACTGCCTGGGCCTACACCAGATCTCCCACAAAGAGGTTTGGAAGCACCCCCAGCAGTAGAGGAGCACTCTTTCTACCTATTGATAGACAAAGCCCAACACCAGGTCCTGGCTTGAGCTTGGACGGAGCATGCGATCTGGAGCAGTAGGAGATAGCAGTGGGTTAATACCCTGAAGCGCACACTAACCTCTGGTTTTACTTTAATCTTTCCATCTTTAATGGCAAAAAGGTTTTAGGTATCTGAACAATCTCAGACTGGCATGTTTGCTAACTGTAAGAGCAAAGTGCAAATGGATTTAGAGAAGGGAAGTTCCAGGAGATGGAACACCAGGCAGGAAGCTGAGGAAAGATTTCAGGAAAGAGACAAATGAGTGCCTGAACCACAGGAAGTGAGAGCGATTGCCCCAAAGTGGAATGTCAGTCCTAAACCTTCAACAAGATTAGGAAACAGAGACCAACGAGGACTCCGAGGGAAGCCTCTTGAGCGTTCACAAGAATATGTCACTTTCCTAATGGTTTATTCATATGTTAGCTCCCAAAAAATTAAAAAATGATGCACAACAGTTTTAATGTTGGAGTCATACAATTGTAATGAAATCAAGATGCACATATATGAAAAACAGAAGTTACTACTGATCCCAATGATTATTTCCATTAATAGAAAAGTATCTTGAAAGGAAAAATGGTAGTGGTTTTTAAATAAATGTTTTGAACTAATAGGAATTTATAGAAACTAAGAATTAATGCTACTAATAATTTAAATATTTTTAATATACATACAGATTATACTATAAGAATGTTCACAGTAGCCTTGCTTCTTTTTTATTTATTTATATTTTTAATTGACAAGAATTGCATGTATCTATGGTATACACATGATGTTTGGAATATATACACATTGTGGAATGACTAAATCAAGCTAATTAACATAGGCACCACCTCATATACTTATCAGTTATTTGCATAATGGCATTATTTCTAATTTCAAAATTTGGAAACAATGGTCCAAAAAAAAAAAAAAGATTAGTTGAGTAAACTGTAGCATATCCATATGGTGGAATACTTTTTGCAAACTAAAAATAACATCATAGAAACGTATTTATATTTAACTGGTAAGGCATTTACACTCCACTGCTGGGTGAAAAAAAAATCTAGTTACAAAATACTATGCATTGTATGAGTTCATTACTGCTTAAAAGGAAAGGATGTCATACAAAAAAAAAAAAAAAAAAACAAAAAAAAAAAAAAGAAAAGAAAAGAAAAAAACCTAGAAGGAACTATACCAAAATGTTAGCAAGGATTATCCCAGATGAAGGAAACAAGTAATTATTATTTCTTCTGTTTCCTTCTCAGCATTTTCTGTTGTTGCGTTTCCCTAAAATAAGCACATATTACATGTGTAATGACAATGTTACCTTTTTAAAGAACATGCATGTGGTATTACAAATATCAACGTGAGATTTTAAGAATAAGGCAATGAGCACCTGACTGAAAGGCGAGGCAGGGAAGGGGACTGTCCCAGGGAATCTGGCTGTAATGGCCACACAGTCACGGAACTCATTCAGCAAATGGCCCAGAGCACAGGCTGCGGATTTCAGCTCAGACACTTGTGATCTGGGCCGAGTGGCTTCCTCTCTTCCCAGTTTCCTCGTCTGTAAAATGGCTGCCTCACCATGTTGTCAGAAAGCTGAATGAGTTGATACAGTGTATGTAAAGTTTCTTAGCTTAAAATAAAGTCTGGCACATGCTAAGCTTTATATGTGCTTGCTTACATAAAAAAATATTTTCTCTTGAAGATTCCTAAGATAACTAGGTGGAAAAAAATTACTTATTATCCCACCCCCTTAGGGTTGAGTCAGCTGGGTAGAGAGAAGGCTGGTGCTGGGTTCTTTTCAAACATAAGTTCATCATCTTAATTTTAAAAAAAAAAAAAAAAAAGAAAGAAAGAAACGAATTCACTTCCTTTCCTCCGCCCCATAAAAGCTCTTTGGGAAGTTTTGCTTTATTGCTAATGCTTTTCTTTAAAACTAGATGATCAATTCAGCTGAGATTAATTGAGCATGAAGCTGGCAGCATCTGTGAAGCCATTTATCAGAGAGAAGGAGCCAGCTCACATTGGAGCCCACCAGCTGTCATTATCCGTGCCAGCTCCAGCAGCCTCAGGCACACCTGAGCCTCAGGTGGCTAGCAACATGCTCACTGCATGTGGGACAACCCAGGGTGAGACCTCCTGTATTCTCCCCTCCCCAGCAGAAAGGCTGTCTGGCTGCAAGTGATCCTCGCAAACCCAAAATGTTATATTTACTCCAATGTCATGTGGGCATCTTGCTGTAACACTGTTAACTTAAAAAAGGAGGCGGAGGTTGCAGTGAGCTGAGATCATGCCACTGCTTTCCCTCCTTGTTGTGTAACAAGAGCGAAACTGATAAAAAAAAAAAAAAAAAAAAAAAACCTTAAAAAATTTAATTTAGAGTGAATATTATCTGGATTCTACCCAGATAATGGAATTTTGCTAATGAAGTACCAAAAACATCTTTTCATGCAACAATATCCAGCACGGCCCCTGCAAGCATACATTAGAAAGATTTTGGCATAAAATTCCTACTGTATGTGTAGTTGCCTTTGCTTACCAATAACCATGTGTAATACGTGAACATAGACAGTTGATGAGCACTGTGTCTATGATAAGGATAATAACAAATATTGTCATTGTCTAGGACTTATGTGTCAGGCAATCTGACAGGCGATTTACAGCTACTACCTCATTTAATCCTCACAGCCTAGAATGTATGAATTCCTTCCCTATTTTACAGATGAGGGAACTGAGCACAGAGAGGTTAAGTAGCTTGCCCACAGTTACACAGCAAGTCTGGGATAAGCTGGGATTCCAACCAGGCAGTGCATCTCCATACTCCATATACTCTGTGCACCACCAACCATTCTGTTACTCTGCCTTCCTTGTGTGTGTGTGTGCATGCTCTTCAAACACACACATCTGCTAATTGCTATTCTCCCCTACACAAATATAGGGCTACAGGCAGGCTGCAGCTGGCTAACACCAGCTTTTAAATGCTCTGTAGCCAAGGCTGCTCTTAATCGGCCATAGCCCAGGTGCCATTGCCCTTGCCCATCCTATTCCCTAGGCAGAAAGGAGCGAGGAGAGGCTGTTCTTACTCAAGACCTGCCCTTCTTTTCCTTCCACAGAGGGGTAGTCCAATTCATGTGTGTGGTTTAGTCGCTAGACAATTAGTACATATAATACCCCAGCTGCCGAACCCCACAGTGATGGCTAATATTATGTCAACTTGGTTGGGCTGTGGGGCCCAGCTACCTTGTCAACTTCACACTGGATGTTTCTGTCGGGGTATTTTTGGATGAGATTTACATTTAAATTGGTGGACTTTGAGGAAAGCACACCACCCTCTCTAACGTGGGAGGGCCTCATCCAATCACTTGCAGGCCTGAATAGAACAAAGGACTGATGAGCAAAAAGGAACTCTGTCAGCAGATGGCCTTCAGATTTAAACCGCAGCATCAGCTGCTCCTGGGTCTTCATCTTGCGGACTTTGGATTTGCCGGCCTCCATAATCCTGTGAGTCAATTCCTCAAAATAAATCTCTTTCTATATATACACATGTGCCACTGGTTCTGTTTCTGGAAAACCCTGGCGAATACACCCACTCATGATCAGATAGGCTGGGAGCACACTGGCCTCACTCAGCTGTCACTAGGACTGGGTGGGGAGGTGGGTGTTCTTCTGCTTAGGAAGGAGATAGAAAGAAGTGACCTTTTAACTCTACAAAGCTAAAATTTAGGATTTGGTTATTCCAGTGCATGGTATTTCCCTTAGTACAGAGAATCTAGCTTCAAGGAAACCACCTTTCACCCATGTGACCAAGTATAAACACAGGACAGAATATGGAGCTCCAGTCCCAATATTTAAAGGGACAGGCATATGAAGCATGAGGTCTCACACAAGAAGGAAACCAAGGCTGTGACCCAGATCCTGTCACTGGCCTTTTAAACTCTGAATCACAGAATCACAAAGGGAAGGAGATTCTTATCCCTCCCCCATAACATATTTTTCCTAAGAAAAAAAAAAAACAATGACCAAAGGAAATCCTTTGTGGGACACTTCCTACCATTCCATAGTTACCATTCAAAAAAAAAAGAAAAGGCTCATGGAACAGAGCCACCTCTCCTGGCAAGTGACTCACATTGAACTCCATGAGAGAATCACTTTACAGTTCCTGTTGAAGTTATTTTGCAAGTGGCCACGGTCATCATCACTGAGCTAAGTGAAGGACGTGTTCATAGCCAGGGTGTCCACCTAAATGTATCTAACCCTATGACCGTTTCCTGTGCTAGTTCCCCCCACAAAAGGGACCTGTCACCCGTGGGGACACTAAGACTGAGAGCAGGGACTCAACCAGGCGTTGCCATGAAACTGTGAACAAATTCAGGCCTCGTATTTTATAACACCTCTCACCTTCCATCAAGAAAGTGATCCTTAACATCAAGAAAAGATCCTTAAAAATCAGTCTCCTGCACAAAAACTCTAACCTAGAGTGTATTTCCCATGACTTTACCTGGGAAAAGCTACAGTGTTTAACATCCACCACGGAGACTTCCAATCAAATGTTTAAATGTAACTAATACACAGCAAAACACCTATATATCTGTATGTAAATAATGAACTCTCACGTAAGAATGTAAAATGCCTCAAGCATTGCTTCCTGGCCACCAAAAAATTCATGTAACAAAGAAGTCGCTTGACGTGCAGTGGCTCCCCTCTTAGTTCTAACAACCAAGACACACACCCCATGCTGACACTCAGTGTGCCTTTCAAGAAAGTGTACAGTAGTTAGAATGCAACTCAAGATGATTTCTTCAAATCATTTTGTTTAAATGTTGTACTGAGCTAGGTGGTCATAAATATACATGCTTTTCTATATAATCATGGACTCAAAAGCATTGTATAGAAAGGCATATACATTTTATGGAGTCTGAGTTTTTAAAAATCAAGAAGCATTCTGTTGAGAAAATGTTCCCTAGAGAGATACTGTGGAAAATCTATCATTTATTTGTTTCTTGCATTTATTATGTCTCCTACCACTCGACCATAAGCCCATAAGAGCAGGGATTTATTTCTCTTTTGCTCATAAGTCCCCAGTGCCTAAAAGGACCTGACTCACAGGAGGTGTGCAAGGTGTATCAGATGAGGATGTTAATATTAGCAACGTTCAGGGAGGCTGCAGGGAGATGGATGGATGGATTACTAAAATCCTCATCGTTTAAAGGCACTTTATAAAGAGCACTGGGCCAGGAGTCAGGAGGCCTTAGTTTTGAGTCCTGGACTGGTTACTCAGTTACTTGCTGTGCGACCTTAGCTTCCTCTTCCTCCCGGTCACTAGCTTATCTACAAATCCCTCCGCTCCATCCCTGACTCTCTCTGATTCCAGTGGGGAAAAGCCCACTGAACTCTCCAGTGGGAAGGGGAAAAAAAGACAGCCACAGTCTCCCCTGGAAGGAAGTAGAGAGCAGGAAATAAAAGAGAAAGAAATATAGTATCTGGTTTAGAAAATGAGGATTCCCTTTTCCTCCCTCGTGTGATCCCGTCTTGTTACATCACACTAGACATGGTGGTGATGTTCAAAAACAAAGAAGAAATCTCGGAAGTGGCAATATAGTGTTCCAGGCGCTCAACCCTGCCTGCAGAAACCACATTCCTGTCTGTAGGAAGAAGAAAACAAAAAGTAGGCTGAGCTTCCTGCAAAGAGTCATGAAGCTGGGTTTTCCCTGAGGTGTCACCCAGCCCTCTACGCCATTTCCTGTAGGTGTGCTGCCAGCTGCTGGGCTCTGCCAGAGGCTCTCCATGCAGCAAATACAACCTCAACATCACAGAGATCAATGGGCAGGGGGGTGCTGCACACAGCATCTGGGACTGGGACAGAGACCCTTGCAGAGCACAGACAATGAGTCCTCATCCTGTTCAAGACAGAGGCGGACACCTGGAGGAGGCTCCCTGCATCGCCACTGAATGGACAGACTACAGATGCACAGCCATCATCCTTCTGACATGGAATGACTGATAAGAAAGCTAGATGTAGCTGCACGCTCACCAGGCACTATGCTGACAGCTTTAGGTACACCATTGCATTTGATTTTTAAAATAGCTTTATGAGGTAGGTTTTATTGCTGCAGATGAAGAAACGGAGGCTCAGAAAGATTAAGTGGCATGCTAAAGACCACAGAGCCAGGATATGCAAGCGGCAGGACTCAGTCCCCACTGTCTGCTCCCAGAACTCAGTCCCTTGCCCCCACACATATATAAATGGGTTCTGGGATTGCCATAATGTGGGACACATCTTCCACCCCCTCTTCTCAGAAGCCACAGCTGACCTCAACAGAGGAAGCCACCCGTACCTCTGCTGAAATATCTTAGCCTTCCATGGCCCTCAGTAAGATTCAAATATACTCTCATCTCTTCTGTCTTAAAAACATGCTTCCGCACCAACATCCTCCAGTTCCAACCCATCTCTGTCTTGCCATCATGCCAAATGGCTTAGAAAAGCTGACACCACTCTACTCATTCCTCTACTCCCCTCCCCAACCCTGAATCATCAGGAAGCCTCTGACCAAGGTCACCTTCCATCCCGGGGTGCTGAGTAGACCCTTTTTTCTGTTTTGGTTTTACTCGATTTCTCAGCCCCATTTCCAACGGCAATCACGGCCTTGTTCTTAAAACCTGCTGTCCTGTCAGGACTCTCATTGCCACCGCTCCTGGTTTCCTTCCCAGCTCTCTGCCTCAGTTGTCCTTGGGAGCTCCTGGGACTCTGCCCATCCCTTCAATGTCAGGGTGTCTTGGGATTTCACATCTCACCCCAGACACACTGGGTGGGGTGGTATTTATTCACTCTAAGGCCTTTGACTAATAGCATGTGAGTGATTCCCATCTCTGCCTCCCACCTTGCTCTGTGTTTTGAGTATCAGCCCCACAGACCCAACCTGCCAGCTCATCGTCCTCACCACCAGGAGAAACGATCCTCACCAGTACCCAGCCAGCTTGACTTCTGCCTTGCTTTTACCACTGGATATTCCAGAGTTTCAGAACTACTGACTCTTCTGAGCCACTGTACAGCCATTGGTCCTTCTTGCAGTAAACTCTTTAGCCCTCCTTTTTACCCCGGCTCAGTTCCACTCATCCTTCAGAGCTCCCTGTGGACCTCACTTCCTTTAGAGAGTGGGGAGAGCATCTGCCCATCAGGCCTGCGTGAGTTCTCATTGCCCCGCTTGCTGCTCCCATAGGACCCTGGAGGATGCTAGACCGCAATGGCCTCTTCATTTTCTCCATATCCTCCACTAGGCTAGATCAGGAGACAAGGTTTCCTATTTTACTGTTTAATTTCCACCAACTAGTGTAGTTCTTGATCCATGCATTAAAGCATTCAGTGAATATTGGTCAAGTGAATGAAGAATGAATGAATGGTTGAATACGAGTGTCAGCATCACTTAATCTGGTCCCAGGACCTTCTCAAGTGCAATGAGCCCACAGCTCCAAGAATTAATGGCAACATGTGCTGGCTATGAACCACCGCCTTGTTTCCTAGCAAGCTCTCTTTGTTTACTGCAGATGATATCTGCTCCGAAGAACTGAAATTTAACCTTGTCTCTTGATCCCTATCCATAGCAACCACCATGACTATCAACACATTCACCACTGGCTTGAGTCTACCTGCATTCTTTCCCTGAGCCCATTATCCTACAGTGTTCTTTCATCACTACTGATGCTAGTGACCATTGCTTATCACCAGCTGTGCACAGATGTGGGCTGGTTCAATGTCCCGAACACCGAGGGTTTAGTAGGCTGCTGGCTGGCCCTTTTTTTGGTCCGGGTGGGTGGGGGGTCTTCCTCTCTCTGGAAGTCCTGGCACACCGTACTGCTGGAGCCATGCAAGCAGCCTCCAATTTGATGTATGCATATTCGTGCGTGCATGTGTGCCTGTTAAACCACAGCCCCAGCCAAATCCAGCCTCTTCTCATCCAGTGAAATTCTTTGAAGAATATGGCAACAGTGAACCCGCTCCCTCCTGACCTGTTCCTAGCTCAGGTTTGCCCAAATGTGCCATATGCATGGAAAAACACACGCTTTCCTACTAACCATCTAGAAGTTTTCGGATATTGTCACATTTGTGGATAGAAAACATTGGATGCCTGACTGACCCTGCCTTCACTTTGTGTCCTGTTGCTTGCTGTTATATAAACTCTGATGAGCTGATCTTTCTCTTCTCAAATCTGCCATCTCTTGACCTCCATTGCGCAATCCTTGAAGGTGCATTCCAGGTGCTATTGTCATTCTGGAGTAAGTGTAGCCAAGTCATCCCACAAGAGCTTTGTAAACATTATCCACAGGCACCGGCTGTAGGACTTGGCACTCTGCCAGCCAGGAGGAACACTCTGGCATCCCCCTCCATGATAGCTGGGCCAGCAGCTCGCTCAGGTCCTGGGCAAGCTACATGTCCCTCCTCACCTCAGGTCCCTCCTCACAAAATCTCAGTGACCAGAGCCTTTTGTGGCAGCTCACAGAGGGATGTATTAATAGAATCCAGAACCGTTTTTGTCTGAGAGAAAAGCTTCTGTAAACACAAAACGGTGTTATGATATGACCCCATCATTCTCCAACCAACAAATTCTTCCTGAGCATCTGTGATTTACAAGTTCTTGCTTAATAGGGCTCCCATTTACTACATCAAAGTAACTTCCTCAAAACTGTATCAATGTCAAATTTGTTTATTCATTGATCAATTAATTAATTGAGTGATTTAATAAACATGTATCTTGCCTTTACTTTATGACAGGTGCCCAGGAAAGTAATTCAGTTTGATTAAAACAAAGAGTACCAAGAGAATGGGAGCAAGACAGGAGATGGGGGAGGAAGGCAGTGCCAGTAGGAGAGCCTCATAGAGGAGCTGCTACAGCAATGGCACATTAAATAAAGAAATGCGGCCGGGCGCAGTGGCTCACGCTTGTAATCCCAGCACTTTGGGAGGCCGAGGCGGGTGGATCACGAGGTCAAGAGATCGAGACCATCCTGGTCAACATGGTGAAACCCCGTCTCTACTAAAACTACAAAACATTAGCTGGGCATGGTGGTGCGTGCCTGTAATCCCAGCTACTCAGGAGGCTGAGGCAGGAGAATTGCTTGAACCCAGGAGGCGGAGGTTGCGGTGAGCCGAGATCGCGCCATTGCACTCCAGCCTGGGTAACAAGAGAGAAACTCCGTCTCAAAAAAAAAAGAAAAGAAAAGAAAAAAAGAAATGCATGCTGGGAATGAGGAGGAGCAGCCGCACACCACATGAGACTTTATGACAGATCATGGCTGGGAAAGCAGTTAGGAGGCTGACAAAATGATCTATGTAAAAAGTGACATATTAGCAGCAGGCAGAGAGGCTGGGGTGGCCTCTCAATGAAACTAAAGCCAGGGGAAAGGCAGCACCTGACAAGGGGAACATGCAGAGTGAGTAGAACAGAGGCCAAGGCGGGAACTGTAGGAATATTAGCATTTAAAGACAGCCTAGCAAACTGGGCTATCAAAAGTAATTTTTTCTTATGCATAAAAACTTCAAAATCATAGAGAGAGAGGCTCTGTGCCACTCCATCTTTTAGGGACAAGATGGATGTTGGTTCTGCCATCATCAGTATTTGAAATGCATAGCTTAGTTGTCCTGATGTTTGCATGCAGTTTATGGACAGTTTACAGATAGAGGAAGTGAGCAACTGAAGACTGAATGTGGTAAGTTTCTACAGGTAAGACCTGGAAGTGATGCAAATCACCACTGCAAGGGAGGCTGGGAAATGTAGTCTAACTGTAGTCTAGCCATTAGATGAACAGAGAGCCAGGGTCTGCCCAGTGAGCCCAGCTTTCCCTGCTAGAAACAGGATGAAGGAAGACATTCCAGCCAGAAAGCGTGGCATAAGCAGGGGCAGAAATTTTCAATATGTGTTCAGGGACTATAAGTAGTTGAAATGGTCTATGACATAGAATTCATGAAGGAGCATACTGGGAGCTGCAAAGGGAGGCTGAATCTACATTGAACAGAGCTTTAACTATCACATAAGGGGTTTAAACTTATAATCACCGGGGACCTTTATTAAAAGGTTCTAAAATGATTTTCACTGAAAAAAAATCTTTCAAGTAGATAGAGCTAAAGATATTCATCAATGAGGTAAAAGGAGATAAATGAAGAAAATCTGGATAAGAATTGTCTCTGCTGTATTTTTAAAAGCCTTGATTTAAAAAATGTTTTAAAAAGATAGTAAGGGCCCTTTAAAAATGTTTCAGTGGACACACTATGAGATAATAAAACCAGTAAGGAGGAAAACAGTATTTACCTATCTATGCATTAGCTTGTAATTTTATATAAGAACTATTAGTCAGTGTGTGACCACTTTGAAAGCTCTAGACAATGAAAATTTTAGCCAAAGGTATTATTTTATGGGAATCTGTAATATCGCAGCAGGAATGGTTCACCCCTCTGCTTAAAATCACAGGGGCTTGATTCACTTCTCCTTCTCCAAATGTGTCAGAATTGACTTTGCAAGCAATGCCAGAGGAGACTACTTCCATCAGTATTATAAATTTATTCAGTAGATAAGCTGCGATTAGAAATGAACTGCCTCAAAGAGTCACAAAACTCTTCTGTAGCACCACGATTTGTTGTTTTTCATCACCTCTACCTAGCCTTGTAATGTTAAGTCCAACTAGAATCGACACCAACACCATATTTGCTCATAAATCTCTTGTTTCGAGGCCAAAGATGGGGTCCCCTGTACATCTTTTTGCTAAGAAACACTCATACAGAATACATTCCAGGTATTCCCATTTTGGCAGATGTATGGCCTCACCCCCAAACACTTAGGAGGCTGGGGATTTGCCAAGACTTTTTAACGACTGCCCTTTTATAAAGGGATAGAGTTTTTCTGGGCTCTTGCTCTTCAAGTCCTACAGAGATATGCATACCATTCTTTGCAACCTAGCAAAATATTTGTCGGTCTTATGGAGACAGCTGATAAAACGGAAAAGATTTTAAAATTTAGAAGCACAATGGTAAAATCAACCCGAGCACCAGTTGTTAGCAGTTGTTGACCTTGGACAAATTATGTAACTTCCATGAGCCTAACATGAAAATAGTAATACCTAATAACACAGGCTCCTGTATGACTAACATAATAGATATCATGTACCTAATAGTGCCTGTCACATAGTATGCTATAAAATATATGTTCTTGACACAGGCTCCACTTCCCCCACATATACTGTGTTCAACTGCTGGCCTTGCCTGTGATGGGCAAAGCACTGAAATCCAAATCTCAGGCCTATCCTATGCTGGGTATAAAGGTAGGACCTGCTGTGCTGCTTGTGTACAGCCTACTGTCCAGGTACAGTACCTCCAGTGGGTCATATTCTCTGCACATTGTATACTACCACAGTCCTCACAGTCGTTGACAATGATTAATCCCCTTGAAATTAAATTTACACTGGCTGTTGTATCTTGATAGAGACACACTAGGGTTTATAAGGGCTATTAAGTACAGAGTACAGAGAAAAATTACTGAGTTTTTAAGGGTCTCTGTAAAGGGACAGCACAAGAAACTCTTGTTTGTTTCATTTGTCCTTACTACCTCCAATCTTTACTTTTCCAAAGATGGCACCATCATTCCAGTGGGGCAATTCTTCTGTTGCTTTTTCCCCATTCTGAGGTCAGCTACAGTTTCTCTCATGTTTTCTTCTAGGTGTTTGTTTCAGACCTTACATTGAGATAGTCTACTTTAATTTTGTATGACATTATTTATTGGTTTCTGTAGATGCTTTTTATCTGGCTGAGGAAGTTCTATTCTACTCTTAGTTTATCAAGAGCTTTTTTCAACATTGGATTTGGATTGTATCCTGTGCTTTTTTTCCTACACCTATTAACATGATAATATGGTTTTGCCGTTTTAGTTTTTTAATATGGTGAATTAAATTGATGGATATTTGAATGTTAAGCCAGCATTCTTGGGCCCTGATGTATTATCCCTTTTATACATTGTTGGATTAGATTTGCTAAAATTTGGTTTAAACGATTTGCATCTATCTCCATGACTGATTTTGGTCTTCAGCTTTCTTTTCTTGTGATGTCTTCTTGGGTTTGGTATCTGGGTAATGCTGATCTCACTGAATGAGTTAGCATATATTTCTTTCACTTCAATATTCTAGAAGAGAATTGCTATGTAGAATTGGTATTAGTGCTTGTTTACATGTTTGAAAGAATTTCCAACAAAGCTGTCTAAATCTGGAGTTTTCCTTATAGGAAGATTTCTAAACTACAAATTTGATATGGCTATGCAGGTTATCTATTTCTTTTTTAATGAGTTTTGATAATTTCTTTCAGGGAGTTTTCTCATTTCAATTAAGTTGTCAAATTTTATTGGCATAAAGTTGTTTATAATATTCCCTTATTTTGTTAATATCTCTAGTGATGTCAACTCTCTCATTCTTGATATTGTTAATGTGTCTTCTTTTTTCTTTTCAAGATCATTCTGAGTATAGGTTTATCAATTTATTGATTATCTTAAAAAAACAACTTTTGGTTTCATTGCTTTTTGCTATTGTTTTTCTGTTTTCTACTTCACTGATTTCCATTCTGATCTTTATTATTTTCTTTCTTTCACTTATGTTCTAATTTGCTGTCATACATTTATGTATGTAATAAACTCCACACTACATTGTTACTTTTAAGATGCAAATTATCTTTTAAAGAGATTTTAATAACAATAAGAAGGAAAATCTTATATATTTGCCCTTGTAAATTTCTGATGTTCTTTTTTCCCCTATGTAAAACCAGACTTCAAATTGATACTATTTTCCTCTGCTTGGAAATCTTCTTTTAAAGTTTCTTATAATGTGGATATGCTGGCAATTAGTTGTTTCAACTCCTGGATTATGAAAAGTTCTTTTCTTTGCCTTGATTTTCTGGAGTATAGAATTCTAGGTTGACAGGTTTCTTTCTTCCTTTCAGTACTTTCTCCACTATCTTCGCATTTGAATAATTTCCAAGAAAACATCTTCTGCCATCCTTATCTTTGTCCTTATATATGTGATGTGTCTTTTTCTCTGGCTGCTGTTAAGATGCATTCTTTCTCATTAATTTTGAGCAACTATAATCTAACTTGCAGTTTTTATTGTGTGTCTTGTTCTTTGGGTTCATTCAACTTCAGATCTGTGGGTTTACAGTTTACATCAAATTTAGAAAACTGTTAGCCATTGTTCTAAAGTACCCTGTGCTCTCTGTGTTTCATTTTGGATAGTCCCTATTTCTATGCCTCCAAGTTTCTAAACTTCACTTTTGTAATGTGTAATCTATCATTAATTCTATCTGTTGTACTTGTCATCTCAGACATTGTAGTTTGCACCTCTAGAATTTTGATTTAGGGATTTTATATCTTTCATTTCTCTACCTTTCTCAATACATTGAATAAAATTATAATAATGGTTTTAACGTTCTTGTCTGCTAATTTTACCATCTATATCAGTTCTGGATTATGTGTGTCAATTTCACACTTAATCTTAACAAACGTAAGTGCATTTTTAATTCTCATTTTGTATTTTACTGCTTTTCATGCTTTATAATTTTTATTGGACACTTTACATTGCAAATTTTATGTTGCTGGATATTTTCATATTTCTCTAAATATTTTTACATGTTATTCTGATATATAGTTATGGTACTTGGAAGATTTATCTTTTCAGGTCTTGCTTGTAAGATTTGTTAAACAGGACCAAACCAATGCTCAATCTGCAGCTAACTCTTCCACTGCTGATATTTGTCTCAGTACTCTACCTAATGCCCCACGTGTCATGGATTTTTTCCAGTCTGGCTGGTGTAAACAGTTATTACTCCTGGCTCTGTGTGAGCACTGGGCATAGTTTTCTCTAATCCTCTTGGATGGTTCTTTCCCTAGCTTCAGGTAGACTTCCTCATATGCATATACCAGTTCACACTCACCTGACTCCTCAAGCAAGAACTCTCTGGAGTTCTCTTTCTGTAAAGCAATCTCATCTCTTGTGCTCTGCCCTCTGAACTCTAGCTGCCATGGTCTGCCTGGAAACCTTTCAGCAGTCTGTCTTCTCAACTCAGGAAACCCACTAGTCCCCTCCTGGATTCTTCCTTCCTATGTCACATCCTGAAAACTCTCTGAAGGCAGTTAACTGTGGAAATCAGAGGTGAAGCCACTTATCTATCTATACAGCAAGCTCATACATTTATAACAGAAAAGACTCCTTCCTCCATGCTGTTTGTGATATGATATTCAACAAGGAATAGATTCTCAACTAATTTTGCTGAACTGAAAGAAAACTGAATACATCCTCCAAAGTATAATAAATTAAGACCTTAGGGGATAACTTTACTTGCTTATACTCCAAATCTCTTTCACATCCCTTTAATCTACCTGTTTACCAGGAGAATTCCAGAAGGTGATCTGGTCAACATACATTTTATTTTGTTGCATTCATAATTAAAAGACAAATAAGTTAGGTGTTTTTCCTTGCTCTTCAAGAGTTAGAAACAAGTGTTTTAACATCCAGAGGAAGCCCCCTACCTTTTGTTTATTTATTTATTTATTTATTTATTTATTTATTTATTTTGACAGAGTCTTGCTGTGTCACCAGGCTGGAATGCAGTGGCCTGATCTCAGCTCACTGCAACCTCTGCCTCCCAGGTTCAAGTGATTCTCCTGCCTCAGCCTCCCAAGTAGCTGGGATTACAGGCGTATACCACTACGCCCAACTAATTTTTGTATTTTTAGTAGAGACAGGATTTCACCATGTTGGCCAGGATAGTCTCGATCTCCTGACCTTATGATCCAACTGCCTCAGCCTCCCAAAGTGCTGGGATTACAGGTGGGAGCCGTCACGCTCGGCTGATAAGCCCTTAAACTTAGAACATTATAATATCAATGGGAACGGATAAATGTAAAAATAAAATATTTCTGCTCCCAGAAGTCTAAATCTGTGAGGATGGAAGTAACAAGAGGAACAGAAATAGCATTACTATCACCCATAGACATTTCCCAAGATGTTTCAGAAAACTAGTATGACTTGTAATGACCAGTAATAATTAATTACTAAACACCACTGCTCACTGAAACATTTTAAGTTTTGGGGAAGAGAAATTCTCTTTCTCTAGTGAGTCTCCTTCTCTGAATATGACAGTCATCACACCTATCACACCCCAGCAAGCAAAGGAAAGGATGCTTTGACTTGTTTTTACCAAGTGTCCTAGGTCCTCATACACATGTCCTCTTTAGGGCAGTGGTTGATCCATGGACAAGGTGCTCTCCTTTGCTGTCTCGTGGCACCACCATCAATTTCTCATATAAAGATAAAACACTGGGGGCAGTGGCAAGACTGTAAAATTTGAAGTCAGATGGTAGATATTCAAGTCTGCCAAGTCTGCTCAGCTGCTTATTGTATGTACAATGTTGAACAAAATGACCTCAATTTTTGTTGGTTTTCTAGGACTACCACTACAAAATACCACAGATGAGATGATGTAAACAACAAAAATCTACTTTCTCACAATCCTAGAGGCTGGAAGTCTAAGATCCAGGTGTTAGCAGGTTAGGTTTCTTCAGAGACCTTCCTCTTTGATTTGGAGGTGGCCACCTTCTCACTGTTCAAGACCAGCCTGCCCAACATAGCGAGACCCATGTCTACTAAAAGTACAAAAATTTAGCTGGGCATGGTGGTGTGTGCTTATATTCCCAGCTACTTAGGAGGCTGATACACAAGGATCTCTTTCACCCAGGAGGCAGAAGTTGCAGTGAGCTGAGATTAGGCCATTGCACTTCAGGCTGGGTGACAGAGGAAGACTGTCTCAAAAAAAGAAAAAGAAAAAGAAAAAGAAAAATATGGGGAAATGATTGCAATGCATTAAATGGAAAAAAAAAAAGTTACAAAACACTGGTACAGCTTGTGCCAATGTTGTTTTTAAAAAAGTAAGTGCATAGACTGTATGTTCATTAAAAGAAACCAAATGCTAATACTGGTTTTCTCTGAAAGATTGGATTATAGATTTTTTTTTTTCTCTTCACAGATTTCTGTATTTGTTCCTTAGAATATTCTTAAGTGACCATTTACTGCACTTACAATTAATCAGGAAAAGGGCAGTAAGTGTTATAAGTAAAATCATCCTGTCTTATTTCTCAGGTTACCCAAGAGACTCAATGAGAAAATGCCTATGAAGCCCTTTGGGAAAAAGCCAAGCGCTATTTGAATGTCAGTTACTATTACTATCATACCTGGTTCTACTGGACTGCTTTCCACGACTAGCTGAACAGAAAGTTCGAGATGCAGAGAAGTGAAGTTGACCTGGCCACAGGGGTGGGACAGGTGAGGGAAGAGGGTCCAGGTTCCACCTCAGTGCGTCTTAACCTCAGCTGCACTTCAGAACCATCCGGACAGCTTTAAAAATACAGATCAACTGGATGGAAACTTCCAGGTATGGGACCCAAGCATCAGCATTTCCCAAGAGCTCCCCAGTAAATTCCCACACATAGCCAGGTTGAGAACTCCTATTTTAGATGAAGGCAAGACTTTGCACTTTTAGGCACCATGTTGTCATTTGTTGAGAGTAAAGGGCAGGGAGAGGGTCTGGGATAGGTCAAGCCCTGAAAGAAAGCCTCGAGGGTCTGGATGTCCTCATGCAATCAGGCCAGTGCTGTGTATTAGAGTTTGACATTTGACATTTTCCACTGGGCAGGGTTGGGAAAACTGAAGTCTGAGGATGCTCAGAAACTCTGTCTAGTTCCCTTGCAGAAAACTTTCCTAGTCTATGTGGTATAGATAATAATGACAATGTACATTTCTAGAGCAGATTGCAGCTATCAATTCAGTTTCCTAGGCATCATTGAAACCACCCCATAAGCTTTATAAGATTAACCAGAGAAGAAGGGAAGGGGAGAAACAAAAATAAACCAAGTTGGCAGCACACCTAACATGAATCATTAAGTCAGCTCACTCTCTGACCTGCTTCCTAAAACTATGGCGGCTTGGTGCCTGTTGTCCTAGAATCATGTAGACCTGGTTACAAGATTCCAGTTCTTCTTAACTGCTCTATAGATAGCAACTTGAACATCATGAAACGTTATGTTTTCCCTTTGGGACATTCTTCAGGTCTTATGCACTGATGAAATTACTACGTCAGCCGCTCGGAAGGATCCCACAGACTCGACTGGTCCGAACAGCCCCATAAGAAGCTGACCCACCAAGGAATGCAGTTTCTACATCCTGATGACTTCATCCCCCTTACCCTGACCAATCAACAACCCCAATTTTCCAGCCCGTTTCCCTCCATGATCCCTTTAAAAACCCTAGCCCAGAACTCCTTGAGGAGATGGATTTGAGGTTCACCTCCCATGTCCTTGCTCAGCACCCTGCGATCATTGCATTAAACCCATTTCTCTGCTGCATCTCTGCTTCCTCAGTGTGATAAGTCTATTACTGTGCAGCAGGCATAAGAACGTGCTGGTCCTATAACATTACTTCACTGGGGCCTTGTGATCCTTTTCTCTTTTTTTTTCACATTAATGGATATTTACGCCAATATGAGAAGCTTTAGTGAGGTATAATTGATATACAATAAACTGTACACATTTAGGTATATAACTTGATATGTCTTTATACATGTACACTCCTGTGAAACCATTACCCATTCTCAATGAAATTATCCATAACCCCACAAACTTTTCTTCTGTTTCTTTGCAGTCAAACGCCATGTTTTCCTCACCACCATCTCCATCCAACCACCCATCTGCTTTCTGTTACTAATGATTAGTTTGCATTTTCTAAGATTTTATATAAATGGATTTATACAGTATTTGCGTCCTTTCGTGTGCCATAATTATTCTGAGATTTATTCATGTCGTTGCTTAATAGTATTCCATCGTATGGAGATTACACAATTTATCCATTTTCCTACAGATGGACATTTATTTCCAGTTTGGGGCTACTACAAATAGAGCAGCTATAAACATTTGTGTACAAATCTCTGTAGGGATATATGCTTTCAATTCTTCAGATACCCGGAAGTGAAGTGGCTGTCATATGATAAGTATATGTTTAACTTTTGAAGGAACTAATTGTTTACCAAGTGGTTGTGCCATTTTACATCTTTCACGAGGAGTGCATGAGGATTCTAATTCCTCTAAACCTCTGTCAACAGTCAGTATGGTGAGTCTTTTTCATTGTATCTATTCTTACAGGTGTGTAGTGATTTCTCATTATGGTTATTTCCTTAATGGTTAATGATAAACTTCAACCTTAATCTCACATTGTGATATTGTGATTTTTATTTAGAAATATGTATATTTTGATCTTCCTCCCCAGTTCCTCCCACAAAGATCCTAAAGCCCTTGTAATTTCCTGAGCAATAGGGGTGCTAGGTGTAGCTTTTGTTCTCATTTTGATCTTTGACCTTGGTTCGTGACACAGAGATCTTAATCCTTTGGAATTTTCTGAGTGTTAGGAGTGTCTTTTGTTCTAATGAGGCAGCTCTTGGTGGGTTTCTGGATGGGAGCTGGTCACTAGAAAGACCAAGCCACAGTTAGAAGCTTGTACCTTCCAGCCCCACCTCTCCTCTTCCAGGAAGGGGAGATTGAGTTAATAATAGATCGTGCCTATGTGACGAAGCCTCCATTAAAATCCCTGAACTATGGGGTTCAGAGAATTTCCAGGTTGGTGAACAAGAACACATCTACATGCCAGAATAGGAGTGCGCCCCAACAACATGGACAGAAGCTCCTGTACTCTGGACCCTTCCCAATCCTTCGTGTATCCTCATCTGGATGTTCATCTATAACCTTCAAAATATCCTTTGTAGTAAAACAGCAATAGTAAGTAAAGTGGTCCCCTGAGTTCTATGAGTCATTCTAGCAAATTATTGAACCTGAGGAAGGGGACCATGGGCACCCCAGTTAATAGCCAGTGGTCAGAAATACCAGAGACCCGGGGGCTGGTCATGGTAGATCATGCCTGTAATCCTAGCACTCTGGGAGGCCAAGGTTGGCAGAGGAGGCCAGGAGTTCAGGACAAGCCTGGTCAACATAGTGAAACCCCATCTCTACTAAAAATGCAAAAGTTATCCGGGGGTGGTGGTGCACACCTGTAGGCCCAGCTACTAGGGAGGCTAAGGTACAAGAATCACTTGAACCCAGGAGGTGGAAGTTGCAGTGAGCCAAGATCACAACACCGCACTCCAGCCCGGGCAACAGAGTGAGTAAGACACCATCTCACAAAAATTATAAAATAAAGATAGTACCAGAAGCCTGGACTTACACTTGGCATGGGAAGGTGGGTAGAGACGTGTCAGGGTTTTGGGACTCAACCCTTAATCTGCGGGATCTGACTCTAACTTCAGGTAGTGTCAGAATTGCAGAACACCCAGTTAGTGTCCACCAGAGAAGTAAATTAATGTCTGGGGAAAATCCCCACATATCTGTTGACAGACATGTTCTGTGTTGAGTGTTGATAATACAATATGAGACATCAGTTTTTTTCCTACCACACACATATGATATCCAACTATTAACTCAAAATGAAAATGAATTATAGACCTAAATTAAAAAAAAAATAAAGCTTTTAAAAGAAAACTCACTTGCAAAACACATTTGCAACCTTGGGTAGGCAAAGATTTCTTAGGATGGGACACAAAAGAAAATATAATAACATTTATAAAATAATAAATTGAGCATCCTCAAAACTAAAAACTTCTATTCCTTTAAAAATAATATTAAGAGAATAAAAATACAAGCCACAGACTGAAAAAATTTTTTGCAAAACATTTATCTGCTAAAGGACTTGTATCCAGACTATATAAAGAACTCCTTGGCCAGTCACAGTGGCTCATGCCTGTAATCCTAGCACTTTGGGAGGCCAAGATGGGCTGATCAATTGAGGTCAGGAGTTCGAGATCAGCCTGACTAACATGGTGAAACCCAGTATCTACTAAAAATACAAAACTTAGCCAGGCATGGTAGTGTGCACCTGTAATCCCAGCTACTCAGCAGGCTGAGGTAGGAGAATTGCTCGAGCCTGGGAGGCAGAGGTTGCAGTGAGCTGAGATTGCACCACTGCACTCCAGCCTGGGCAACAGCACGAGACTCCACCTCAAAAGAAAAAAAAAAAAGAATTCCGAAAACTCAATAAAAGAGAACAGTCCAATTTTTTTTTAAATGGCCAAGAGATTTAAATAGATACTTCACCAGAGAAGATAATATGGATAGCAAATAAAAACACAAAATATGCCCAACATCATTAATCCAAGTAATCACTTTTTAAGCCAGGTAGGTATAATTATTATTACTATTACTTTTATTATTATTCCCATTTTGCAGATGAGGAAACACAGATTCAAGTGACTATGACTTAAGATGATACAACTAGCAAATAGAAAGTCTGTGCCGGAGTCTGACTCTGGCCCCGTGTTTTTCCCTGGCATGCCTGATAAGCAGAGAGCCAGGAGTATCCTGTGAGGCGAGCTGGGGGTGACTGAGTGGGCATGTGGGGGCATCACCCAGAGACAGCCATATGTAAAATGGGATGAGGTGAGGGGGAGGGACAGGAAAGTCTAAGCAAACCACGGTCAGGAACATACTGAGAGCAAGGAGCACACAGACACTGCCAGGCTGGGACACAGCCGAGGCTGGAAGCAGGTGAGTGGCACGGGGACCAGAGATCAGTGCAAGTCAGAAGGGCAATACCCAGGCAAGAGATCCAAGCAGCAGACTCAGAGACTGGCTCACCCACAGAAGCAGAAAACAGAACGGTGGCTACAGGGGCTGGGGGCAAGGAGGGTTGGAGAGATGTCAGTCAAAGAATACAAAATTTCAGGTAGGAGGAATAAGTTCAAGAGACCTATGGTACAGCATGTGACTGTAGTTACTAACGATATATTGAATTCTTGAAAATCGCCAGGGGAATAGATTTTAAGTGCTCTCACCACAAAAAAGAAGTGTGAGAGCTAATGCGAATGTTCATTAGATCAATTTAGCCATTCTACAATGTATACATATTGTAAAACATGTTGTATATTATAAAGATATATAATTTTACTTGTCAATTTCTAAAAGAAGACATGTTCAGTTAATGCACTTGTGAAAATTGTCTCCAAAAAAACAGGAATTTAAAAAAAAAAAAAAGACAGTAAAGGCAAAAGCCATTTTTGGTCAAAGAGAGGAACCATAGCCTCATGCTGGTGGAACAGGGGTAGGAGGGTGTGAAGCAGGTCTCAGCAGCCCACTCCAGGGAGGCGATCATCAATTTCTCTTGGAGACTGAGACATAGAAAGTCACTGGTGGGGTTGGACGTGGTGGCTCACGCCTGTAATCCCAGCACTTTGGGAGGCAGAGGTGGGCAGATTACCTGAGGTCAGGAGTTGGAAACCAACCTAGCCCACATGGTGAAACTCCAGTGTCTACTAAAAATACAAAAGTTAGCCGGGCATGGTGGCAGGTGCCTGTAATCCCAGCTACTCGAGAGGCTGAAGCAGGAGAATCTCTTGAACCTGGGAGGCAGAGATTGCAGTGAGCCAAAATGGCACCACTGCACTCTGGCCTGGTCAGCAGAACAAGACTCGGTCTCAAAAATAAATAAATAAATAAAAGTCACTGGTGGGAGTTGAGGGAGTGATTTATTTGGCTTCTTGACTTTGTTCCCAATTTCTGTTTTAATTGTACCTTGATTATGTGGCCTTGAAATGAATAACTGAATTTTTTAAAATCCTACTTATCTTAATGCTTTCAATCACATCATCAATCTCACTAATCAGCAGCCTCAACCTGCTGCTTGATTGTGTTGTTTTACAGATTTGGGGGTAATTCTGAAGCCAACAGAAAGGTCCAGATCACCTCTGAACCTGACAAGAAGTCACTTTGTGCCTGAATCCTATAAGAAGATTGGCATTGCCCATTAAGGAAAAGATGCAGAGGGTGGAGGACACGGTGGAGGGGATTTCTAAAATACAATGACCCAGCCCAGCTGGACATGGTGGCTCATGCCTTTAATCCCAGCACTTTAAGAGGCAGAGGCAGGTGCATCTCTTAAGCCCAAGAGTTCGAGAGACTAGCCTGGGTAACATGGCAAAACCCAATCTTTATACAAAATACAAAAATTAGCTAGGCATGGTGGAGCCCATCTCTAGTCCCAGCTGCTTGAGAGGCTAAGGTGGGAGGATTGATTGAGTCGCAGAGATTGAGGCTATAGCGAGCCATGGTTGCACCTGGGTAACAGAGCGAGACTCTGTCTCCAAAAAAAAGTTTTTTTAAATATAAAATGTCTCAAATTAAACATTCCAGGTACTTTGACCCCCAAAGGTAACTTTGCACATACGCAAGTTACCTTTCACCATCCTGCTCTAGCTGGGCCATCCTGGGCTAAGCCACAGGCAGAAGCACATCAGAGGCTGGATAAAGTTACAAAGGTCTCTCCAGCAGTGTCCCAGTACTGTCAGTACAGGACGGAACATCCAGAAGAATAACCATTTACCCAAGTCCAAGACTCCTGAAAGCTGATCCTGCAAAGAGCCCCAGGCTTTCTGGACTTTGGACCCAGAGCTGTGTTGTCAGGGAGGCCAAACACAGCCCTAACCTAGCGCTGCCCAGTCCAGTCCGTTCCCAGAGACTACCTGGCTTCCGCCGTGATCATTTCAGATTCACTAAAGGAACATTTGCCTTGGGCAGTGCATTTTTAAGAGGTTAATCGTTTCAATTCCTTAGCTTGTAGCAGAGGGTACCACAAAATACTTCCCTGGCTTCCCCTCCTCCCGGAAGAATACAAGTGCAGCTGCAAAATAGAAATGCATCAAGGTGTGTTTAATCAAAAGGCTCTATTATATCAGTAAATGTCACATAACCCCAAAATAGCATTTGCTATGGTCATACGCTTGGAGTCCTCATGTGAACTTTGGCCTCGTTCCCCAAATGCCAGCCAACCAAACATCCTGAAGGTCATCTGCCACTGCATTTTCCACGAAGCCAAAAGAAGTAGAGCCATTTAGAGCTGGATGGGCCCTTGGAGATTGACTAGGCCAAGGCCATCATATCACAGCTAAGGAACAAGGACAGCAGCTAACACTGATTGACCATATACCGTGTGCCAAGAACCATGTCAACATTTAATACTTCCTGTAATCCCCTTCAGAGTTAGTACTTTTATATTCCTGTTTAACACATGAGGCTGTAAGAGTGGCTAAGTAAGCAGGCTGGATGTGGTGGCTCACGCCGGTAATCCCAGCACTTTGGGAGGCCGAGGCGGGTGGATCACCTGAGGTCAGAAGTTCGAGACCAGCCTGACCAACATGGAGAAACCCTGTCTCTACTAAAAATACAAAATTAGCCTGGCATGGCAGTACATGCCTGTAATCCTAGCTACTCGGGAGGCTGAGGCAGAAGAATAGCTTGAACCCAGGAGGCGGAGGTTGTGGTGAGCCAAGATCGAGCCATTGCACTCCAGTCTGGGTGACAAGAGCAAAACTCCAACTCAAAAAAAGAGTGGCTAAGTAATATGTCCAAGGTCACACAGTCAGGAAATACATGTGCCCTACCTCCACCTTGGTCCTTTGAGCTCTGAACTGCTGCAGTATATTGGCAGTTTCTCCAGCAAACAAGGCTATGTGAACTTCCAGATTATGGAATCCTGGTGAGACTCTCTTTCAGGTGGAGCTTGCCATTTCCATAGCTGGCATGTCACCTACAATCACAGAAAACATTGCACCTACACGCCCCACAAGCCCAGCACTGCTGTAGTAACAGCTTCGTGTTTGTGTTGAATTACAAAATGCTCAAGCTACATGGGGCTTCTGAAGCCACACAGGCCACATCTTCATTTTAGACATGAGAATTCAAGACCTGGAGAGATGAAATGGCCTTCCTAGGGGATACCCTCACTAGGTAGACACGGAGCAAGGAAGAGTGTCTTGGAGTTAAAAACAGAATGCTATTCTAGTTACTCCATCTCTATTTTTTCTTTTTCCTGAAAGTACAGTTGGACCTACTGGATCGATGGTAGAAGCTGATGAAAACGATCGTCATCCTCATCTGAAAAAATTCCCTCTGACGTCGAGATGATTAACCTTTTAGAGGCTTTAACTTTTATTTTAGAATGCATGAAACATATAGCTCAAGGGTCTAATGTGACTTGACTTGAAAAAGGTCAGTTCCCTCTTCAGAGTATTCCAGCAATTTTATACAAGGATGTACATGAATATAGATTTTTTCCACTAGAGGAACGGGACGATCAAAATTCTCCACCTCTCAGTTGTTTTGGAAGCGATTGTGCCTGTGGGTGGATCGCTGAGCTGTCAGCACAGGGCGTGCACACGGAGAAGGAGAACACTAGGCCCCTCCATGCAAGCAGTTCAGACTCCTGGAGAATCTGCTTCCTCATTTTCCATTCCATAAAAACGAACAACAGCAGAAGAACTGAGAGGTATGTGTATTCTTTGAGATTAATTAAATATAGGAAAAAAGAAGAAGAAAGAAAATGAATGGGGCGTGGAAGGAATAGAAAACCAGCCAGGGTGAAAGAGAGGGAAAAGAAAAGAAGGAAGAAGATGAACGAAGATTATTGATGAGGTGGAGAAAAGGCAACAGTGCCACACCCAGACAATGTCCCATGGCAGTTATTTGCAGGTGCCAAGAAAACACCCAAGCCAGCAGGCAGAACCCTAATCCAGATTTACTGGCTAGGAGCTAAGCTCCAGTCTTGCAGGTGGGCGGGGAGGGTCAGGGCCTGAAACGACAAATGCTTGATGGATTCTATACCTTCCAGCAGGGCGGATTGAGGTGAGGCCTTATCACTGGTACAGGAGGGAGAGAGACCAGGTAAGTCCTCAGTAGGTTCCTGAAACAGGGAGTCAGGCCAAGGAACCAGGTCAGAGGCCCGGCCATCGGAACTGGGGCCACAGAGAGTTAGATCTTGGAGCCAGGCCAGAGCACACTGGTGAGAACCAGGTCCCAGGTGAGGGCTGGACCTGCAGCAAGCCTTTGATTCTACAATGAGGTTGAGCTACAGAATGTTGGCTCAGAACTCTATGGTCACAACTGGCCCTAGAGACTCTGACAAGGCTGGGTGGACAGGGAATGGGAGGGAGTCAAGGAACTTGAAGTATGATGAGGAAACAGGTGTGAGTGGATGGACCCTGGAGGACAGAGATCTGTGGTTTCTGGGAGCCAAGGCCCATGGTACCTAAACTGACCTCATCAAATGGAAGCACATTCGGAACCAGAGAACCCCAAATGTAGCCATGCTCACCCCCAGGTAAACCGGGGGTGGTGAAAGAAACTGAGAATGTTTCGGCTGGAAAAGAGAAAATTCAGCACAGGGGAAGCAGTCTATCAACTTAAATATTTAAATGGCACATGAAAGAAAGTCTAGGTGCATTCTGTGCATCTAGTCAAAAAGAACTGAGCCCAGTGGGTGGAATTCCTGGAGAATAGTCTTTTATCTCAATATAAGGAAAAACATTAGTACAGCCTGCCTCCGTGTGTTCCATAAGCCCATTCACTTTCCATTCATTCAACAAGTGCTTACTGATTAGGGTAACCATACTGTCTGGCTTGCCTGGCACAGTGACAATTTATATTCTGACATCAGTTCGCACCTGGTCAGCACCTCCTTTACTCCCAAAGTGTCCTAGTTTGAATAATAAATTATATGATCACCATACTCATTGAGCACCTGCCACATGCCAAGAACTAGACTGAACAATGAAGACACAATTAAAACATAATCCCTGACTTTGATGAGTTCATAGTCAGTCTAGTGAGATAAGGAGATATTAAAAGAATAAATTAGAATATTATACCATAAGAGCTCTATAATATCAGGAATAAAGAGGAGCTCACAGCTCATTCAATACCACTTTCATTCATTAATTTACTTAATAAATATATGTTGAATAAGTGCTGTGTGCCAGGCACTATACAGGGACCATGGATCTAATACTGAACCAAACAGAACTCCTCCCTTCCCTCATGAAAATTATCTAACAAGTTCACCAAACTGATAAAAGTCCCATTTGTTTCTGAGAATTCTACCTGGTCGGTAAATTTTCATGTATATTTAGCCAAATTAGTCATTTGAAAGCTGCCAGTCATTGGTCCTAAGCCTACTCCCTGAAGTCCCATAGAATCCAATCCCTTTTCGAGGGGAACATCACACAACAGGATCTGTCGGCTGGTAGGGGGCAAGGGGAGGGAGAGCATTAGGACAAATACCTAATGCAAGTGGGGCTTAAAACCTAGATGATGGGTTGATAGGTGCAGCCAACCACCACGTCACATGTATACCCATGTAACAAGCCTGCACATTCTGCACATGTATCCCAGAACTTGAAGTAAGAGAAAAAAAGAGAAAATAAATACATATCACACTGGGAAAAAAAAAAAGAATTAAATCCCTTTTCTACATAAAAGTTGTTCAAATATATGAAGGCAGGGAATACATTTTTCTTAAGTTTTCTGTTTTCCAGGCATATGTTGTCAGTTTCATTACCTAGTTTTCCTACAATCCAGGTGTCAGACCTTTCGCCATCATTATCAGTTTTTCAATCCTGATTGTCCATGTCCCTCTGCAAAAATGAAGCCCAGAACAATCTCAGGTTACAGGTGTGCCCTGGCTGGTGCACGAAGAAGCAGTGAGACTTGGACCCCTCTGTCTCTCCATCCCATTCCTCTTGGCCAAATAAAAGTCCTAGGTCTTTTCTCAAAAGTTGCTGCTAAGCTATTACTTATATTTATATTTATTTCATTATAACATCAGTGTTTCTACAACACTATTGCTACTAGTTAATATACTACTAGCCTAATATTCTATAGAGTTATTGAGACTCGGTGTCCAGACATGCAGATCTTCTAGGACGGTTCCTACATTTTACAATGGCAGTTACTAAGGCACAAAGAGGGCAAAATCTCAGGTCATCGCACACAAGCCTGTCAAGATGTAGCTTTATGAACGCATCAGCGTCATCTTTCACGTTCCCTCTTCATTGTCCCTCATATTCTACAAGGTGTGAGGACCTAGTATATCCGACCTCCAGGAACTACCCCTCCTTCTGGGATATTCCAATTTTCAGCTCATGCTTCACCCTTAACACTAAAGCTGTGTTTTGAGAAGATTTAACTCCCTTATTAAAATCATTTAAAAGTTCTCCATTGTTTAGACGATAGAGCCCCACCTCTGTTGCATGCCTGAGACTCTGCTTCCTTCCTAGCCTATTATTTCATTATTTCTTCCTTTGTGCATTAACTTGTCAATTTGAATGGTTGCTATTTCCAAATATGCCACACATGATCGGTCCTCACTCCACCTATCTGACCTTCAACATGCAGTTCTCTCTTCCTGGAATGCTTTTCCCCACTTGGCAAACTCCTATGTCCCATTTGCAGGCTTGACTGTACGATGACATCTTCCCAAGTTCTCACCCATTACACCACCCCAGGCTACCTCCCCCACAAGCCTAGAACCTGAGCTAATTGTGCCTCTCCCTGTATTTCCTATTGCACCTCCTATAGGTGCCATCTGTGCCCCTAACACATGGTGACTTGTTACTGTCTCTTCTTTAAAATGATCCCCTTAAGGACAGGTATTACATCTACCATCAAATAAATACTCATTTCATTTATTCAATAAATATTAGTCTAACACCTATTAGGTGCCAAGCTCCGTGAAGTCCCCACCTTTATGTATCTCTCAGTTCAGGAGGATAAGTGTTCACAAAAAACAGTAACAATGGGGTAGGATGATGTTTTAACAGGGGAAGTACTGTGAGCTATGGGAGCAGTTAGGAGGGGGCCTAATCTAGACACAGGGTCATGAAAGACCTCTCTGGAGAAGTAACGTTTAAGCCAACACCCAAGACATTATCCAAGTGAAGAGTGAGATTAAGTTCAATTTATCAAGTTTATTTGGTCTTCAAGTGGCATTTTCCACCATTTCTTTAAAGTCATTAGTTAAAGATGAGGACAAGAACAGAGGTGTGTAGAACTTGACTAGCGACCTTCTCTAATCAATATTATGGAGAATATGTATGAGCAGGTACGACTGTCAAAATATTCAACAACAGGTACAACATGGCATCAACCACTGTGAGTGGACACCAGCCACAGGCAACCAGTCTACCTGCCCCATGCATACAAGCTGAATGCCAGGACTTGGGCAGAAAAAATCCAAACTGCTGTGAACTTCTCCACCTGGTGGAAGGCACAGATGCCCTAGACACAGTTGTAGCTCTGGTCCACATCTTTTACAGAAGGCTTTATTCTGCACATGAGGACAGCAGGTACACATGCAAGACTTCATACAGTTTGCCTAGAAAATACTTTCGAAATGCATGAGCTGCACACATAGCTATGTGTACCCACTCCCGCCTGTGACAAGGATCTCTCAAGTCAGACGAAACCGCTGGCTGCTGTTTGCACATACTCTTTCTCATTTAATGCTCCTTTAATACCCAGAATAAGTTCAAAAGTGCCCAGTGTCTGCCTTTCTTGCTTGGGGCTTTCTTTGCCAGCCTCGCAGTAGACTGAAGAATTCTAAACATGTGTCTACGATCCAGTGAGGCCACTGCTGTGTGAGGCCATACGTTTTATTGGGGTCTATAACCTGAGAGAGATACCAGAAAGAAACTCTGAGATGTCGCCAAGTTAAAAAAAAATGGAAAGGAAGAAGAAATCTGCCGCCGACAGCACTCTAGCCGGTTTCCTTGTGGACAGTTGGCTTTATAAAAGAACTGAAATTTTATAAAGCTAACCTTTATAAAAAGATCTATATATCTTTATAAAAAGATTTGCTTTAGACAGGCAAAATGTAAATAATACTAAACAATCAGAAAATCATCTCAAGTTTTCAGCAACTTTTTATAAAAGTAAAGAACATGTTTTGGTTTGTATCAATGCCCTCTTCCAGAGAGCAGTCTTCTGCCTTTATCCCAGGACACAAGGAATGAATGCCTAACATAACTTTGTCTTTGTTCCTTTCTCATCTCTTCATTCAAAGAATGTTTATGGAGTGCCTACTCTGCATATTTTACTTTCTTCAGCTCCGAGAGTAAAATTGTGATCCCTAAATTTTGAAGCATGTGAATCGACATATGTTACAGGAAAATAATGAGTTATTTCTATTTCTCATTATACATTTTGGAAATTCAACTGTTTATGACTTCATATTACCTATCGGTGCAGCTCAGTATTTTATGACCCTGGTTTTTGTTGCCAGAGGGGCTTTTACTCAGCTCTTGCAGGAGGTTTTCGGCCAAGCAGAGATTAAATAGAGTCCTTGCTCGACCTTTGGATCTCAGACTGATCCCACAGCGTGGAGGTGCTTGTAAGCTGAGGCCTGGGAAGAACTGCTGATCATATCACAGCCCCGTAAGGCCAACTCTCATTCCTTTTTCTTCCTTGCACGCCAAAGCTGGGTCTGATTCTCAGGCTACTAGCTTCCATGGTACCCAGAGAAGGTTCTGGTTGCATCCAGGTCTAGGCTCTTCTAGGGTATTCTTGGAGTCAGCACCAAGGAAGTGACTTCAACACATACCTCAATGTACCCTGGTGCTTCTCCTTGGCTCTAGGGTCTCAAGCAAGACTTTTGAACTTTGTGAGTCTCAGTATCTTCCTGTTAAAGTTGTGAGTGATCGCAGCTGAACCCAGAAAGTTGTTATGAGGATTCAGTAAGTTTTCCCTAGGTGGACCCTACCCTTCTTACTCATTCCACACCATCCCCAGAAGACAGGATGGTGATGGAATGTGGAGGAGGGTGTGGAACCACAAATGTACCATCTGCCCGTTCTCTGTATCAGGAAATCTGGTTACATTATTGTATTAGTCTGTTCTCATGATATTAACAGAGACATATCCAAGACTGAGTAATTTAGAAAGAAAAAAAGGGTTAATGGACTCACAGTTACACATGGCTGGGGAGGCCTCACAATCATGGTAGAAGGCAAAGACACATATTATGTGGTGGCAGGCAAGAGAGTGTGTGCAGGGGGACTGCCCTTTATAAAACCATCAGATCTCAAGAGACTTATTCACTATCACAAGAACAGCATGGGGAAAATACCCAGTGCCATGATTTAATTACCTCCCACTGGGTCCCTCCCATGACACGTAGAGGGGATTATGGGAGCTACGATTCAAGATGAGATTTGAGTGGGGACACAGCCAAACCATATCTATTGTCCAGCAAACTCACCCCAAACATGGTCAGTCACTGCTCCAGCCAAATTGGGCTGACTGAGCACTCAATCTCTGCCTATTTTTCCAAATGGGTGACTAGGGCCAGCAAAGCAGCTCACAAGTTCTGCCAACTGGGGAACTAATCCCATTGCTTCATGGAGAGCCCCAGTATGTCCATCAGGTCAGAGAAGACTGGCTGTAATTTAGGGAGATGCTGCTGGTGTTGCCATGCCTGCCCTCTCCCTCTCACCGGCTCCACCATCAGCACTCCTCTGCAACTCAAAAAGTCATTTGAAAACCCCCACTCCAGACCACTGGCTACTCTACAGAAAGGAGAACTACACTGAGGGCTTTTGGGGACTGAGGTTTCCACTGCTCAGGAATACCTCGAGTCTGAGCTCTGGGAGAAACTGAGAGATAACAGAATCAGCCACCTGTGGAAACCTTCAGAAACAAGAACATTTGAGAGACACAGCTCACACCAGTTCCTTCCATATACACACAACTTCTTTTTTTTATTTTTTCCTGCTTTCTATCTGGACAATTATAGGGGCCTCCAGCTGTTCCTGTCAGTCAAATCACCAGTATTTCCCTTCTGGTAATACATTTTTCCTGAAGCAGCAGATTCATACCTGATGCATTAGTGCTTTTTATCACCTAGCAGTATTTGTCATCCAAAGGGGTGAGCACCACAGTTACCATCCATCAGGTTATATTTGTTTGCTGCTTCCAGCCAATCATCTCACTGTAACCCACACTTCACCCACACAAAATGGCTCTAAGCAAGAAAGTAGAAACACTTAGCAGAGTTCAAAAATTTTTAGTTGTTGAGCTCCATCCATTTCTCCTTAGTAGTATTCGTCGCTTCTCAGCCCCTTCTTTCCCTCCAGAGCCAGTTTTTCAAATAATTTCAGTTTCTGGACACATAGCAGGTGTTCAATAAATATTTGATAATCTGATTTAAGTCATTGGACATAAAATAATGTTCCAGAGAACAGAGATGCTAATTGCAGAATTTTAGACCTAGCAGGAAACTCAGAAATCAAACAAGCCTCTCATTTTGGGGATGAGGAAAGGGAGCTTAAGAGAAATGAAGGGATTTACCCAAATTCTCACCCAGCTGTTTATGGGCAGCAGTGGAACTCAAATCAAGCCTCTAATTTAAAACCACATAACTTCATGATTATGAACATGTTTTGCTTGTTCTCTCCAAGGTCTGAATGTTCCAAGGTTCCAACCAAAATACAATGTTGTTTTGCTATCACCTTGACCATGGGATTCTGTGATTAATGTAACACTTTCCTTTCAAAGATGGGAAATTTTTAAAAGCTGGCAGATAAAAAACTAGAATTCCTTTGTTTGCCTAAGACAGTTCATTCAAGATTTTACAAACCTGGCTATATGCCAGAATTATTACCTGGGCAGCTTTCAAAGTACAATTTCATCACCAAATCAATCTCTGAACTTGGCAAGACTTGAGAATCTGTTTGTTGCTTGTTTTGGATTCATTTTTGTCTGTTTGTTCTCTCAGTGATTCTGATGCCCGTCAGGTCGGGAGCCTGCAGATCTAATGAACGTCTGCTCCTTAATCACCCCACACATGGATGGTGGTGAGTGTGTATTTGAAGATATTGGAGGAGGATTACACTATTGATAACCAGTTCTCCTGGAGTCACAAGTAAAGCTACCAATCAAAACACATGTCAAAAATAGTAACCTATAATAATAATGACGGTGAATATAAAATCCCACTGGCTGGACCATTTGTTCTGGTCTGGGTGCCTGGTCAGTGGGGAGAGTCCCCGAGCACTGCCCTTCCTGACACATAAGCAGCTGGCAAAGCTCTGTTGCTGCCGCTGAAACCCCAGACAGAGGCAGCAATAGAAGGGGAAATCACGAGGCAAGTGTAATTTAAAACCTTCATATTTATGTAGACAAATTCTTGTCAACACACAGTCCCAGCACTTTATCTCTCTTTTGGCTCTCATTCCCCCTCACCACCTTCTTTCCAAGTAGTTCTATGAGTTCTGGGAATGTCCAGAACTGCACATGCCCAGGACTGGAACCAATTTACCCTGAGTCATCTGTCAAGCCATAGTTCATGCTTTTCGATTGGCTTAGGTTACTAAGCAACCTCCTTGTCCCTCAGGATAATGACCCGACTCTGACTTCCAGGAAAGGCAACACAACGTGGGATCCTGGGTGCAGGAACACCAGCAGGTGGGACTCCTGCCAACCTGGGTGTGAACTCTGTGCAGTTGCCCAGGGTCAATCATTTAGTCTCTCTATGCAAAATACGGGTGAGAGGAACAATTCCCCAGCTGTTATGACTTGAGATAATGCATATAAAGTACCTAGCACAGAGCCAATGCCCCCTAAATGGTTGCTTTTATTTACATCAGCACTAGAGCAAAAGAGCAAGGGCCACAGGGAGTGCAGTGGGGGGCATATTGCATTGCCATGACAATGACAGGGACAGTCCAGTCATCATCACAGTTAACAGAGAGGAGACAATTCCATAGCCCTCCAGACCACTGCTCTCCCAGGTGCCTCTGGGGAGCTACATAAATAGCCGACCTATGTTTGTGTTGCCCCAGTTGGCATCGGGAAACTCAATGTATCATTTATTCAAAGCCTCCAGTATCCAGAAAGCTTAAGGCTGGCCATGGTAACTGGCTCCAGCATGGGCCGGTATCAGCCCCAGGCTCAGCATCAGTGGCTCTCTCAGACCATGGCTTTCACAGTTGCTTTCCACACTTTTTACTTTATAGGCTCCATCCGTGACCTGGAGCCAAGACAGCTGATCCTCTTCCAGCTCCAGGATGCCCATTTGTGAAGTGAAACACAGGGTTTTCACTTCTCCTTTAAAGGCACTTGGGGTGAGAATGGAGAGGAACCACTCAGCCAATTGTGTAAAATTGCTCTGAAATATCTCTGCCAGGAAAAGCCAACAAGTCAAAACGAGTAGGTCCTGATTGCTCAAGCATTCTACACTTTTGAATTTAAAGATGAGGAGGGGCTGGGTATGGTGGCTCACGCTTATAATCTTAGCACTTTGGGAGGCCAAGGTGGGCGGATCATGTGGTCAGGAGTTCGAGACCAGCCTGGCCAACACAATAAAACCTCATCTCTACTAAAAATACAAAAATCAGCTGGACATGGTGGCAGGCACCTGTAATCCCAGCTACAGGCTGAGGCAGGAGATTCTCTTGGACCTGGGGAAGGCAGAGGTTTCAGTGAGCTGAGATTGCGCCACTGCACTGCAGCCTAAGAGACAGAGCAAGACTCTGTCTCAAAAAAATAAATTAATTAATTTAAAAAATTAAAAATGAGGAGGGACTAGATGGTTTCGGAGATTTAAGAACAAAGTGGAAGCCAGGGCAGGGACTCCTAATCCAGCCTTACTGGCACCCTCTGTGAACATGGGCCCATGCCTTCACCTCAATTAACGTCTCAGGGTCCTCTTCCAGAAAGAGGTGGGATGGAGGATCCTCTTTGCAAACCTAGTGAGACTTAGAGCAGGCTACCTAGCTCAGAGAAATAGTGCTGGCTGCCAAAAGGCAGGGAGCACCCTTGTGTGAGGTGCAGAAAACTGCCTGTAGCCCAGCTGGGAGTAGGCAGGCAGGAGTCAAGGAAATACAGTCCTCAGCAGAGGCCAAGCAGGGAGGAGAGCGCGCCCAAGCCCAGGGGGAAGAACTAGGTGAGGCCCTCCACGTGCTGCCTGATGCTCTTGATGACAAGGCTCTTTCCATCGCAGGTGCCTGGTCTCCCTTTCTGAAAATCTGTGCTCAGTGCTACAAGGAGTCAGATTCAGGACCTGGACGCCCATAAGCATTTTTGTGCTTAATCCGCAAAGTAGCTAGGGAGGGGCCTGGGAAGAAGGAAAGCAGTGGCTGGAAGAGATCCGAGCTGGTCAGGGCACACGAGCTGTTCAGACCTTGAACCCCAGCAGCTGGGGCTTGCGTTTGCCTTCCTCTGGCACTGTGTGGATGGTGTTTGAACAAAAGAAGAAGAGCCCAGGCTCGAAATCAGGAAGCTTGCCTGGGTTTTGGCTCTAGCTCCACTGAGCGATTTACAGCCCGACTGTCAAAAAGCCTCAGACCTCTCTCTGCCTCTGTAAACTCTTGATTTATTTTGCACAGATATTACAAGAAGCCTTCTACCCTCCCAGTGATCTTGTCCAAAGTGTGATCTGCACCACTTATATCAGAAACACTAAAAACAGATGCCTGGGCCCTACCCCAGACCAGCTGAAACAAAAGATACCAGGGAAAGACCAGGAAACCCGTATTTTAACAAACTCTCAGGTGATTCTTACATACTATCACGGTTTGAAAGTCACTGAGCAAGAGGACAGAGTCCAAACTCCTTACTACAATTCCATGGGCTTTACAATCTGCCTTTGGTCCCGTTCTCAGCTTCTCAGTCTACAGCACGAGCCGACATGTAAGTCCACAAACCATAGGGTGGGCACTGGGATAACAGCATGCGTCTCAGGCATCTCAGAGCATCTCCACAATCAAGTCCTGTTATCATGCCCATTTGACAGGTGAGGACACTGAAGCTCACAGAAGTCCAGTAACTTGGCCAAGATCACACAGGAAGTATGTTGCAGGGGTCAGATTTGAATTCCTGTCTATAGGATTGATTGAAGAGTTCTCGTTCTTAATTATCTCTGTTACACCACGTTCTGAAGTCCATTAAACATGCCTGCGTACCCTGGTCAGCTGTCCCCTCAGTCTCACATGCCTCATAACACCCTGACCCTTTGCAAACATGGACTTCAAATGTCTTATTGGACCCAAAACCTCCCATGGATCCCACTAAAGAGCATTAGCTATGTTCTCCTTATGCTCAGACATCCTTTAATTTGTGTCTCTATTTCAACACTGTTAAAACTACTGTGATTTTTTGTTTATGTTCCAATGTCGTCTACTGGGTTTTAAAAATCCCTAAGACATAAAGGATGTAAAGGGCCGTGACACTGCTCCTGATGATACTACAACGGTGGACACATGTCATTAGACCTTTGTCAAAACCCACAGAACGCACAACACCAAGAGTGAGCCCCAGAGTCAGCTGTGGACTTGGAGTGATATTGATTTGTCAAGGTAGGTTCATCGAATATGTCAAATGTACTGCTCTGGTGTGGGACGTTGATAGCAGGGAAGGCTGTGATATGTGGACCAAAGAGTTAAAAAGCAAAGTGTATTTTTTAAAAAGCCTGGGCCGGCCAGGCATGGTGGCTTATGCCTGTAATCCCAGCACTTTGGGAGGCTGAGGCGGATGGATCATTTGAGGTTACAAGTTTGAGACCTGCCTGACCAACATGGTGAAACCCCAACTCTACTAAAAATACAAAAGAATCAGCTGGGTGTGGTAGTGCATGCCTGTAGTCCCAGCTACTTGGGACTCCAGCCTGGGCAACACAACAAGACTCTTAAAAAAA
>NW_016107460.1:1398136-1400323 GCF_001604975.1 Cebus imitator | reverse complement strand
AAAAAAAAAAAAAAAAAAAAAAAAAAAAAAGAAGAAGAAAAACACCTCAAAGAAAGAAGAAAAACACCTAAGACTATGTTATCTACTTCTATGACTACACAAATCTGTGTTTGGCACACAGAAAGGGCTAAACAAATGCACGTCAATGTCAGACAGCTGCTTTTCCAAAGAAGTGAGGAAAACAGACCTGAGCAGAGCCTGAGCCATGATGACAGGCAAGGAGGAGCCTGGGAGAAGGGTGAAGTAATAGAAATTTTGGAGGAAGCCTCATAGAGATGGGGAGAGTAGGTGCTGTGTCGCCAGTCCTGAGGATAAAGTGAAGACATGTGACTGTCTGCTGCATGGAGAAGGCCAGAGCAAAGCACAGAAGAGGCAGGGTAAAGAAAAACAGAAGAAAGGGCAGTGAGACACAGGCAAACTGCAATGTCCAAAGGTGCCTTGGGTGCACGTGTTTCTGAGTCTCAACTGTCGTGGAAGGCAAACAGGGCCATTAGCAGGGAAAAGAGGACCCAAGCAGTCAGCCTCTGAGGCAGGAAGGCAGATGCCAGGAAGATCAAAGGCCCATTCATCACCCAAATGTGATGCAAAGGGAAAAACCAGCAAGTGGAATTACACTGCAGGAACCCAGGCTGTAATGTCACGGGGAATGACTCCAGGAGACGTTTTAACAGCAATTCAGATGCAGGCATTAAAGACTATGACTTAAGATTTAGAAGAGGGACAATCAATAATTTAATTTGGAAGGAAAATCTAGAAGAAGAAAACCAAACCAAACACCCAGCACCCACTGGTATTACCCGTGTGGTAAGACTATTGCGTAGACCGAGGATAAAAACACCTACATATGTTTACAAACGAAATTGTGGCTGAAGACACCTTGCTGCCTCACAGGCTGGCTGAATGAGAGGTTGGGAGAGCACGTCATCATTCTGCCCATGTGCGTCCACAACTTAGATCAGAGTTGGCATCAGGCACACTTGAGTTGGAAATCCAGCTCTTTCACTTACTGGCTCTGTGACCTCGGGTAGTTTCTTAATCTCTCTGAGGCTGTTTCTTCATTAAAGATAAAAAAGGCATAGTAACACTTATCTTACAGGGCTGTTGTTAGGATTAAATGAGATAAAGTATGTAAAGTGCTTTAGAACAGCACCTGGCATCAAGGTTCTGTCAAGGATGATGGTGGTGATCATCGTTATTCTAAGTCTATGTAGACATCCTTTTCCCATTACCCCAAGGAGATTTTATCTCCCAAAGGAGCCTTGGAAATTTGTCAGATTACTTCCGTGGAAGATACTTTAGAATCTTTCTCTTATTGTGAGCTTCTCCGTGCAAGACGGTGTGCCAAGCCTAACTGAAATGTCTAAATAGGATTCCTGTCCTACTGAAGCTTCCATTCTAATGCTGGAAACGGGTGACAGGCCTTTCCACGGCCCAAGGCCATCAAGTTGCAGAAGTGCCCCATGAGCTCCACAACCAACAGGCCCCGGGATCAGAGGAGGCTGAGATAGCTCACCACTGGCATCATGGAAGAAGGGACAATTCACTAGACAGAACGAGTGGACATAAGATATGCCAAGCCCATACAAACCCTCTATAAGTCAGATTTGAAGGGCAACTGCAGTGGACAAGTTTTATTTAAATAATCCTGGTCTGGGGCAATTGGTCCAGAGGACAGGCGTGACTAAGGTGATCTGCCATTGGCTGGCCAGAGTAGAGGTGACTGAGCCAACTTGATGTAATGCAGAGGGATATGAATTGGGGTATGTGGCCAGCCCAGCCAGAAGCTTGGAGGCAGACTCTGTAAAGAAGTCAGGATGCCATGTTGGGGCCACAGCACACTTTAGTCATAAGGAAGCCAAAACTGGAAATGAGGCTAGGAGAGAAGTAAAGACATCGTGAGAGGCCAGACATGGTGGCTCATGCTGGTAATCCCAGCACTTTGAGAGGCCGAGACAAGTGGATAACAAGGTCAGGAGTTTGAGACCAGCCTGACCAACACGGTAAAACCCCTTATCGACTAAATACAAAAATTAGCCAGGCGTGGTGCTGTGCACCTGTAGTCCCAGCTACTCAGGAGGCCGAGGCAGGAGAATTGCTTGAACCCAGGAGGTGGAGGGTGCAGTGAGCCAAGATCATACCACTGCACTCCAGCCTGGGCAACAGAGCGAGAGACTCCGTCTCAGAAAA
>NW_016107460.1:1345555-1398041 GCF_001604975.1 Cebus imitator | reverse complement strand
GATAAGAGAGAAATCGGGCAGCCCTTAAGAGTGAGAGGAACCAACTGACAGAGAACGATAGGAAGACAGACAGAAGGAAGGAGAGACTGACCCATGGACAGAGTGACTCCTGGACATACTGGCCAACAGAGATATGCCAATGGACAGAGAACAAACCCGGAGGGCCGAGCTCCATTCTTAGAGCCAGGCTGTGCTGGGCACACAACTGCTAAGCTGGGGTGGGTCTTCAAGAAAGTGGGGCGTAGGCTGGTGGGGGGAGAGGGGACCAAAGCGGTCAGCTCTTTTCGTTCAAATTTCTCTACATTTCCTTTCACATAATTATAATAGCAACACACACTCCAGCACATCATCTTTGTTTTCCTTGCTCCGTGCTGTTCTCCAGCCTCCAGGTCACCTGAGACCTTAGAAAAGCACTGTCACACACACTTCACACTCAGACGACAAGGACATGTTCCAGAGGAGCTCCAATGGTATTCTGGTGAGAAAGATGAGACAGGGACACAAATCACCCACATGATTCGAGTATTTTTCAGTGCCTGTTGTTTAGCAGAGGCAGAATAGTGCTGATGTCACAACTCCAGTGTGACATGAGCTTTGGGGACAGTGAGTAAGAAGAGCTGGCTTCTGTCCCTGCCTTGGCCACAAAATTAGCTCTGTGATCTTGAGCAATTGGCTTAACCTATCTGGACATCTGTTTACAAATTTGTAAAATGAGGAGGTTGAACTGGATGTCTTCCAGATTTACTCGCCGTGCTCACATTCTAGATGCTGTGGTTCTAGGAACCCATGGTTATTTATACATCAGACTTTTTCGCAACGCCCAAACGGTATTAACAGTGTTGCCAGCCATGTCAATAATATTTTATTTATGATATTACTATGAAGTGAATAGGTTATTTATCTTCTCTCAGTACAACTTGTACTTGCATACAATTCTGACGTGCACAGCAAACCTCTCCTCCTTTGAACTCCCAAAGCATTTCAATCTAGACACCTCTTAGAGTACTCATCACATTCTGCCCTCTAGTATGGTTATTCAGAAAAATGCCTTATTGTTCGTGACTGAATGTTAAGCTCCCTGAATGCTTCCTGGAAACACAGCTGCGCAGAGGAGGAGGAATGAGGCTGCTGGAGCCGCACTCGCCTGGATAACCCCAAGGGCCCAAAATAGTACCTTGCATGGAACTGATGCTCCATACTTGCTGTGAACAGACACGTAGTTGGGAAGAATGTAAAACATAAATTGAATTTTCTGGATGAGTCTAACAAAGCTCCCATCCTTTGTTCCTCTCCCAGTGCACCAGGATGGCCAACTGGAAGCTTTGCCCCAAATTAATAAGCATTGCAGGTGGTCTGCAGTCGCACTGCTGCTAAAGGGCTTGAGGAGACGACGCCTTATGCAGACAGAGGAGCAAGTTGCCAAGAGTGTCCAGAAGTAAAGAGACAGGACACCCATAATCCTAGTTGTGGAATATATTTATGAGATGGTGCTCAGTATACAAAAAGGGAATGTTATATGGAGCAGGAGGAACCAGCCAGAATCAGATTGGCCAAAAGGCAGTTTCTCACCTGAGAAAATGAGAATTTCAAAAAAAAGAAAGAAAAACCCAGAGTAACTATCAACGGCCCTCTTTAGGCAATGTTTCTCCTCAAGCCGTGTGTTCTAATCATCCTGCAAGAAAGTTCAGATTGGGGCCCACTAGTTTTATTTCAGCAAGATTTCATCAGTCCTCTAAATGTGCCGGCAACTCCCGAGCCCTCTGTTCCCCGGACTTGCCCCCACCTCTCCTGCGGATGCTCTGGGACCCTGTTAATAATCTACTTCCAAACAGCGCCTCCGTGTCCTAACCCTTGGCCACCTCTGCCCTACCTCCAGGCCTCGTTCCCCTGCCTGCCCGGCTGAAGGACACTGGCCTCCTTTGTCACCAGAATCCCTGCACTTGCTGGGGTCAAGGGCCCTGCCTCCTTCCTCCTCCATTGGGGCCCACATCCTGCTTCTCTCCTTCCACCTCAGCAAGCCTCCACTGCACTGTCTCACATTCCAGGCGCCTTCTCCCCTCCCTATTCCTTTCTTCCATCACTAGCACTGACTCTACAAGCATGTTCAGTTAGGGATCCAGGAGCCCGTGATTTGGGGCATCTTGCTGTGCACCACCCAAGCACCTGTTGGTCTGGATTTCTGTAAGCTGCAGTTTTGTGTTAACTTGCAAGCTCTTTTTTCCTTCCCTCCCATGTTGATTCACATTAAAACGGTTACTGAGTTCAAACTTTGGGATAGGGGGAAGGCAGTTTACTCAGCTGAGGCTGGAGATGGCCGATGGGATGGCCGAAGGGCCTTGAACCTACTGTTCCTGGACAGATGTGCATCCTCCCCAGCCTGCCTGCCACGGGCACAGGGCACTGGGCTGCAGCTAGCTTCTTCCCAAGGACTGCCGGCCAGCCACACATCTCAGGGCTGCTTGCTTCTGACTGAAAATCTCACAGCACAAACTCTCTTGAACTAGCAGGAAAATGAGAGGCTGTTAAGTACCGAGACCTCTGTGAATTGTGCCAAGAGTCCTCTGCCACCCAGCCCAATGTACTGAAACAGACTGGAAAGGCCAGTCTGACAAAAGAGTTAAACCAAGGCCATATCACCAGGCTGCTGCTGCAGATCTGACAGGCACAGGACGTTCTAGAATGGCTCCACCCTGGAGCCTCCATCCATCAATCCCAGCACAGAATACCCAGCGCCGGGCTCTGACTGGTGCCCACAGATCCCCTCTCTAATGTCTCTGCCAGGCTTCTGCTTTGTTACCCGACTCCTAACTAGCTACAGAAACGGCACGCACTTTGCCCTGCGTCACTTACGTCTCTCGGTGTCCCACACGTCAGCATGCATGGCACAGAGAGCCCATGAGTTCAGAAAGACACAGCCTAGTGCCCCAGTTGGCTACTGTTTATCATCCATCGTGATAACTGGCATATGCTCAGGTGGCCACACAGGTTGTGTCTGCAACATCTGGCCAGTTGTCGATCTCCCCAGATGCATGGAAGTTGGCAGCACTGGTTCTTGTCTCCCTTCAGCCTCCTACAAAATGCAGTCCAGCCCCTTCCCTGGCATTTCTTCCTCGTGCAGTGTGGAAATCAGTTTCCGGCAGCCCAGCCACAGCTGCCCCAGCCTGCCTGCTCTTAAAGCCCACCTGCTCCCCGACCAGTCATCCCCACGAGTGTAGCCGCTTTCATTTCTGTCCTAGCACCTTCCATCAGTGGATTTACCTCTGTCAAGTGTTTCTGCCAAGCTTTTTTTCAAGGACTGCCTTAAGCACAGCAACAGAGTACACACCACCCAGAGTCTCCCTGACAGATCCTGGATGAGTCTTCTGACCAGGCAGTTTGTATTTTAGCAAGAGGAACCCAAATTTCAAATTCCCTTCCTGGCTGGTATTTCCCTTCCTAAAATACAAGGGCGCCCCAAGAATTTCTCCCTGACTGATCCATTTTTTTTCTATTACAGATGTGTACGACTTTCCTACCTCCCACCCCAGCAAATTCTTCCAACACATCTCCATCAATAAAGTCATATTTGCCTTCTAAATCACAACGCAGAATTTTCAGAAAATTTCCATGACTTCATGGCAGGCTGCTTTTTGCAATGTCTTTTTTCCTCTGTGATTCTGCCCACTGCTGCTGGTGCCCACCTAATTCCTACCCTCACCCTCCCTGAAGAAGCAATTGGTGCTGATGGTGGAGGTGAAGAAGATGATGGTGATGACAACGGTAATGAAAGCTAACATTTCCCGGGCACTGACATCGCACCGGGCACTGTTCTAAGCACTTTACATGTAAGATTCACTAAGTCTTCCCTCTGCATCTTTCTTTAGTTTTTCTGAACTCTTACCTGAGAAAACTACCAGAGTGGGCAGAGGAGGGAAGAATCCATAGTAGTGGATCAGATCAATATCAGTGTCTCCGATGTCCTGATTTGACATGTTTTATGTTCTTTATCCCTCTATCTATAACTCCTACATATTCAGGCCAATATCTTCTTGGTCCTGAACATATAACCTTGCTTTTAAACTAAGAAGTAATATTTCATTTTTAAAACTGCATGCTTTTGTAAACGAAACATTGAATTTCCAATGGTAAATCAAGAGAACATAGATTCGGGATAAGAATGGTAAGAATTCGGGATAAGAATGATTTTATTTAGGATAAAAATAGGTATTTTTAAGTCCTGCCTCTGCCAATTACTAACTTTGTGATTCTTGATGTATTTCTTAATGCTTCTGAACCTTGGATTTGTTACGTGTAGAATGAAAACAATGCACATCTTGCAGAGTTTTGAAAACTGCAGGAAGCGATGTTTGCAAAATATCTACCCTGTGGCTCTTCACCTCATAGATGCTACAGAATACCTCATCCTTTTCTAAAAACACGCCTATTGTCTCAGTGTAGCGGGTGGGTATGAAAGGCACAGATTTCTCGGCCATACTTTTCTCATTGCAAAGTCTTTCCCAGAAACCAGGGGAAAACTCTTCATGTGACATACAACACAGAAGTCACCTTGTCCATAGCATACCAGAGCTGACAATTGTTATGCATTCTGCTCCAGGCAAATTGTAGGCCTAAAATAGTCCTCTGTCCTCTTCTTCCCTGGAGTCTCTCAGTGAGTTTGCTTCGAGCTCTGTATTAGGCTGTTCTCCCGTTGCTATAAAGAACTACCTGAGACCGGGTAATTTATAAAGAAAAGAGGCTTAATTAACTCACGGTTCTGCAGGCTATACAGCAAGCATGATGCTGGCATCTGCTCCGCTTCTGATGAGGCCACAGGAAACTTACAATTGTGGTGGAAGGCAAAAGGGAAGCACACACTTCCTATGGCCAAAGTAGAACTAAGGGTGTGGCAGAGGTGGTACAAATTTTAAATAACCAGAACTCACTATCATGAGAACAGCACCTTCGGGATGGTGCTAAACCATTCATGAGAAAAACATCTCCGTGAGCCAATCACTAGGCCCCACCTTTAACACAAGGGATTACAATTCAACATGAGATTTGGTGGGGACACAGATCCAAACCGTAACAGGATCCTCAATAGGGTTTTGTCTTCTGACTTGCTTACCAGGCTCAACGTCTTCTTGACCTGAGAACACTTCAGGGTGGTGAGCACTTGAGAAAAGATTTGCAGCAGTGGCCCTCAAATATTGTCAACAGATGGACCATCAGCATCAACATCATTTGGTAGACTGTCAGAATGCAAGTCCTCAGGCCCTACTCCAGACCCACTAAATCAGGAAGTCCGGAGATCAGGCCCAGAAATCTGTGTTTTCCCAAACCTCCAGGTGATGCTAATGAAGGCTCAGGTTTGAGAACCTCCAAACAAAACAAGTGGTGGCAGTTCCAGCATGTGGCTGCAGATCAAAGGATCCACCCCCTGGAGGCACACTGTCAGCTGGCTCCACAGATGAGGCCGCTTATTATGGAAGGAAGCCCTGTGTCTCCTCACAGAGGCGTCCTTCCCCCCACACAGCCTCCCTAGCATTTCCCCTGTTGCTGTGACTTAGAAGAGACAGGAGACCTGAGACAGGCACCCAACCCAGGTGCCCTGTTACTGCTCAAGCACAGGGTTTGGAATCTAATCTCCCAGGCACCACTCTTTATTCATCCCGACACTGGTGAAGCACTTCCAACTTGCATCTGATTTATTCTCACTCAGCATGCAGGAGAACAGGTAAACCAAAGGTGTTATCAGTAACCACCCAGTCACCCACACTCTCTCAGGTGAAGCTGTGTCCTCCACAGTCCCAGAAGCCTGGCTAACCAGTTACAATTCTCTTAAGTTGGCAGGAAGCAGGGAACAGGAAAGGTCAGCTCTCAGAACTCTGGCTGTAATTTATAACCCAAAGGACATATCCCAAACACCCTTCTTCCTTCATAGAAAATGCTCTTTTTCAAGTGCTACGGTTTGAATGCTTTTGTTCCCTTCAAAAGTCATGTTGAAACTCAATCCCCTCCAAAATTCAGCTGTTGCCAATGTGATAGTAGGAAGAAGGGGGCCTTTAAGAGGTGATCAAGTCATGAGGCCTGCTCCCTCATTAATGGAATTAAGGCCCTTTTAAAAGAGGTTTCAGCTGGGTGCAGTGGCTCACACCTGTAATCCAGCACTTTGGGAGGCTGAGGTTGGCGGATCACCTGAGGTTGGGAGCTCGAGACCAGCCTGACCAACGTGGAAAAAACCTCTACTAAAAATACAAAAATAGCCAGGCATAGGAGTGCATGCCTGTAATCCCAGCTACTCAGGAGGCTGAGGCAGGAGAATCGCTTGAACCCAGAAGGTAGAGGTTGTGGTGAGCTGAGATGGCACCATTGCATTCCAGCATGGGCAGCAAGAGTGGGGGGGGGGGCGGTTCATGAAGTTCCAGTAGCTTGCTCTCTTGCCTTTCTGCCTCCTGCCATGTGAGAGTGCAGTAAGAAACCCCACACCACATGCCGGTGACTTCATCTTGGAGTTCTCAGCCTCCAGAACTGAGAAATACATTTCTATTCTTTATAAGTTACTCAGTCCTTGGTATTGTTACAGCCATGCAAGTGAACTAAGGCATCAAGATTGTGGAAGAGCCAGGCACAGCAGGTGCAGTGACTCACGGCTGCAACCCCAACAGTTTGGGAGGCCAAGGCAGGGGATCACTTGAGGACAGGAGCTCAAGACTAGCCTGGGCAAAATGGCAAGACTCTGTCTAAAATTATATACACATACACACACACACACACACACACACACACATATAATTTGTATATATATTTATATATATTAAAAATTATAAATATATATTATATATATTTATATATATATTAAAAATTATAAATATATATTATATATATTTATATATATATTAAAAATTATAAATATATATTATATATATATATGTATAAAATTTAGCTGAATGTGGTGGTATGCAGCTGTAGCTCTAGCTTCTAGGGAGGCTGAGGTGGGAGGATTGCTTACGCCCAAGAGTTTGAGCTGTAGAAACTGGTATAACATGCCTTCAGTATACTAACACTCATGCTCGGTTTTGTTTTGGCAGTTGACAAGAAGTTAATTTGCTTTAGTGAAAATCCCTCATTACAGCCTTTCTATATAAATAGCTCTTTCTTGCTGTTTTAATGTGGTGCACACTATAGCCTCACAAACCTGATATTCCAATGTCATCTGCAGTGTCCTAACTAAAGTTACTGGCTTGGCCTTATTTGCACAGTTTTTGTGTCTTATTTGTTTCTTGCATTTGATTAACTAGAATATGTCTCTTTAACCCTTTTAAGATGTCAATGTCACTTGACCTAATTTATGTGTAGGAGCACTATACCATTGGTTTCCAATACTGCACACATAAGATACATACTTATGTGCAGAAAGTGTATTCCTTCAGGCTTGTAATACCCTTCACATGGAAGATTAATGAGGGAAATCATTTTCTGTATAAAAACAAAATCAAATTTATATACTAAAATCATTTGTCTAAAAATTTAAGTTGTTTTCAAATAAAAATTAAAATGTATTCTGATATTTAAAAAAAAAATGATGGCACCACTGCACCCCAGCCTGGGCAACAGAGTGAGATCCTGTCTCTAAAAAACAAATGAAAAAGGACTGCAGATGACCTCTTCACCCAAACCCAATGGATTTGACTGTCGGCAGCCCCACCTTCCCTCCTGCCTCCGGTAGACTCTCCAAAGGCCCTGTCTTCCTCTGACTCCCCACTTCCCACCTCTGCCCTGCAACCTGGCTGCCTACGGCTTCACTTCATCTTCCAGTCTGGAGAAACCCACAGTCCACGTTTGCAACTACCCAGTGGGGAGCTCAGTAGCCCAGAAGTTTGACTGGAAAGGCAGTGATGAGGCCGGCACAAGACAACATGAGAGAATCGTTGAAGTGATTCTGTTCTGTTAACTCTAGAAGTCAAGGGTGTTTTTTAAATCAGAAAATTTGAGAAATAAAAACTATGGAAGCGGACAGTGTAGCCAACAGGGAAGGTAACCACCTTCCTGCCTCTAGCGCCTTCATTTCCCTCTCACTAAGAGACTCGGCCCCAGGCCTCCTCCTCCTCAGCGTTTTCTTCAGTTCCATGAGCCACCAGCATCTTTCCAATTAAGTAAACCTGAGTAGGTCTCTTGCCTGCAAAGAGTCAGATGGATAACCCTTCTCAGAACACGACTCAACTCCCAGCTCCTCTTCAAAGACCCACAGAGATCTCCTCTCAGACCTCCTTCACTTCTACCATGTGTGTATGGCCATGAGGCATCACGAAAACCCTGCAGCGGCAGAGGGACCTGCATTTGAAGACCATCTCCACCACAATTTAACTTTCTGCCCGGGAGAGGTTATTTAACTTACCTTCTGAACTGTACTTCCTGGGGATAACGAGCAACAAATGCAAGGAGCCCAGTCCACTCCCTGCCAAACGCTACATACACAGCCAGTGTTCCTGTCTTCCCCAACTACTTGACGTCCCTTCCTAGCTGGGTGGTTCTTCTTGAGGCAAGGACTACGGTTTACACCTCTGTATCTAAGCACATAGGAGGTGGGCTTTGTCTTTGGTGGTGTCCTCTTGGGCCCAATCCTAATCCCAGCCATTCCCTGTGGAATCTTCAGAATCTGGTTCAAACTGCAGAAGCACTCTGACCTTCAATGATTATGGTATTATTGACTATAATTGTATTTGTTGTGAGTTGTATTTGGAGCAAATGTCTCTAACCGTATTTTTTAAAGCTTTGTTTTGGTTGCTATTCTATTAATGTGCAGCTCCAGAAAAGCTATGAACTGGAAGAAAAAACCTATAAGAAATCAGAAGCAGGATGAAATTCTCTCCAAGTGTTTAATCACCCTTAGAGACATGTTATTCTTCATCATGACCTAATCTTTCTTGCTGAAACTTCATCTCATCTTCTATGACATTCTACATTTTCATAGTATGCTTTAGATAGTCTCCAAGCCACTTTTCAGCTTTCATCCCCAGCTGCTTTTACATTTTTCTCATAGCAACTCATAGTAAGCACTATGCTAAGCACTTTGCATGTATTTTTACCTCAATTCTTATAATGATTTATGACGAGCTCCTACACTATATAAACATGATTATTATCGCCATTTTATAAACGAGTAAACTGTGGCTTAGAGGTCATGTACCTTGCCCAAGGTCATGCAGCAAGTAACTAATGGTGCCAGCATCTGCACCTAAGCAGTCTGTTGCCAGCATGTGGACTGCTTCAGAGACTCCATAACTTCCATAGCTTTTAAGGTTTTAATGTTCTTATTGGCCTTTCTCTCATTTCTCTTTATCCATCACGATAAACGTACACCAATATTGACAAGAACTATCCTGATGGTAAGAATGGGAAAAAGAGCTTAGTGTCCGTGAGGACCATGTTTACAGCACAGAATATCTAATGAAGAGGTATTTTAAAAGAACCCAACTCATGTAATTAAATAACTGCAGGAATTACTGAACAAAGTAATTGTGGTAGCTAGAACCTCAAGCCAACGCCTGACATTAAAGAATCCCTGCTTGTAAATAACAATAATTCTGATTTCTTGAGCAGCTACCATGTGCTTTTATAGTACCAGCCACCCAGCAGCTGGCTCTCCTAGATGAGAAAATGGGAATTCAGAGTCATTAGGTGACTTGCTCACAGTCATATAGCCCCAAGTGGCAAATCTGGTATCTGTTTTATTTTGGCCTCTGTTTTAGCCCAGAGCCTGTGCTGACCGCATATTCTCCAGAACCCAGTACCATCACCTGATGGCCATGGGCGACACCCCTCATCTATCTCAGAACCTTGGTGGGAGAATGGTCTGCACAGCGTCTCCCCATGACATAAAGAATTCATTCATGCCACCTCTGTCCACATGTACCTCAGCCTTCTATTCATTTACCCGCACTTATTCAGGAAGTGGATGCCAGAATTTTAACACCTTATATTTATAGAAGGTTTTGCAGTCACAGAAGCTTTTTCAAGATGAAGCTCAGGTGAGCTTGGTAAATTAGTGAAAGGTTCCTAATTAAGTGTTCTTCCCATTTTGTCTTCCTCTCTCATCAAAAAGTGCTATCTGCATTTAAACACACATAGAAAAAAACCTCTGTTGTGGTAGAGGTTAGTAAAGACAAATTCAGACCTCATTTCTCCTCTACCAACCTGAGATGCTTCTCCCCATCCTGAAACGGAGTCTTGCTCACTCACCCAGGCTGGAGTGCAGTGGTACAATCAAGGCTCACTGCAACCTCCGTCTCCCGGGTTTTTAAGCAGTTCTCTTACCTCAGCCTCCAGAGTAGCTGGTATTACAGGCACGTGCCACCACGCCCGGCTAATTTTTGTATTTTTAGTAGAGATGGGGTTTCACCAGGTTGGCCAGACTGGTCTGTGAACTCCTGACCTCATGATCCGCCTGCCTTGGCCTCCCGAAGTGCCGGAATTACAGGTGTGAGCCACCATGCCCGGCCTTGAGATGCTTTTTAAAGTAATCTTTTTATACTATGGTGGAGACAATTTGTAAAACACCCCCTTACTGTCTGTTGTGTCCCAAAATCCAATTTGTGAAAATACAATTGCCAGAGTGCCCCCAAATGGCTTCCATCAAATATTGGCTATTGAAAAGGCGTGTGTCTGCGTAACTAAAATGACCGCAATGCCCCTTCCAATTTCCCTCGGACACATAGGGACACTACACTCAAAGCCTTGTGGCCTGAGGTTGCTTGTCGCTCACGGAGAGTAGAGGAAGCAAATGACTGGATAGCAGGAAAAAAGACAGAAATCTTTTCAAGAGCTTGTCAACGTGGGATCCAAGCTTTTCTCTCCTGGTGGCCTTTGAAATCAAGTGAACTGCTCAAGCAGAAAAGAGTTATCGGCTCCCTCATTGGGGTCTATCAGTCAGGCCACGTGTCGGGAGTTTTTTTCTGCTGCAGTGGAGGGGCTAGTATTACATCAATGGCATAAAAGAGACTTTATTCATTGAAAGCATCCAAAATAGAAATGTTTCTGTAAAAGTAATTAGACTTGAATTTAAAAGGATCAGTTCCTCATTAAGGGTTTCCTCAAAGGCTTTTTACAAGCTTACAGCTCAACTCTAATCTCTAGTGTCAGCTGTGCAAAGGAGCAATGCACAGATGCATATTCACATCCTAAGAAGTGTGTGCACTGGTTTCACCAAAAAAGCACAGCAAGGATTTCACCGTACACAAATATAAATACACGCGCCTCACCACTAGCAGCCCATCCCCCACACCAGAAATGTAGACCCAGGAGATCAAAGTCAACTCTTATAAAACCCAGAAGAAAACCCTATAGTCATGATTAGAATTATAATTGGTTATTCTCTAGCTGCCTGAAATGTCAACGGAAACCCTTAATTAATAAGTTAGTTATTAAGATCATTCATTGTAATTCCCTCTCAGTAATTTTTGGATGTTTATCGTGTATCTAGCTCTGTTCTAGGTTTCAGGATACGAAGATATGTAGGACACATTCCTGCCCTCCCAGAACTCAGTCTCAAGCAGGGTTTCTCAAAGTGTATCTGCACTGGCTCACGCATGCAGCTAAGTGACGTAAAGCTGCAAACTATGAAGCAGCAGGTCTTGTTTTCAGATTCCTAGGACCACTAACTTGGATTTTTTTTTTTTTTTTCTGAAATGGAATCTCACTCTATCACCCAGGCTGGAGTGCAGTGGCACGAACTTGGCTCACTGCAACCTCTGTCTCCCGGGTTCAAGCAATTCTCCTGCCTCAGCCTCCTGAGTAGCTGGGATTACAAGCACCTGCCACCATGCCGGTTAATTTTTGTATTTTTAGTAGAGACAGGTTTCGTCATGTTGCCCAGGCTGGTCTTGAACTCCCCACCTCAGGTGATCCACCCACCTCGGCCTCCCAAAGTTCCGGGAATACAGGCGTGAGCCACTGGGCCCGGCCTGAATTGGAATCTTAATCCGAACCTCAAAGTACAGGCTCAGGAATCTTTGTGCAAGTCCTCCAGGTGACTTTCATGTACACAGAAGTTAAGTCATAGACACTGTAATTTCGAAGCATTTGTAAATAATCTGTGAATGGCAAATCCTGGGCTTTTTATTGCAAACCCATCTCTTAAGGGAACGGAAACAACCTGCTTCATTCTACATGAGCTCTTCATAGGGTGCTGCAGAATCAAACCTCTCCAGTTGATTACGCAGACCTCCCATGGCCCTCCCTGTCTCAGTGAGTCTCTACACTTCTCATGCCCCACAAGGCCCACCACAAGCCCCCAGCTTATCTGTGGGGGGGAGGGAACTCGCTGATGTAGGTAAGAGTTAAAAGGCATGTTGGAATCGGACCTGGGTTTGAATCCTAGCACTTTCCCTCATTGGTTGTGAAACCACAGGCAAGTTATTGGGCCTTCTGTTCCTCTGTGAAATGAAGATACTAATAGAACGCTCGGGCATAGGAGCATAAGGGCTGATGAAATAATGCATACAGAGAGCGCATACATGGTTTCACATACAGTGAGCATGTATTAAGTGTTGGTACCATGGTTACCAAAGTCCTAGGCGGAACTCTTTCGGGCTAACTGCTCAGAGCGCTCCAAAAAAACCTCACAAAGTTCATGTGAGGTTAGCCTTTTCACTGAAAGAGCCTCAAAAGTCATAAACATGTAGGCACCTAAATGTAGGCATGAATGAACAATGGTATACTTCTAAACTGTGATGTGAAGCTTGCAAATTATAAGATTGTATAATTTGTGGCTGAGTGAGGGGGGGTAAGCAATGGTTGATATTTAAAGTAAATTTTTTTAATTGAATTTATAAAGCACACAGATATACTGCACTTAAAGCAAGCCAGATATATAAAAATCTGAACTTGTTACACATGTCTTTATCAAAGGGGACAGACCTTCAGCTCCCTAAAACATTTATGATTTTATTTACAAAATCTTTTCCCAAACACAACATTTCAGGAGGGCATCTATTACAAAGTTCAGATAGGGTTGCTAGATTTAGCAAATCAAAATGCAGGACACCCAGTTAAATTTGAATTTCAGATAAAGTTTTTTCTTTTAGTGTCATTATGTCCTGTGAAGTATTTGGCAATCCTTACTGCAAAGAATGATTGTTTTTCGCTTAAGTTCATGACTTCAGTTCAGTATTCTTAGTAAGCTTGATGTCAGGAAAAGAGAAACTGACTTGAAGTAAACTTATCATGAGGAGTCAGGTAAATTAACAAAGTTTTAAGTGCTACGAGAAATTAATTAAACTGGCTCAATCACAGGGATTAAATTAAACCCAAGCTTTGCATCAAATGTTAAGAAGTTCAAATTTCCCTGTATGCCTGGAGAAATTCCTGCTATAATCAGAGTGTTCTAAAGTGCTATGTTAGTCCTAGAGGAATAAAGGGAGGAAAAGTTAAGAGAAATCAGTTATTAAGACTAGAAGCCAAGGTTCATCATGTAATCTGGGTTCAAGGTTCAAATTTGCTTTCCCAGTGTAGAAACACTGACCCAGGACTCCTTGCTGCTGTGTGATAACACCCCTGTGTACGTTTCCTTTCATTCCTTTAATTTCCTCTAACCGGAGAGTGGGTAAATGCTTTTTCTCTGAGTTAAAATATTCTTCGATATACACATGCACAAAAAAAGCCCTCATTTTGGAACTACCAAATAGTTTCCATGGTGAAAAGTTAAGTAGTTCTTTGGACATTTTCTACCCTTAAATAAGCTTTGCATATAGCAGGGCAATGTGGGTGGGGTGAAAATCAAGAAATTTTCAGGACCATGCACTGTATTTAAAAAAAAAAAAAAAATGCTCACACCTGTAGTCCCAGCACTTTGGGAGGTCAAGGCAGAAGGATCACTTGAGGCCAGGAGTTCAAGACCACCCTGGGCAACACAACGAGACCCCATCGCTACAGTTTTTTTTGTTGTTTTTTTTTTTTTTTTTGAGATGAAGTCTCACTCTGTCACCCAGGCTGGAGTGCAGTTGCACCAACTTGACTCACTGCAGCCTCTGCCTCCCGGGTTCAAGCAATTCTCCTGACTCCTGAGCAGCTGGGATCACAGGCACGCACCACCACACCTGGCTAATTTTTGTATTTTTAGTAGAGATAGGGTTTCACCATGTTGGTCAGGCTGATCTCAAGCTCCTGACCTCATGATCCGCCCACCTCAGCCTCTAAAGCATTGGGATTACAGGCATGAGCCACCACACCCGACCTACAAAACAATTTTTCAAACTAGCTGGGTGTGGTGGCACACACCTGTAGTCCCACCTACTTGGAAGGCTGAGGTGGGAGGATGACTTGAGCCCAGAAGTCAAGGTTGCAGTGAGCCATAATTGCACTACCTGCACTCCAGCCTGCGCAACAGAGTAAGATCCTGTCTCAGAAAAAAAAAATTCTTCTGCTACTGATGTTCATGCTGGTACATTTTAATCCCTCCTAAATTAGTAGGTCGCAAAAGTTAAGAAATTATTCCACTGGAAATGAAACTACTCCAGTAATCAAAGGAAATTAGATAGGGCAGTAACAGGCAGGGCATTAAACTTGAAATCAGAACGCTTGGTTCATGTGCCCACCTCACCACTCACAGGTTGAGCGGCACTCGGCAAATTGATTTCTCTCTCTGGACCTCTTTTTCCTCATTGGTAATGTATGTGTTCCCTAAAGATCTTCTGCAGGCTGGAATTCCATGATTCTCAGTCCATTTATTTGAATTCAGGTCTCTCATCTTTTACTATAACATTTTGAAAAAAAACCCCGCAATCCCTGTTTCTGGAAGCCTGCTGTGTGGATAACACGCACACCTCTCTCACCCCATTCTGAGGATGAATTCACATTCTCTTTAGAGAACACCTGGAAAACAAGTGTCAGGCAGCTCAAGAGACACACAAAGCACATGTCCAAAGGCAGAAAATGGCTTTAAACAACTATCACCATCAAAGAAGGAACTAGAATGCCGGAGAAGCAGAGCATCAGAAGGCTGCTGTTACAATTCTGGCTTCAGACATTGAAAACTGCTTAAGGTTCAAAATCCTGAGTTCATGACTATCTGAAGGAAGGGCGGGGAAACAGAGTCCTATGAGAAATTGTAGGGAAAAGAGGCTGGCCATGGAGACATGGGGAGACACTCATAGCTGCCTTCTTAACTTACAGGGCCTGCTACATGCTCACCACCACTCTCCCCTCACTCCCAGCTCAGAATCGAAGGCCAGCCACCTCTGAGACCACCTCTAGTGCCCCAGCTCCAGGTGAGTGACAGGAGAGAGGCTGGTGCTCAGCTCCGAAAGTCCTCGCTGCTGCATCCCTGACACCCTCCACGTCTGTAGCAACATGATGAATAAAAGACTTTTAGCAACATAAAGCAAAAGCGGGCTTTTCACCCTCAAATTCCTGAACAAAATCACTTTCAGAAGTGCCAGCTCTGATAAATAGCATGTCTTTTGAGTTGTTTCTTTAAGCATAGTTACGACTTGCCTAATTCACATAGTGACTGGCAACCAATCTCAAAAGGAGTTGGTGAACAATCTCTAGCCTTGGTGTTACCATGCCCCCTCTATTTCCATACAGAGGTCCATATCCTCCTTAACCACTGTTAAGAACAGTGAGAGCTTCCTTTTTTAAGGAAAACCTGGCAGCAGCGGAATAGGCACAAAGAAAAATAAAACAGTAACAATTAGGGTCTTCTAGGGCTGGTAACCCTGGTAGATACCGCTGTATTGTAGTTTCTGCGCCTAAGGAACTAAACAGACATAAGGCAAAGTCGTTATGTGGTTTCTTTTTAGGAAGATTTCCATCCAGTATGATGGAGGGAGAATTAAAAGCATTTGTGCTGAAAGAGGTGAGCATCAGCTGTTTGACAATGCATGCCTGGGAACTGAGCTGGGGGTTCATTGATGGCGTGAAAGTACTTGGTCCCCTTCTGCCGGCCTGGACAATGAAATGTGGTGAATCTGCACACAATGAAATTTTGTTCTTCTGCCTATGGATTCATTACTGGCTTTATGAAAAGACACTCAGTATTTCTGAATTGTCAGGGCTTACCCCAGAAAAAGCTAAAGGAAAAGCTGTTCACAGGATGCCCGGGGAAGACGGTGGCTGCGGTGAATAAAAAGCATTTCTGCTGGGGCCCAGAGAAGTGGCACATTTAACTCTTTACATTAAAAAAAAAGAAAAAAAAAAATTTATCCTCCTATCATTCAGCTCAGCTTTTCAATCTATTTCAAAGAGTTTTTTCCCCAGGGATTCTTCAAGCTTTTATGCAGTTCAAAATCTGAAAATTTTCAGTATGTTTCCTATTTTTTATTTTTAATGTCTGACCAAGATGCTACTGATGTTCCTGCCCCGAGTTTAGCTTGTCTTTTGGGTTACTATCATTTTCACTTTCATTGGCACTTTCTGAGAGGTAAATATTTGCAGAGGAAATCAAGAAACATCATAAAAATCTCTGAATCACTATAAAAAGGGAACCAAGTCTCTGATAAAATGTGGTTTTTGTTACTGGGAAGGAGATCTCTTGTGCTTTAGGAAACTTTGGGTTTTTTTCCTATGCATAAAGGTACCTACAGCATCACTGAGAAGTGACTTTACCATTCCCTGTCCTCGTGGTCAATGCTATATCACAGCTGAAACAATGCTGATGTAACAGCCCTCGCCCAGGGAATAAAAGACAATGTGGCTGATGGAGAGTGTGTCCATGGGTCCCAAGATGACAGCAAGAGACAGATGTGTGCCCATAGATGTTTCTCAGTGTGATGTCTATATTCCTTGCAAGGCTAAAAGCCTTGTGGGAAAAAAAAAAAAATCCGCTCTCCTCATCTCTCCCTGCTGGCCCATTTGGTTGGGGCTATAGATTCCCAGCTGTCTAGCAGCTGTTATTCTGCTTGTTTACAAATTCATCAGCTTTTAAGCAAGGTTCCATGGTGCCAGAGCTTCCTATAAGGCCACTCTTGAGGCGCCCTCCAAAGCAGGGGTTGTGCAGCTATTCCCTGCTATGCCAAGAGATGGCCAATGGAGCATGGAAGCAATATGCAAGGCTGCCACGGCTCCAGACCATTTCAAAATTACATCCCTGAGCCTGCTGCACCTCGATTAAAATATGCTGCGGCCTTGGGACTTCCCTACTAGGCAGGAATCAGACTCTCGAGCCCCAGCTCTGCCAAGTGTTTGATTTGCAGTCATGGGCTGTTAGGTGCCTGTCATACCACTAAATCTTACTTAGCTTGTCTCTATCATGGAGGTGAAAGTAGCAGAATGTTACACAGAGAACGAGTCCTTTAAGCGTCTGCTACTGTGTTTGATGGTTTGTTGTCTTTATGCAAAGTTCCCAAGGTAGGGAAGTGTGATGGGAAGATAAGGCGGCTGCAGGGAGGGAGAACAGACTTTGGGATCAGCTGGGGGTGGGCTAGAATCCCAGCTCTCCCAGTTACTGGCCATGGAACCTTCGATTCCATCCTTAACCTTCACCTGTAAATTCAAAGATGAGTTCTTCTGAGGATGTAATTTAAAAGCACATGTAACGCAATGGTTCTTGACAGGTGATCCCTGGACCAGCAGCTTCAGCCTACCTGGGAACTTGCTGAAAATGCAGATTCTCAGGTCCCACCCCAGACCTGTTGAATCCAAAACTATGAGTGAGGATGGAGTCCAGCGACCTGTATTTTAACAAGTCCTCCCAGTGATGCTGATATAGTTTGAGAGGCACTAATTGAAGGCCTCTAGAACAGTTCCTGGAGAACAATCTCTAGCTCATCCTTGTAGCGATTCTGAGCACATCTAACAGTTTGAGGGATTACTGACTTGGAGTCTGTCAACTGAGCACACTGCTGGGCCCCAATAGCATCTCCACTCTCAGGCTTAGAATTCAGCCACGACTGTGCGTGCCCCCTTGTCAATTTGTACTCGGTGTAAATCAGATAATGCACAGGTCTGAATTATATGTAAGTGTATAGCAGAATGGGTAAAAGTGACATAAAGGGGCAGCTTTCCAGACCCTGCCCACTCTCCCCCTCTCATCCCCAGTCAAACCTTCTCTATGCCAAGTGCAGGGAAGCTCTCCTGGCCATGGGGAGACACAGGGGATGCAGCCAGCGCCTCTGAAGCAGCAAATGTGAAAATTCCAAGGTTCTGTGGGAAGCTGCGTGACTGACTGCTTCTCTTTGCATTGGAAGGAATGACCAGCCCTTGGCTGAAGCCACCAATGCTTGCCATTTTTTTGTTGGTTATTTGGTTTGTCTTTTCTTTCCTTTTTTTGTTTTTGGCTGTAAGTTGTAAAACAATTTTTTTTATCCTTTTGATGAGACCGATATCCATGTTTTGTCATGGATGCCTGGAGGGCAGAGAACATTATGTGAGAAATCTGTGATATGCTGGCTCCAGTAAAACATTCTCTGGGCTGGGGACTCACCCAGACATTGGGGGTGCTGGACCCTGCCTGGATCAACAGGTGTGGAAGGAAGTCTTCTTGATAAGTTATCTCAGGGTGTATGAAACCTGCTTATCCTGGAAAAAAATTTATAAAGAAGATACCAAGTTCCTCCAGACAAGGGATATCCAAGACTTTGGTTTACGAAAAAAAAAAAAAAAAAAAAAAAAAAGTCTGCTTGGAGGTGATAAAGGCAGAAAATCACATGTGGCAAATATGAAAAGGTCAAGTACCAGGTGTATTTGTCTGTTCTCACGCTGCTAATAACGCCAGACCCGGACTGGGTAATTTATAAAGGAAAGTGATTTAATTGATTCACAGTTCGGCATGGCTGGGAGGCCTCAGGAAACTTGCAAACACATCTTTGGCAACATGGCAACAGCAAAGTGCCGAGCAAAAGGGGCAAAGCCTCTTATAAAACCATCAGATCTCATGACAAGTCCCTCACTATCACGAGAACAACAAGAGGGTAACCACCCCCACGATTCAATTACCTCCCACCGGGCCCCTCCCACAACATGTGGGGATTATAGGAACTACAATCCAACATTTGATTTGGGTGGGGACACAGCCAAACCACATCATCAGGCCAGAAGGAAGACAGTGCACACCACAGATGTGGCCTGGAACCTCGAGCCAAGAAATGTCACCAAATAGAGTAACAAAATAATCCATTTAACACAAATTGAACACCAAACAGCAGTCATCCATTCACTAAACAAATGTTAATTGAGCGCACACTCTGTCCTAGGCCCCTGCTGTGCCCTGGGCACATACACAGCTGGAGACACACTGGACGGTCAACAAGGACCACGAGAGTGCAGGCATCCTCGGGAGAGCCCGGAGGCGGCGATTCAAAGCTGTGGTCTGAAAGATCAGAGTCCCTTAACCAGGGATGCTGACAGGCTGGACATATAGGTGTCCTGGTGCAGGTCTGGACCCCAGAGGGAAACAGAGCAAGGCACCTCGGGGATGTGGAGAGAATTGAATGGCCATGGAGTTGATAGACCAAGTGAGGGGGACCAAGCGGTGAAATACGTAGGGACCAGCCTGGAGGGCTCCCAGGCATGCTTAGGGGCTGGCGGCATGTCCCAGGGGCTCTGGGCATTCACTGAAGGTTTGTGAGCTCTGAGCCAACTGCACCAGCACAGGTCAGTATGGCGGTGACAGACCACGCCATGGATTCAGAACCAGATCTGAACCTGAATTCTATCACTTCTTAGCTTATATCCTTGGGCAAATTTCTCAATGTCTTTATGCTTCAATTCCCTTGTCTATAAAAGGGAAGTTTCATTATCTCATAGGGTTTCAATAAGGAATAAATGACATAAACATACTTAAAGGCTTAGTGGCCCGGCGTGGTGACTCACACCTGTAATCCAGTACTCTGTGAGGCCAAGACTGATGGATCAGCTGAGGTCAGGAGTTTGAGACCAGCCTGGCCAACATAGTGAAACCCTGTGTCTCTACTAAAAATACAAAGATTAGCCGGGTGTGGTGGCACACACTCGAAATCCCAGCTACCCAGGAGGCTGAGGCAGTAGAATCACTTGAACCTGGAAGGTAGAGGTTACAGTGAGGCAAGATCACGCCATTGCACTCCAGCCTGGGCAACAGAGCAAGACTCCAACTAAAAAAAAGGCTTAACATAGTGTTCGGAACATAAATGTGTAATACATATTGGCAACTATTATTACTACTGTAACAGGGCAAATATTAACGTAGGGGTGACAGAACCTTTGCCCCTCCCCCTGCCCATCTGAGAATTCTACCCGCCCAATTTCCCCTCTTCTTTCTTTTTTCAGCAGAAGATTCTTGCTTGTTGGGGTTAGAGCTAACCAAGTCATCTAGTGTATCCTAGGAGGTGTTGGGCTTGGGACCCTGGTGCAGGGGTGTGGAAGGAAGGCTGATTGCGGGGTGTAATGCCTGCCTATCTGGAAAAACATCAGCTATTGAGTTCTCCAGAAAAGGAGTATCTTAGCTTTTTTTTTTTTTTTTAATGGGAAAAAAAATGGTCTGCTTTGATGAAGATGGAGGGAAAGAGGAGAGAAAAGCAATAAGGAGCTCAGATGGGGGAGAAGTCAGGGACGTTTGTGTCAGGCTGGGGAACAGCTGGGGGTGAAAGAAAAGTGGTTGGGAGGGCAGAGGAAATTCAATTGAGAGTTACATTTGGACTCCTTTTAAGTGTTTTTCTAAAGATGTAAGAATAAAATTCCCCTGTAATTAGTTTGGCTCTTATCCTGTGTTTCTTTCAAGTTGACTCTACATAGAGGCTGAGCCACACAGACTCCTCCTCCAGGATTGAGTAGAGTTATAGTATTAATGTTGAAAATGGGTATATGAATACCTACCCTCCAGGGCTATTCTTAGGATTAGATGTGGTAATGCAGGTTGTATCCACCAGCTTTCAATAGATTATGCTGCAAACAACCCTCAAATCATAGTGGCTTATAGCAACAAAGGTTTCTGTCCCGCTCCTGTTCGATGTTCACTGTGGCTTGGCTGCCTGTCTGTTCTCTGGGAACCAGACAGAGGAACCCGCCCCTATCTGCGTCAGGCAGGGCTGGTGTGGAGGGAAGAAAAGCAGAACTGTAGTGGCTCTTAGAGCTTCTACTCAGAAGCATGTCACTTCCAATTCCATTCCATTGGCCAAGCAAGTCACACATGTTGTCAACAGGGTGGGGCGCATGATGGCCCCACTGGGAGAGGCAGCAAAGATGCGGAAACAAGAACACAATCTGCCACAGACATGAAGTGCTTAGGACAGCGCCTGGCACGTGGAAAGCCCTCAACAAATGATTGCAATCATTCGTAACCATCTGCATAATGGGAATCATAACAGCATCAGTCTCTTAGTGAGTCTGAAGACGGAGGGCGTTGATAAGCCTTAGCACAAGGCCTGGCACCTTGGAAGCTGCTCAAGAAAAAGCAACTGTTGGTAAGTTTTTACAAGAACAGGACTCCCGGGGACCAGGATAGGCAGTGAGAGAAGGCTGAGGCAAGGAAGCATGTGGTGATCTGAAGCTATAGAGGATATTTGGTCCCCATGGGAAAGGATGCTCCTGTCTCGGGGTTGTGGGGGATCAGAGGTCAGAGCATGACCCCAGAGAGCCAAGGGCTATAATGGAGCAGGAAATGCCCATCACTCTCCCACTTGGCTGTACAACCTGAAGCCCACCTGCAGAGCAACAGAGATCTTGCTTTTTATCCAGCCTTTCCTAGGCTGCAAAGCCAAGCTGTGGCTCCAGCAGGAAGCATCTGCTGCCTGTGTCAAGGCCCAGCTGCCAAGGCATCTGCTCCCTGCTCTTGGGCATTGCAGCTGGTAAGTGACATCCCTCCCTTTCTGCACACCAGAGAGGTAACTTCAGGCCTCCCAAACCCCAAATGCATGTCATCCTCCATGCCAGGCCAGCAAGGCTGCTCTCCCAGCCAGGAAGGCAGGGCCAGGGTAGGAGGGGGGTCTGGGTACCACAGGCTTTCAACAGAAATAGATTTAGAACAAGTTTGTTTGGAGAGGGTCCCTCCCACTCCCTTGCCCCCGTCTCTACCATCCCCCACCGCACGGCTCTCCACGGAGATTCTCACCCCCTCCCCAGTACCCCTTCCCTCTTCATTATTCCATCAGCAAATGCTTATTGGAAGCCCTCCACAAGGCAGGCATGTGCCAGGTGCTGGAGATAGAGCAGCAAACATGTCTTACCTCTGTGCAGCTTATGCTCTGATGCAGGAGAAAGTGTGAATCCAGGGGAAGACATAAAACAGTTCCAGCTGGGCAATGGTGAGTGCTCAGCTTAACAGGAGGGCATGCAACTGTAGCGTGCAGCACAGAAGTTCTCTCTGGACCGATGCAGTAAAGACCTAAAGGAACAAGCAAGCCCAAAGGCAAGGATAAGGAATTAGAAAAAGAACCAGGGGCCATGGTAGCTGTTGCAAAGCAGTTTATTCAAGGTTTCCTCTTCCCCCCAGTTAATCCTCCCCTTCTCAAAAGGATTCAGATTAGGGAAGCAGTCGGGGAACTCCCTCTTGGACTCTGTCTCTGGAGCCATGCTCCGCACTCCTCAGGCGGGTCAGTGGATGGTGAAGCAAGAGGGTCTTGAGTTCAAATCCTGATTCTGCTCCATTTATCAACTGTAATGGCCATCTACATCCCTGCGACTCGCTGCCTGCAGTTCCAGGAAAAGCTAGCCACTTCCTGCGCCTCTGCCTGGGGTTTTCTTTGGCCCCAGAAATGCATCTGGTCCTCCCCCAGGACAAACTGGAAATGTTGGGGAGTGCCCCTCATGCAATAATGAAGACCCCACGCCCCTCGGCGGTCCGTTTTGCATAGTCACAGCAGGTCCTCAGCAGTACAAAGCCCAGGTCCCACAGTATAACACACCTCACTGGCTTTCCTCCCATCCTGGGCTAACGCTCACATCCCCATTCCCTCCCAAATAAGCTACCTGCAACTAAATCCTTGTTCATCTGCTCTAGGGGAAACCCAAATTAAGATGCCAGCCATGAGAATCTGAGAAAATGCTGTAAACTCTTTGAGCCTGTTTCTTCATCTGCATCATGGAGACCACGAAGAGTAATGAACAGTCGTCAGTGGGCACGAAGGAGGGAATGAGTCACAAGGGGTAAACAGTTCAGCGTGAACAGGTTGAACTGTAAAGCAGCTAGCCTTGTACTTGGCACAGATGGGCAGACAGTAACCCCTCTGAGAATCAAATGCCACAATGGATGTGAATTCACTCTGCAAAGTACAGGCAATGCCACAAATGCACACAGGTTGCCCTGCATGGGGTTAAGAGCATGAGGTCCACAGTCAGAACACCTGAGTTAGATTCCATATTCTGCCTCGTAGCAGCAGGGTGACCATAGGCAATGATGTAGTTTGGATACTTGTCCCCACTCAAATCTCATGTCAACTTGGAATTCCCAGTGCTGGAGGTGGGACCTGGTGGGAGGTGTTTGGATCATGGGGGCAGATCCCTCATGGCTTGGTGTTGGCTTCATGACAGTGAGTTCCCGTGAGATCTGGTCATTTAAAAGTGTGTGGCACCTCCTCTCCACCCTCTCTCTCTTGCTCCTGCTCTGGCCAAGTGACATGTCTGGTCCCCTTCCACCTGTGCCATGATTTGAAGCTTCCTGAGACCCTCCCAGAAGCCGAGCAGATGCCAGCACCATGCTTCCTGTACAGCCTGCAGAAACATGAGCCAATTCAACCTCTTTTCTTTATACATTACTCGCTCTCAGGTATTTCTTTATAGCAACGCAAGAATAGCCTAACACAGGCAACTTACTTCACCTCCCTGTGCCTTGGTTTCTTAATTGGTCAAAGAGAAATGATAATATTTTATAACACTAATCCCATTCAGTTATCATGAAGATTAAATAAATGAATGCATGTAGTGCACCTAGAACTGTCCATCTTCATAACAAGAACTACATAAGTATTTGCTGTTATTTATATTATTGTTATCATCGGCTTGTTTACATTCATTTCAGTATTACATTATTTTTATGCTGTGCTGAAAATGCAACAGTCTTTTACCTGCCACTCCCAATGTCTCTCTCCAGCTGCCTGCTCCAACAGACGCTACAGTTTGTCAACATGAGTTTTTTAATTGCATAAATAATTCATGAATACATTCTGATTGAAAGAGTTAAGCAGTATATAGAACAAAGCTTCTAAGTCCCTTCAACATTCGCCCCTACTCCCCTCCCACTGTCAACAATGTGGGGTCCCCTCCTAGATCCCTTTTATATACTGGCATATTTATGTATACACTTTTTTTACAGTAATATACTAAATTTGCATTCCAATTGTTATTCAATTTGCTATTTTCCTTCAACTATATTTTGTAGATTTTTTTTCCTATGATGATACAATAAGCCTGCTTCATTCCTTTAATTCTTCAGAATGGATACATCCCAATTTGGTTCAACAAACCCCCTATTGATATTCACGTGGTTTCTAATTTTCCCCCTTTTAAAACTGCACTACAATCAACATCTTTGTGCACACATCTTCACACAGGCAAATGAATATTTCTTAGGGTAGATTCCAGGAAGTGGATTTGCTGGGTCAAATGGTGTGTGAATTTTTTGTTTTGCTGAATACTGCCAAATTGCCTTCCAATTTAAACTTCTACCAGCTTTGGGGGAAGGTTTTGTTTTTGTTTTATTTATTTATTTTTATTTGAAACAGGAGTTTGTTTTTATTTAAAGGAGGGGTGTTCTTAAGACAGTTGGTCTCAGCAGAGGGAAGTATCATGTTTTTCCCTGACAACCAGAAATAGGAATCTGTTCCTTCTTTCCTTCTGGAGATCCAACATCCCAACTGTACAACCCCTGCCCCTCCATCCATGCTTTTCCCTCCCAAACCACACACACACACACACACACACACACACACACACACACACACACGGAGTCAGAAACTATAATGGGGAAGAATTATCTTCCCCCAATATGTTGCTGACTTAATTTGAGATGTTATTCACACTAAAGTGTGAGAGGTTATGCCTCTTCCACTATAGCTACCATAGAGTTTGTCTTTCTGAGTAGGGGCCAATGATTGCCTGCTCAACATTTGGGCTTCCTTAGATAAAGAACCTTAAATGGTTGGAGACACAAGACACCTTAATAACTACAGAACTACATTTCCCAGCTTGCATTGCAGGTGTGGCAGTCAAAGAACCTTAAGTGAAAGCTGATGGGGGTCTTCTGGGAAAGGTTCCACAAAGGAAACTGTCTCCCCTGGGAAGTAAGCCCTTTGCTTGCCCCTCCCATCTCCCTACCTGGAAATGGGGGTGATTTTGATCATGTTCAACCATTCCAGTGGACATCAGCCTTAGGACTCAGCAATCTTGGAGGGTCCTGCTGGAGATTGTGTTAACTCTTTAGTCAGGGATGCCAAAAGGCAGTGGCTCTTTGCCCAGCTGTTCAGAATATGTTGATGTTAAAACAACTAATTGGCCAAACCTATGCATTCTGGGTGAATACCAGCCCTGCCTGAGACAAAGATGAGATGGCTGGGGATGTCTGGAGTCCAGCTGTCACATACGACCATGAGGTAATCATCAAGCTGGAAGCCAGGCACTAAGGATGATGAACAAGGACCTTGTCCTGTGATGAACATGGACCATCACACTTGCCCTCTAGATTTCTCTTCCAGAAAGCCACAGGGCTTCAACTGAATCAGTTGCTGGCATTCTGTCTTCACTGTTTTGGTCCATTATGACTGAAAAAACTTAAATCCACACATTCTGTGGCCAAAAGGGCAGCTCTCAGTCTACAAACTTGGAACTGCTTTGACAGTTCCCTTGAAGAACGCTTCACCACCCTGTATCCTTCTCTAAGCAAACTCCCATTTGCCAATTTCCCTGTTATATTTATCATCAGACCTTTGCACAGTTCTCCAGTCAGGGCCTGACACTCTCTTCTGGACATTGTTTTATTAATCCAAATAACAATTTGGTTAATTTTTGAAGTCACCATGCACTCCGTTGGCTCCAAGACCCCAGCCCTGACTCCTGCAGGCAGCAAAGCTCCCACACACGCAAATTATAGTTCTTCTAACATATGATTCAGAAATGCAAAGGCCCCCCACGTCTAACTTTGCACCCATTATAACACAGAACACGGAGTTTTCTATAAAGATGTCTGGTTCAAGCTTGTTTCTAATAGTGAAAAAGTAGAAATGATCTGTGTCCCACCAGAGGGAATTAATTTTAAAAATAAGTCTATCCATCCATCCAATGGACTACCCAGCAGCTATTTAAGTATAATGACATAAAATAAAAACTTGTCAGTAATATTCAAAATATATTAAGTGAAGTTTGTATTATATGATTCATTTTGTAAAAATAATGTATAAATATATGTTTATGTATTTATAGGTATTTGCACAAATGCATAAGGTTCATACCAGAGGGCTATTAAATGCCAAAAATCTTTTTAGTGGTTATCTCTGGATTTATGGGTGATTTTAAATTTTCCCCTTTGTGACTTTGTATATATTTCTAATTTTTTAAAATACATATTTTATAATCCAAAAAATAATACAAATATCTCTATATCTATTGATATCATGATCTATGCCTATCAATCTACATATCTTTTTAATAACTGGGGGATAAGTGAAGGATTGGCTAATAAGAAAACCCCAGTCTAGAGCTTTAAGTGTTTTGGGTGGGTTTTTTTTGTTTGTTTGTTTGTTTTGAGACAGAGTCTCACCCTATTGCCCTGGCGGAGTGAAACGGCATGATCTCGGCTCACTGCAACCTCCACCTCCCAGATGCAAGTGATTATCTTGCCTCAGCCTCCTGAGTAGCTGGGATTACAGGTGCCTGCCACCACACCAGGCTAATTTTTTGTATTTTTAGTAGAGGCGGGGTTTCGCCATATTGGCCAGGCTGGTCTCGAACCCCTGACCTCGTGATCCGCCTGCCTCGAACTCCCAAAGTGCTGGGATCACAAGCTTGAGCCACCGCACCTGAACTTCAATCCGTTATCCAAAGCCCAGGCTGCCTGGGTTTTGGAAACCTAACCTTGCTGAACTTCCCTCTGTTTCCTGAGTTGTGTCACACGCTCCAGTGATGTGCCCCAAGTAACAAGCCGTCCAGTTCTTCACAAACAAAGGCTAGAAGAGGCCACTGGATGACCTTCCACATCTGGGACGGTCGATGGCCGGGCCTGGAGTGGCTCCTCCCCCTCCTCATCTCAGCACAGCTTCCCTCCCACGGACTTGGCACCAGCCTCCACCTCTGCCCCAGATCCTTCCGCTCCCCTCCCCAGGGAAAATGTGTCCTGCCAGCTCTTGCCCCACCAAATGAGGAACGGGGACTTTGCTGCTGTCCCATGCTGGGAGGTTTGCTGCTGCAACCGACCCTCCCTTGAGGCCTCAGACCAAGGCTGTCTCGGCCCAGCCCTGGACCTCAGCCTCAGCTGAAACACAGGAGCGAGCCGCCTGCTCCATCCTTGCAGCTGCCTCTGAGTGCAGCACCCCAGTTCTCAGGCCCAGCCCTGTCTCCTCCTGTCCTTTCTGGTTGTGGGTGGCAGAGGCCAGGCAGCGTTTTGCGGTGGGAGCACTGGGGGAGTTGAGGGGAAGCAGGGTCTGCCCGTCAGTTCTAAGCCCTGAGCTGGGCAGGTTGTCTCCGAGCAGCCCCCCTGGGCTGGGAGGCCTTAGCCCAACCCTCCCACTTGCCCAAGGGCCCGGTAATTGCCTGCCGCTCTCCCCGCCTCGCCTACGCCTATGTTAGGCCTGGGAAAAGCCGAAGCCCTCCTCTGCAGACCATCACTCGGGGTGAGGCAGCAACCTCACAGCCTAGGGTCTAACACATTTAAAACATGAAAGCCTGCCGGCTCCGTTTAACTTCAGGAGAATGAGCCCTCTGCCTCTCTCTCCCGTGCCTTTTCTACCAACGGCCCCTGAGTTAGAGATATATATATATATATATTTTTTTAAAGACGGAGTTTTGCTCTTGTTGCCCAGGCTGGAGAGCAATGGTGCGATCTCGGCTCACGGCAACCTCCCCGACTCCCTGGTTCAAGCGATTGTCCTGCCTCAGTCTCCCAAGTAGCTGGAACTCCAGGGGCGTTTCATCACGCCCAGATAATTTTTATATTTTTAGTAGAGACGTGGTTTCACCATGTTGGCCGTGCTGGTCTCCCTCTCCAGATCTCGTGATCCGCCCACCTCGGCCTCCCAAACTGCTGGGATTACAGGCACTCACTAGCCATCGTGCCTGGCCTTTTTTCTTCTTCTTCTTCTTTTTTTTTTTAAGACGGAGTTTCGCTCTTATTGCCTGGGCTGGAATGCAATGGTGCAACCTTGGCTCACTGCAGCCTCCACCTTCCAGATATAAGCAATTCTCCTGCCTCAGCCTCCCAAGTAGCTGGGATTACAGGCACCCGCCACCAAACCCAGCTAATTTTGTATTTTTAGTAGAGGCGGCGTTTCACCATGTTGGTCAGGCTGGTCTCCAACTCCCAACCTTAGGTGATCCACCCACCTCAGCCACCTAAAGTGCTGGGATTACAGGAGTGAGCCACCGTGCCTGGTGACTTATGTCTTGTCTTTTTTTTTTTTTTTTTTTTTGAGTGAATAAAACCAGAAAAATGATCCAATTGTGTAGTTACAAGTAAACTGAGTTGCTCACTTGGAGATTAACATACTTGTGCCTGCCCTCTCCCGCCCCTCCAGCTCATGTGCCTCCCTGAGGGAATCAGGCAGAAGGCGCATGAGCAGCCCCTAGACTGGCTCTTCCAGGGAGGCCTTCTCCAAACCGCCCGACAGCCCTTGCCCAGGGTGGTCAGGAGCAGGCAGTCCCACAGGAGAGCCACGGCCCGTGCGTCCAGGAGAGGGCTGCAGCCTGCAGAGCTATGCTCCTGTGGGGCCAGGAAGGCCAGACCAACCAGCCTGCCCGAGAGGTGCGGAAGGGAAGGCCTTTGTGGCCACCGTGACCACCACTAGCACCTACTAGAACTCCCACAGAAGAGCACTAAATCATCCACAAACCGATCCCCCACCCCACAATGCCATCCCTGTCACCCAGGCTACACAATCATCACAGCCGAAGAAAGAACACTCCTGAGGACAAGCGAAAAGTATGCCTGGAACATAAATGTTGGCCGAAAGCATGCTGGAATCCAGAGGCTGCCAACAAATCAGGGCTCAGATGCTCCTCACGAAAAGAACCTGAAACTCACACCCTACTCACAGAGGCAGTTCCATCCCCTCAGTAGCTGGGTAACATAAAAATAGCAACTACTCCGTAGGATTGCTGTTAAGAATTAGATGTGATACTGTACACGTAAAGCACCTAAGTCAGTGCATTTGCACGCTGCAAGTGTTCAATATTAGTTATTTGTTTTCAGAAGGCATGAATTTGATCCCTGCTATACTACACTCTCCTAATATTCTGAGAAAATTTTAGTCATTTCTCTGAACTTTGCCTCCTATAAAATGGGAGCATTTTCCACTCAGCCTCCCTAGACTGCTATAACAAGTAAATCAGAGAAAACCAGTGAGCGTGCTCTGTCCACCTGCTCCCTTCTTTATATAACTTACATCCCTTCCAGTGGCTGGTATATAAATGCCTGTTGAATGAATGAATATAAAACTCTATGATACGGTGGCTATTTAACCGCTTGCTGAACATTTGGATTAAAGTTGAAGTACTTTTGAGTGGCTTCAGGAATGGTAGCTTAGCAGATGGGATGGTTTCAACTGAGATTACAGACCAGCAACCACCCTTGGTTCCGTCTGTTGCTTCCTTTTTTTTTTCTTTTTTAGGAACGTGATCTGTTACAAACAAACACATCTCAGCAACTTTGAGTCTTTGGATCCTGCCTCTCAGCATCCTCTGGACCTAAGGTCCCCTTCTTCGTTCATCTAACAGATGAGCAAAGATACACTGCAGCCACCAGATGATCTCTGCCTCATTCCAGAATCAGGATCAACTTGGAAACAATGAGCAAGTGTCTCTTAGTTCTGGAGGACTTAGAGTCTACTTCAGTTCTAGTTGAGCTTTTTCCAAGGCGGTGCCCTAACTTTGTACCTGCAGTTCTTCTTCTTAGCCGATCTCATTCTAAAGAGTGGTCCATTTTAATGGCCCTGGGCCAACAGCCTGCCAAAAACTAAAAATAAAGATAAAATAGCAGAAGGAGGAGAAAAAGGAGGAAATGAAGAAGAAAAGGAAGAAGAGGAAAAGAAAGAGAAGAAGGGGGAGGAAAAGGAGGAGAAGGGACAGAAGGAAGGAGGAGGAGGAAAAAGAGGAAGAGGAGAAGGAGGAGGAGGGAAATGAGAGGGGGAAGAGAAGGAGGAGGAAGAGAAGGAAGAAAACAAAAGGAGTAGGAAAGAACAATAGTTTTTTGATTGTGTGGATTAGTCAGAAACCATTAACACTGCGTAGGCATGTCTCAGCTTGCCCTCTTGGAACTCTGGAATGAAGCAAATCCCCTCGTGGGCTCTACTAGAGCACGTTAATTCTAACAAGATGAAGTTGCTGTTCCAGTAATTCGTTTCAAGAAAACTTTCCTGGAAAGCGATACTTTCCCCATAAGAATCCACTGCTTTATTAAGGTGCTTAAGATTATGGGGACTTGGCAGGAAGGCATGCCAAAGGCATCACTTATTTTCTGGCCAGGCCCTGCTTGCTATGTGGGCTCACGAGACAGGGCCGAGCAGGGACCAGAGGGAGCATGTGACCAGTTGTGTCTCCAGTCCTTCCCAGGTCTCCTTCCCCTTTTGAAAATTGAGATGATAGTACCTGCCCAGGAATTCCACAAGGGTTGATAAGATCATGTGTGTGAAACTGCTTTGAACTCCTTAGAGAAATGGTGTTCTTTAAATATCATTTCATTATCAGATATGATTTTTAAATCTGTGCTTGTATAACCAAACAACAATACTTGAGGGCCATCTCTAATCCTATTAGCCCGTGTTCCCTAGAAGGTCACCCACCCTCAGTTATTTTTTCCTTCCCCTCTGACCAGCCTGCAAAGAAAAACAAGAAAAAGACCATAAAAAAGGAAAGGACACAAATCCATGGTACACCTCCTGTGTCGGCAGGTATAAGGCTAGGCTCTTTATGAAAATCATCTCATTTAATCTTCACAGCCACGGGTGAGAAAGGGATTATCATCATTATATCTCTGAAGAAATAGGCTCAGAAAGGTTAAGTAATTTGTAGAACCAAGACGCTAACCGAGGTATTCCTGGCTTGCTCTTTCTATTCAACAGTGCCACTGCCCCTCAAAGAGCTCTAAAAAGATTCTCCTACCCCATCACATTTGAGAGCTGCTGGCAAGGACCTGGTTAATGAACTTGACTCATAAATAAATACTGGGGGCTCATTATTCCGAACGATGACCATTGCTAATCAGATTACAATCTCATTTAAACAGAAGTCCTGAACCCATTTTTTTTCAACAGAGTTCAGTCCAGTTGAGTGAATGACTTGTCTGCCAGCCACTCTTAACCTAGTTCTGACCTGCCTTCCACTGACTGGCAGTAAGCCCATCTAATCCTTCCTGGACTTTGCACCCTGTGGATAGGTAGATGGAGTCAGACAGTGGAGAAACACACCCAGTGATGGAAAATTGTTTCAACACCTTGCCTCTCTCCTCCCTCATCTCACACACTACTTCTTTAGTTTCCCACCGACCTTCAATCACTTTCTTTCTTATTCCACACATTCTACAAACATCAGGGATCCTTGTTCAAGCGCACACAGATGTGTGTTTCAATCCAAGACCCTGATCCTTCGGCACGTTCCTTAACTTCTCTCAGTCTACTTTCTCCACCTGAAAAATGTGGGAGAATAGGGTTGCTGTGAAGAGTCAATAGATAATATATCCATAAAAGGTACTTAGCATAGTGCTTGCACATATAAATAGTAGCTGCATATTATTATTTCTTTTTTCGAAAGTCTATCCCTTTCAATTTGAGGGATCACAGTCACTGAGGGACAATGACTATGATCCCTCAAATTCAAACTCCTAATTGTGATTTAAGCTCCTCAACAGTTACACCTATTTCTCATATGTATTTATTGTTTCATACGTCAACTATTTACTGAAGATCTACCACACACCCAGCCAGGACAATGTACACCATAGATGCAAACACCTGCTCCCGTTATGTATTAGTCTGTTTTCACGCTGCTATAAATATGCTACCTGAAACTGGGTGATTTATAAACAAAGGAGATTTAATTGACTCAGTTCCATATGACTGGGAAGGCCTTAGGAAACTTACAATCATGGTGGAAGGGGAAGCAGGCACCTTCTTCACAAGACAGCAGGAGCAAGTGTGAGCCCAGCGGGAAGAGCCTCTTATAAAACCAGCAGATCTCACGAGAACTCAGTCACTATCAGGAGAACACGGGGAAACTACCCCCATGATCCAATCACCTCCCTCCCTCGACACGCAGGGATTACAGTTGGAGATGAGATTTGGGTGGGGACACAGAGCCAAACCATATCGTGGTATCTACACTACAGTGGACAGAAAAAACCCAACAAACAAATCGACACAGACTCAAAGGAGATTTGAGAAGGAGCCACACAGATATGAGAAAGGGAGGACCAGGAAAAGAATGAGGCTTGTGCAGAGGCCCTGAGGCTAACAGGCACCTGGCAGGCTTCAACCACAAGGGCAGTGGCCATTCTGGCTGGAGGAGGGAAGGGGGACAGAGGGACATGAGGTCAGGCAGGGCAGACATTTGCCTCGCATACAAAATTAAGGAGCAGGTTGGGTGCCGTGGCTCATGCCTATAATCCCAGCACTTTGGGAGGCCGAGGTGGGCAGATCACCTGAGGTCAGGAGTTCAAGACTAGCCTGGCCAACATAGCAAAACCCCGCCTCTACTAAAAATACAAAAACTTAGCCAGGCATGGTGGCACATACCTGTAATCCAGCTACTCAGGAGGCTGAGGCAAGAGAATCGCTTGAACCTGGGGGGTACATGTCACAGTAAGCCAAGATTGTGCCACTGCACTCCAGCTCCCACCTGGGTAACAAAGCAAGACTTCGTCTCAAAAAAAAAACAAAATTAAGGGGCAGCAAAAAGCTCAGTAGTCAAGATGAATAATATTTAATTGCAATATTTTTTAAGATATCTGTACAAAAAATCATGATCTGTATACTGTAGACTATAATAAAATCTTGAATTTAAAAAAATCATGATAAAACATGAATATTTTAGATAAAGCCAGGATCAGTAGGAGTGATTCTCCCTTTCGCCTCAGGCTCTGCTGTGGCCCAGCACAGGGTCCATCCTGAGAACAGAGAGACCCCTTACATTTTGCACCTGGAGCCAGTGCCTCACTTGCCTCACCCTTGTCCCAGCCTCGAGTCCCAGAGGAGCAGGGGCAGGCAGTCCAGGGCCCTGAGGCCACTGCATTTGTGAAACATGACCTGACATGCACCCGACTCCTCCCGCCACCGGCCTCTCTGTGCGCCCTGTCCTCTGAGCTGCAGTCACAGCACAGCACAACCCATGGCCACCCTCCTCCTCCTCGACACTCTAGAAGCCGCTCCGTCTGAGTGAGGTGGCAGAATTTACAACAGGATGTGGTTATTGGCGCTGCACAGATATGTGAGGGGAGCCTAGACGTCTGCTGTGTTCATTCAGCAGGGTGGCTAAGGACCTCCTCCATGCCAGCCACCGGCCTAGACGAGAGGATGCAACAGGGAGCAAGAAGCCCGGGGAGCCTGGGCTGCCAGCCCACTCATAACCCCAGGAGTCTTCACATAAGACCAAGGAGACTTGAAATAAATGGCCAGAAATAAACCCTCAGATGACACGGTCAGGCAGAAGCCTCAGCCTCACAGGCAAGGTAGCCAATGGCTACGAAGACGCTGTGCAGCCCAGACAGATGTGGGTGGGAGCCTCACTGCATCGCCTAGAAGCTGTGGGATCTTGGACAGTTAACAGGCTCATTCCAAGGGTCAATTTTCTCATCTGTAGAGTGGAAAGAGTCAGGCTCCCTTCAGGGGCCCCTTGGGAGGAGCAGAGAATGGCTGTGAGGTGTGTGAGGTGCTTGATGAGCACCGTCTCTGTCAGGATTATGATGGCAGCACCGAAGTGCCTTCTGTTTCTATCCTGACCTACAACAGTGCCTCTTTCTGTCATCAAGCATAGGTAAGAGTTCATAAAAGAATAGCAGGCTCAGCCGGGCGTGGTGGCTCATGCCTGTAATCCCATCACTTTGGGAGTCCGAGGCGGGTGGATCACCTGAGGTCAGGAGTTCAAGACCAGCCTAGCCAACATGGTGAAACCCTGTCTCTACTAAAAATAAAAAAAGTAGCCAGACATGGTGGCAGGCACCTGTAATCCCAGCTACTCAGGAAGCTGAGGCAGGAGAATAGCTTGAACCAGGGAGGGAGAGGCTACAGTGAGCCAAGATTGTGTCACTGCACTCTAGCCCAAGTAAGAGTGAGACTCTGTCTCACACACAAAAAAAAATAATAATAATGGCAAACTCTTCCAGCGGCTCGCCAGTTCCTGCAGGGAGGCAGCCGGCAGCAGATGTAAGGTAGCCCTGCCGGTCAGGACACTTGGAGAAGGAACGAGATGCTGCCAGCACCACTCACGGGGTTTGCAAATAAACTGTCACATCTCAGCTCTCACCAGTGTGTGGCTGTGACAGACAGGTTAATGTGTGTGCAACACCCTCTTCCCTGCCACCCCCAACTTTAACACTTTCCGTTGAAAAATCCCAGGCTGCACAGAAAAGCAGCTTTCAAGTAGATGAAGGAATGTGTGAGCATCAGGTCTTCCCGGCAGGGGAGTGCGGACAGCCGGTGCCTGCATCCTTAGCCTGACTGTTGGCTGAATCACAGAATTTGCACCAAGGTTTCTAAGGATCGCCAGTCTGGGTGGCTGAAACTGGCAAAGTCCAGTGCCCATGTGTGGAGCCCAGGCTACCTGCCAGTTTGATAACAGGTTTGAATGGCTCTACCATGGAATTTTAGGCCAGAGAGAAAAGGCTGGAGCCCCTCTCTGTGGTACCTTTGGGCAAAGCCAGAAACAAGGAGGCGAAGAACAGTTCAGAGTTTTGAGCTGGAAGGTACCTCAAAAAACAGGTAGTCCAGTCCTTTTCAAATGTCCACTTTAACAGGGAAAACCTTGTTTAACTCAAATATAATCATATGTATAAATTCAATATGTATTTTTAAAAAGAAGAAAAAAACATGCTTTTCTGTGTTGCTCAACAGGGATGCTATTGAAAATTCCAGAAAGAATTTGTTTTGGAGAACGGTCCTGTTGCACAAAATATTTTGTATTCTTGGGCCCCATCCCTAAATATCGGGTCCTCCCCACCACCCCAAGTGACTGAAACTAAAAAGCCCCTGCACATTTCTAAATGCCCTCTGTGGTTACCACTTCCACCGCGAACTCATCCAGTCAAGTGGGGTTGCTGGGGGGAGGGCAGCCACTGAGCTTGAGATGGCGCCCCGGACCTGGCCTTTGCAGAGCACGCTCTGAAAATCACCGTGGGGTTGCCCAACAGCACCTGAGGCAGCCCATCCTCACTGTGTTACCTGGAATAAGCCCATTATCCTCTTTGGGCCTCAATTTTCTCCTCTGCAAAACAGAAATGATAATCTTTGCCTGTTCCACAGCACTTTTGTAGGGACCAAAACAGGCCCTGTGCGCAGCACACTTTGTAAACTCCCGAGCCCTTGCTGATGTACAGCATCTTTCATTGTATTACTCTCCTGTGGATATAAAGACACTGTTATCCAAGTCTTTTGAAAAGACTTACCATGGAAACCAAACAATAAAAGCAAAAAGCTCAGTCATAAGGCTTTCACTGAAATCTGCTTCCATTCGCATCCATTGCACACACAGCCCCCGGAGACGACGGCTGAGCTCCACTCCCACTGAGACACCTACTTCGGCTTTTGTTGGCTGCCTAGACAATCAGCCAACCTCGACCTGCAGCAAAGACTCAGCCGGCACCACTGGGAAGCCCACACTCAGAGAAAACTGCTCAGTTGGCCTCAGTCCCTTCCCTGCTACCCAAATGGTGCTTGAAAATGTATGACTTGAAAATATATCAGGAAAAAAGTTATAAACAGACACTTCACCTAACTTCACACCTGTACCAGGTCCAGATGTCACCATTTTGACAATGCCTGTATCATTTTCAGAGTTTTGACAGGTTGGAATCTAATTCATTAACAAAAGTTGAGGTTTTTGTTGAAAGGGGAATCTAAATGACATTACATTATGGAGGTCTCTCTTCCCCCAAATTATTTGAAAAGTAGTTCTCAAGTCCTAAAAGAGAAGGCTGTGCAGGTATGGTTTTCAGAATGAATGCAGAAAAAAAAAAATCCATTCTAACTTCACTGCAAGCTACAGCCAACGTTTCTCCAAGTTCCAGATCTTAGTAGGTGAAAGAGTTGAGTTTGTTTATTTATTTTCCTCTGTTCCTCATTTCTGTGTTAGAGGTATGCATTACCCTGAAATGAATGTCCTTCTAACATTCCCAAGTAAGCCCCAGAAGCCAGGAAGAGTTGCTTTAGTAGGCTTAGAATCAGCTTTGCAGGATAAAATCTCACAGTATCTCCACTTACTCCCGCCCTTAGCCATTGTTTTATCTAGTTTGGCTAAATACAACTTATAGTTCAAAGAGAAAATGCATGGCATGGTTTTGCTGGCTTCCTCAAAATATCCAAGGGATTCTACATGGGTAAATCTAATATAAATAAGAAGTACATGATTCCATTTCTCTGTAAACATGCCTGAGCTAAAGATAAATGGAAAGGGTGCCTGGCTTGAAACACTCTACTCTCTCCACATCAGAAAAAAAATAGCATGAACAAATAAAGCAGATCCAAAACACTGGCCCAGGATCGTCAAACACACAGGAGGAAAATACTGAAATGGCAAAAGAAAACATAAGTGAAACTTTCCATCTTCATTCACACTGGGGAGCTCAGACAAGCTAAAGCAGCAACTGAATTTTTAAGGATCATATGTGACTTTATTGTCACCTCTGGCAGTAGAGGTCTGGCGATCTTACCCACTGACCTGGAGCAAACTGCACTTGGCTGTGTCCGTCTTCACTGGTGTATCCCAGCTTGTTGCCAAGGAAAAATGAAATGGAAGCCCAGGCGCAAAAAGCCAATCATGGCAGCAGAAGAAAGGAAACCTGTTAAAATGTCTCTGCATCTCCATCACCTTTGCTTCTTTTTAACACTTACTCCTCTAGACCAGATGCTTGTGCTAATAAAGACCTATTAAATAAGCAATTCAAAAACTATACAAGAGCAAGCCTTCCCATGGTAAATGTTGATTAACCCATAATGGGCAGTGCACTTTCAAACAGAGGATCTGGGTGCTGGGCAGCATTACAGCGAGTTATTAAGCACGTGACTCCTCATTCAGTCAGACCAGCTTTGCCACTCGCTTTCTGTGTGACACGGGACAAGTCAATCTGATTCTCAGATTTGGCATTCGTCTAATGGGATTACTAACTATAACTATCTCATGATTTTTGTGTGCCTTAAAGAAATAATCCAGATAAACTCTTAACACATTGCCTGGTGTAAAATTCTTACAAATGTTAGTCATGGTTACTGTTATTATTAGAGATTTGAAAATATGCCACATGAGAGGCAAGTGAAACACCTTCTCTTAAAAAACCAGTGCACTCCCAACTCTCCATAACTTGCAGCTATGCAGCATTCACCAGTTACAGCACTTAATTTGAATTTTAAAATTTCTGTTCCCGTTTCTTATGCACCATTAAATCTGACAGAGTTGAAATTCCTCTGGGTACCTCGCCAGGCCCCTGCCTGCATCTGGACCCACCTGGATATTGCATGGATGTAAAGAGCACAGCCTGGAGTTTTCATCTGCATAGAAACAGTCTCACTCCAGCCAGCACTGCCTACACCAAGAACTGGCCAGTCTCTAAGAGAAATACTTTGTCTCAGAGAGCAGGCATAAGGATTTTCCATAGGCTCCCTATCCAAGAGGAACTTCCTGGTAATGAACCATGTGGTGTGTGGTGTGCTCATATTTACCCATTAGGCATACATGATGTCCAAATTAAAGTCAGCCTCCTTAACCTCAAATTAAGGGGGTGGTTGCAGCATCCCAGAGCATTGAAAATGCCAAAGGAGGCCAAGCATGGTGGCTCACGCCTGTAATCCCAGCACTTTGGGAGCCCAAGGTGGGTGGATCACAAGATCAGGAGTTTGAGACCAGCCTGGCCAGTATGGTGAAACCCTGTCTCTACTAAAAATACAAGAATTAGCCGGGTATGGTGGCAGGCACCTGTAGCCCCAGCTACTCAGGAGGCTGAGGCAGGAGAATTGCTTAAACCTGAGAGGCAGAGGTTGCAGTGAGCTGAGATCTTGCCACTGTGCTCCAGCCTGGGTGACAGAATAAGATTCCATCTCAAAAAAAAAAAAAAAATGCCAAGGGATTATAAATTATTCTATTATAAAGACACATGCACACATATGTTTGTTGCAGTGCTATATACAATAGCAAAGACTTGAAACCAACTCATATGCCCATCAATGACAGACTGGATGAAGAAAATGTGGCACGTATACACCATGGAATACCATGCAGCCATAAAAAAAGATGAGTTCGTGTCCTTTGCAGGTACATGGATGAAGCTGGAAGCCATTATTCTCAGCAAACTAACACAGGAACAGAAAAGCAAATACCACATGTTCTCATTCATAAGTGGGAGTGGAACAATGAGAACACATGGACACAGGGAGGGGAACATCACACACCAGGGCCTGTCAGAGGTGGGGGGCAAGGGGAGGGAGAGCATTAGGACAAATACCTAATGTATGCAGGGCTTAAAACCTAGATGACAGATTGATAGGAGCATCAAACCACCATGGCACATATATACCTATGTAACAAACCTGCACGTTCTGCACATGTATCCCAGAACTTAAAATAAAATTTAAAAAATACATACGCAAACTAGTACAAGTAAAAAACAAAGAAAGAAAATGACATCCCTGGGCTGAGGGAGGTGTGCAGGTCTGGATAAGCAATCACTGATGTAGGACACCAGGTCCGCACCCAAGTAGCACTGACAGAGGCGGGCACAAAACAAGATGCCTTTCCTCCCTCCATCTCCCACAGATGTACTCTCTTTGCTCTCACACGGTTGTTGTGGTTCTGCCACATTATCAAGCTTTTAAATTTACTTTTATTTGTGAGACTGAGTTAGTAGTGTCATTTTCCCACTCAGAATAAGGAAATACAGCTCCCACTCACAACCAAAACTTTTTGGCCAGGTATAGAGCAAGAAGCATGTGTATCTATCAGCAATTCCATCTAATCAGTCAGTACCTCAAAGGAGGACAGTGGTTGAAAAAGCTCCAATAAGATGATGAGTTAATGCACTTTGCTGCTTCTTCCTCTGAACCAAATTCCGAGACACCCAGGAAGCAAAAAGAAATGTGGTGAACCCCAAAACTCATTGTTACTGCTGTGAGACTCACTTGAGAACACAGGCTGGGTCGCTATGCAGAGACAGTATCCTAGGCTGGAGAAGGGCCAGGCCACCGATGAGCACGAGGCCAGGGAGAGCTGTCAGTCTCTGCCCTTTCCTTTCCCCAACATGGACCTGGGAAGATCAGTATCAGCCCAGCAACTAAATGAAATGAAATATAGCAATGACCGCCCAGCCTAGCACCTGCTGGAAATGAATGGACATATTGGCACAGCCCAAAGCAGAATTAAGAAGGTCTCTGAGGAAAAAAGTTGCCCTGTTAGGGAAGAGGTACAAATAGAGAAAGGGTCCCTGATACAGTTCCAAGGCAATATGATTCAGGAGGAAAGAAGGAGTGATTAAATAAGAACAACGGCTCATTTAACAATGTGTACCAGAGGGAGCAGATTTCATGAACACAGAAAAAGAACCTAAAAGAAAAGAAGCCCTATAATCCCAGCAGTATTAGAGGCTGAGGCAGGAGGATTGCTTGAGGCTAGGAGTTTGAGACCAGCCTGGGCAACATAGGGAGACTCTATCTCTACAAAAAAATTAAAAATATAACAGGAATTGTACCAATGTAAATGAGTTGAACGCACCAATCAGATTAGATTTTTTTTTTTTCTGATCTCGCATTATTCGTTTGCAGGACACCCTTTTAACAATCATTAAAAATGTAAAAAAGATAATCAGAAAAATCTGAACCAAAAATAAGCCAACATAATTGTCACACAAAGTTTTGTAAAAACCATAATACACAAAGAGGGACATTAAAAATTGGTAAAACACTGAAAAAGAATATGAAGGTAAAATGAATATATATGTACTTAACAATGTGGTCGCAAAACATAAATCAAGTCTGAGGAGAATGCAATAAACTGCGGTTAGATTTTCATAAGCCCCTTTCAGGAACTGACAGAGAAAAGAGACAAAAGTAGAGAAAGGAAAATCATTGATAAGCTCAAGTGTTAGATATATACAGTTCTGCATGAAAGACAGAAAACATTCTTTTAAAACAATCATGAAATGTTCACAAAAATCTGCCATATACAATCTCACACAGGAACCTCAATCAACTTCCTGAAGTCACACACACACTATGTTCTTTGAGTATCTTGAATAATTTATACCAGAAAATTAGATAACCTAGAACAGAGGCCCCCAACTGTTTTGGCACCAGGAAATGATTTCATAGAAGGCAATTTTTCCATGAACCAGGGCTGGGAGACGGTTTCAGGATGACTCAAGGGCATGACATTTATTGAGCACTTCATTTTTATTATTTTTACATTGTAATATGTAATGAAATAATTATACAATTCACCAGAATGTAGAACAAGTGGGGGTCCTGAGCTTGTTTTCCTGCAACTAGACGGTCCCATCTGGGGGTGATGGGGGACAGTGACGGATCATCAGGTATTAGATTCTCATAAGGAGCGCGCAACCTAGATCCCCGGCATGCACGGTTTGCAATAGGGTTCGGCCTCCTGTGAGAATTTAATGCCGCCACTGATCTGACAGGAGGCGGAGCTCAGGCAATGATGCGAGAGATGGGAGCAGCTGCAGATACAGATGAAGCTTTACTCGCCCTCCCACCATTCATTTCCTGCTGTGCGGCCCAGTTCCTAACAGGCCATGGTCCAGTATTGGTCCATGGCCCAGGGGTTAGAGACCCCTGACCTAGAAGAAATGGGCAAATTATTTGAAACATACATATTACCTAAACTAACTCAAGAAGATAGAAAATCTCAGCAGACCCATAACAAGTAAAAAAACTGAATCAGTAATCAAAAAAATTTCCAACAAAAAAATGTTCTATGCCAGAAGGCTTACTGGTGAATTCTACTGAAGCTTTTTAAAAAAAAAAAAAATTAACAGCAGTCTTTTTCAAACTCTTCCAAAAACTTGAAGAAGAGGAACATTTCCTAACTCATTGTATAAGGCCAGCATTGCTCTAATACCAAAGTCAAAGCACTACAAGAAAAGAAAACTACAGGCTGAGTGCAATGGCTCACGCCTGCAATCCCAGCACTTTGGGAGGCCTAGGCAGGTGGATCACAAGGAATTTAGCACAAGCCTGATCAACATGGTGAAACCCCGACTCTACTAAAAATACAAAAATTAGCCAGGTGTGGTGGTGCACACCTGTAATCCCAGCTACTCGGGAGGCTGAGGCAGGAGAATCACTTGAACTCCAGAGGCAGAGTTTTCAGTAAGCGAAGATCACGCCACTGCATTCCAGCCTGAGCGACAGAGTAAGATTCCGTCTCAAAAAAAAAAAAGAAAAAAGAAAAGAAAACTACACACCAATAATCCTTTATGAAAATAAATACAGAAGTCCTCAACAAATTACAGTAAGTCTTCACTTAAGGTCATGGATAGGTTATTGGAAACTGTGACTTTTAAGCAAAATAACATACAGCAAGTCCTTCCATAATGCTTCCTGTTCAACTTTATTTTATGTTAATGTTCATGAAAAAAAATTGTTTTTGTTTTAGGTCATTTTGCTTAAAGTCACAGTTTCCAAGGACGTGTTGATGATGTTGAGAACTTACTGTACTAGCAAGTTGAGTTCAGCAGCATGTTCAAAGGAGTATACTCAATGACCAAATGGGATTTATCCCAGAAATGGAAGGATGTTCCAATATACAATAAACTAACCAATAATAACTATCAAAATCCCAATGACATTTATTGCAAAAATAAAAAAAAACTCATTCTAAAATTCACATGGAATTTCAAGGGACTCCAATTAGCTAAAAGTATGTTGAAAAAGAAGAACAAAGTTGAAGGACTCATACATACTTCTCAATACAAAAACTTGATTTACAAAGCTACAGTAATCTAAACAGTTTGGTACTAGCATAAGGATAGATATGTAGACCAATGGAGTAGAACTGAGAGCCTAGAAATAGACTCTCACATCTATGGTCAACTTATTTTTATCATTCAATGGGGAAAGAACAGATTCTTCAAAAAATGCTACTGCAAAAACTGGATATCCATATGCAAAAGAATAAAGTTGGACCCTTCCCTTACACCGTATACAAACGTTACCTGAAAATGGACCAGACACCTAAACATAAGAGCTAAAACTATAAAACTCTTGGGAAAAAAACATAGGGACAAATCTTTATGGCCTAAATCTAAATCCTAGCATGTTCCAAATATACTGTCAAGTCAATGTCTTTGGGCTTCCTGTTTGGTTATCTACAGAGGATGGATACTAATATTAACTAATAGTCCTTGTACCTCATCCAGCAATTCAACAAGCAGCCACTGAACATGTTACGTGGTAGAGACTGAACCAGTTGGTGGGGACAGTCACAGGAGACACAGTTCCAGCTCTCAAGATTCTTATTCCTCAAGGGCGCTGACATCATACAAAACAAGAGAAGGAAATTTTGCAAGAACGACCACAAAGCAAAATTGCACAGAAACCACAGGTTACACAACGAAGTTCCAGGTATTTGATAATTGATTTGGACTTGGCTGAGAAGAACCTACTTTTTTTTTAAGACAGGGTTTTACCGTGTCACCCAGGCTGGAGTGCAGCGGTGCAGTCATGACTCACTGTAACCTCAGCCTCCCTGGGCTAAGGTTGATCCTCCCACCTCAGCCTCCCAAGTATCTGGGACTACAGGCACATACCACCATGCCAGGTTAATTCTGTATTTTGTAATTTTTGTATTTTTGTTTTACCATGTTGTCCAGGCTGGTCTCAAACTCCTGGCCTCAAGTGATTTACCAGCCTTGGCCTCCCAAAGTGCTGGGATTACAGACATGAGCCACCGCAACTGGCCAGGACCTACTTTCTGATCCTGGTAATGCTGTGCAACATGTGAGCTCCTTCAGGGCAGGGGCAAAAGCTTTTCAATTCTACAATTCCAGTGTTCAGCCAAACAAGAGTGTATTACATTTTTGTTGAATGCATGAATGTAGAACAGACGTCAGTTTGAGCCAGTATTCCATGTTCTATATTTCTACATCAAGACCCAGGTATAGAAAGAACTGGGGCCTGTGACTGGAGGCAGACTTTACTGCATCCACAAGCAGCTAAGCATGATTCGGTGCTGAACTGGAGACAACGTCCAACCCCACATGCAGTCATAATTCCAGGACTTACGTCAGACTATTGGAGAATTTCATTATCTGTTGGCCAACTGTGAATCAAATGCACACAATGGTGAGAAAGAACAAAATCCATCATAAAGCCTTAAAAAAACCATCTGCTTTCCAAATGCTAACCCAGGAATAAATGAGCACCTACTGGAGTGCTCGCTGACAATACGGGCAGGAGGATAACCTCCCAGTAAGGTTCTTGGAAGAATGACAAGAGACGCAAAAGGCCTGGCAACTAGAGGTGCTCAGTAAATATTGGCAATTAAATACACAGTGGACCTTCTGTACATATGAGTTCTTCTTCTCCCTCCTTTCTCCCACTCTTCTACCTTTCCAAGAGAGGCAGGTAACCATGAAATAGAGAAATACTTTGAGGAATTTTCCTGCACAACTCTGGGCATATTGAACTGCAGAAAAGCATAGCTGCTGTGGCAGCATGGAGAGGCCAGGGATGCTGGTGCCACAGGGGGATTCTGGAAGAAGGAGAGACTAGATCTGGGGGAAGAACCATCTGTCTCTGTGAAAGACCCCAACTTTCCTTCAAAACCTTGTCATCAGGCCTTTGCCCAAACTTAACAACAGATACTTACGTAAAACCGCCTACGTGCCAGGCACTTTTCTAAGTGCTTTACAGGGAATCCTAACAACAGTCCAGTGACACAGACACCATTATCACCCCCATTTTATAGATGCAGATGCTCAGAACTAGAAGGATGAAGTCCAGAGATTCTCAAAACTGCCTGGGATTTAGATCGGTACCTCCAGGAAATGTGTGAAAATGTAAATTCACATGCTTCAGGATTAGCTAAAGTCGCTAAGAAATAAGAAAATTGAGGGCTGACAAGAAGACCAAGGTGGAACCTTGAGAAACCACAGCTTCATTATGGGACAGATGGAGGAAGGACTGACCTCAGGGTGTAGCATGAGAGGTGGCAGGAGAGCCAAGGCAGGGTGCTGTCTTGGCCATTCAAGGAAGGGCGTTCAAACATGAGGTCATGTCAACCATTTCAGGAAGGTATTGAGAAGTGTTTGCTGGGATTGGCAATTAACAGGTCACTTACGACTTTGGTGAGAAGAGTTTTACTGTCATGCTGGGGAAAGAATAACAGCCTTTCCCCAGATGGTGTGTATGTGAGTTGTGATTTTGAAAATACGGATGCAGGAGGCAATTACCCCTCAATTTCAGTTAGATAGAAAAGGGGGCAGGCAGATGGAGCTTCCTTCATTGCAGAGAGAGACGACCACAGGATGCGTCATAGACAGTGACCAACTCCACTCAGCCATGGAGAAAAACGGCAGTTCTCAGATAGTAAATACAGTTGTCCCCTCTTACGCAGAATCAGCTGCCATAAACTTAAGTGATGGTTCAAGGTCACTGTGAACCCAGGGCCCACCCTGAAATGCTGTCCATGTGTCTGCCTCTAGTCCTTTTTCGGCTCCTAAAGTTCAATTATTCTTTGCCCTTACAGCCACTATGGTGTGTCTTGGAGAGAAAACATAGTTCTTCATGGTTTGCCTGTAGTCGAGGGAGGAATCTGAAAGCTCACTGTTTCTCCCGCAACACAAGGAGCATCAAGACTTCAAAAGAGGAACTACTTATGCTGTCATCACCACAGCGGTCACTTCTGCAGGATTTCTTTCTCTGATGCCACACTGGTGAGACAGGCTTGGCTCAAGTCCAAGAGGGGAGAGGAGGGCGTTGCAGAGACACTGAGTCACCCTGCCTCCTCCACGCCTCACTGCACTTCCTCCTCCTCCTCAAGTTAAAGGCCAGCCTCTCATGCTCATGCCAAGTTCTGTTAAACACATATATGCCAAAAAAAGGAGGGGGGGGCTTCAGAGAGGGCACATTTTTTAACATGAAAAGAAATAAGGAAAGCCTCCTTCAAAAATAAATTTGAAAATAAGTAATCTTTCCCCCACACTACTTAATACCTCCACAATGAGGAAATTTTCCAATTGTGAAGATGTAAGGAATAAAATCAAAGGAATGAATGCTCCCCTATGTTAATGCAGGCCTCTTTAAAATGATCCTAATTTCTCCCAGAAGCTCTGGAGGGTAGACTGCAAGGTTTGTCTTAATATAGAACTACTCCCTTCTCTCCACATGTTTAGAACTAGTGTGAACATGGTGATATCGCTGCTCAAAACTGCTGCATTACAAGGGCTACAATCATGCATTGTGCATTTGAACAGCCTGTTGCTAAGAACAAGCATCAACCCCAGGACGACCCCACTCAGCAGATCTGGCCAACTCCCGCCCAGAGCCGTTTCCTGACCTCTGGTCAGAGACAGAAAGCCCATTGGACCCTAGGCCCAGGCAAGTGTGGAGGATTCCCAGGCAGGTGACGTGGTAAAATGTTGACGATTAGCTCTGCCTGTCTGCAGGATAACGTCTGCCTCCCACCCACCCTTCCTGGTCCCAGCTTAGGAATGTACGCAGCCCTCTTATGTGCATAGCCAGCAGACCTGCGAAGTAGATTGCACAGAGGTTTTACAGCATCGTTCCTATTTAACTGATCAAGGACTTGAGCCTTGTAGTTGTACAGAAATAACTAAGCAGTTGCTGGACTAAAACCCCCAGCCTCTGAATCGCACCCCCATTAAACTCACTTTCAGCCCTGGTGTACCCTCGTTCCCCAAGAGGCTGCCCCCGTGGTGCTGAAAACAGGAACTGACCTGCTTGCAACGGGAGCCTAGCATCCTGCTCTTCGCATGTCCCCACACTGCCCTCGAAGGCTGACTGCCCAGTGGGCACCGTCCGTCTGCAGATCACTCACTTTGGACATTCAGAGACCTCCGTCTCACAGCAGGGCTGCCCGTGTCTATACCTCCTGCTTCTCCCATGCCACTTATAACCTGTTTCAGATTAGTTTTAACAACTGTTTTCTGGAGGGTTTCCAAACTCTCCTCCACCAAACAATCAAGGAAAGGGATAGAGCCGGCCCCATGGGGAGGAGGTGGAGCCCTCCCCGCCCTGGAGCCACCTCTAGCAAAGGCAACTCCACCTAGGGTGAAAGTTACGATAACTTGTGAAAGTGATGATGTTCAATTATGTTATATGTTATGTGCTTCTGTTTTTTGCACTTCTCTGTAAATGACCCTCTTCCTAGTGAGTGGAGGGGTGTAGCAGTGTTGGCGGAGAAGTACTAAGATGTGAAAGTGAATGCCAAAAGAAAGGTACAGGGTTCCACATGAGCATCTACAATAGGATTATCAAATCTACAGAAAGGCTTTGTCAGGAGAGAAAGGGGTTTCCTCAATCCCTCTTTCTACCTTTCTTTAACATTTCAGAAGGCAAGCCGGGCAAACCTGCTCCCAGAGTTCTACCTGAGACAGGTCTCATCCATTTCCCTGATGAATGGAGAGAAGAAGGAAGACACAGAGAGAGGGAGAAATCTGGTGACAAGGAATGTGTTCCCCACCCCCTGAGGCCTGCATCTCTCAAAGGGAGCCTCAGGGGCTTTAGAGGCACTGGGTTAGGTGTGGGGAGCCCAAACCATTGGCTGAGCGCATGCTGCTGGGACCTTCTGGGGCAGTCTGCCATTTGCAACATGAAGTAGGAGCAGTGGTGCCCAGGAGGCATGGGAGGCGACTAGATGGATGATTGGAGGACATGCCCTGCGTCTCCATGGCTGGTGGGGGGCAGGTCAGGGCCCAGAAGTTCCCCATGCCTCCGTGAAGACAAGTGGAAGTGATGAGAGGCAGCTGGGTTGGCCTCTACCTGGATGTGAGTGAAGAGGCCACAGGGGGAGGCTGTGAGACCAAACACATGGCCACCACCATGCTACAGAAAAGTCACAGTATTAACTACAGTCATATTTGGGTGCCACCTTCAAGAAACAAGCTGAATCACACCACTCCCCACCGCCACCACCACTACCCTGGTCCAAGTCAGTTTCATCTCCCATGCTGACTTCCTTTCTGCTGCATCGGCCTCTGTACTGGCTATCTTGTTTCCACTCTTGGCCCTTACAGCGTATTTCACCAAGGAGCCAGAGCGACTCCTGTAAAAATGTAGCAAAGACTGTGACACTTCTCAAGTCAAAACCCTCCAATGGCTTCCCAATTGATTTGAAACACAATCTAAAGTCCTCACCATAGCTAATTGGATGCTACATGATCTTGGCCCTCTCAAGCTCCATTTCCTACTGGGTCACCCTCTCCCACTCCACTGCAGTCCAGGACAACCTGGCTGACCCACAGACACGCCAAGCAGGCTCCCAGAGGCTCAGCCTCTTTGCACTTGTTTGTCCCTCTGCCTGGAATGTTCTTCTCTCAAGATCCTCTTGGCTTGCACCCTCATTTCACTCAGGTCTCTTCTGTCACCTCCTAGGCCAGGCTGTGCTTAAACCACTCTTCCCAAAATAGCACCCCCCTTGTCACTCCCTATTTCCTTACACTGCTTCCTTCTTCTTCCTAATACTTACCACCAAGGACATTTTATATTTATTTGCTCCCTCTCTGTCTCTCCAAACTAGAAAGGAGTTGTGAGGGCAAGGACTGTTGTTTACTGCCTGTCTCCAGCACCAGTACATTGCCTGGTGCATAGTACATGCTCAGCGAACATTTGTTGAATGAATAAAAGTGGCACACTCAGCATCTGTAAACTTCAGAGCTCATGGTCTCAACCACTTTTCTACACTACGCTCCGGTATTGGGACATGCTGACCAATCCAAAGAGCAGCTGTAAGCAATGGACACACACGCAGGTGTGCTTGGCAGTCCTCATTAAATCTCTGTCCAAGAGAAGGCACATCCTGGACAAAGGCCTCAGTTATTCGGCTTCTAGGGATGGGGAATGTATAAACTATAGAAAGGTCAGTCAGCTAACAAAGTGCAAAACTATTAAACATCTAATTCACTATCATGATACCTGTTCTACACTCTTTATACCATTAAATGCCATGTGAAATTACCATGTGTATTTGTTGTTTATCATGTTTCTGTTTGCCATGTAAGCCTTATGAGAGCAGACAACTTGCCTTCAATGTGGAATGACTGGAACAATAAATAAATTAATGAATTCATGAAACTGATTTGTTTAGTTCTGTTTTCACAGCTCCCAAACAACTTCCTAATTATAATGTTACTTCACAGAAAGATGATGTCCAGGTCAAACTCATGCAAATATCATACTCACTGGGTAATATAGTGGTGTTTTCATCTACACATCAGTTTCTTAAACCTTGATTAGTATGAATTTGTCTTTGAAAATCTACCGTAGTCTCAACATGCAAAATAAAAGTAAAAATCAGAAGACCAGTCTCTGAAATAGAATGAAGTCACCAAAATAAACTTCTCTTTAAGAGGCTTCATGACTGTTGCAATAAATTAGAAAAAAGGTAGAATGAAATCCTGTGATTAGTATCAGTCACTTGTCTCATGATTCTCTAATTTATTCCAACCAGTTGGACACAGAGGGCAGTGATCTTTGTGATTTTGTAGATCTTAAAAGAGAGTACTGAGAAGTTTAGGGGAAAAAAAAGTGCCATGATTGATTGGTGATGTCTGCCATGGCACAGGAAGGAGGAGGGTAGCATTTACACCATGCATCTGACATCCCTCACCTGGACAGTCTTTAGTCTTTCCATTTCCTTCAAAAGTTCAGACATCTTTTCAGTCCCTGATTATAGTGCACCACAAGATCTAATCAAGGGAGTCATCCATCTGAGGATTTTCTACTTCCCCTTCCTTGTTGTTTCCTGGATGATTCATGTAGGAAAAGTTACTTTTCATCCTTCAATTCCTACCAAGTTTGTTTCCTTGTTCACAAGGTGCCAGCTAGACCCTCTTAGACCCTCCATTAGAGAACAATAATCCATGGGCAATTACTTGTTTGCAAAATCCTGTGCACTCTGGTTCCAACATTCAAGCTGAAAACAAGAGCATCCCAGCTCAACTTTTTATTGGTGTTACTCATGTATGCTTCAACTCATCTCTTACACTCTGCTTCTAAAATTAGGCATTGGAACAAATGCCATTGCTGCCTCAGATGGGTTTGTTTTTCTTATCTCATAGGTCAAGAAGACATCCTCCACTCCTGCTCCCGGACCTGCCTGGACTACCTGGAAAAAAAAATTGTAAGCATCTTATCAGTAGCCAAGTTTTCTCATTGGGGGCTATAACCCTCATGTGACCAAAGAGAAGTCCAAAGCATGCTGCAGCTAGAAGAGCAGAAGGCCTTTCAGAAACAATCACTAAATACAACTCAAGACTCCAAGCTCAACTCACAGAGTGTGATTCTAATTCACCTCTCATTATGCTAAAACTGGACCCTTAGGGCTTATTAGAAGTTTCTAGTGGGGGACCCAGCCCTGTGTGTACCCATAACAAAGAATGATCTTTGTCTGGAAAGGTTGTCCTCTCAAACCCAACATGCAGCTGCAGGAGACCTGGCCGTGGAGGGGAAAGGGCAGGTCGACCCAGGGAATATGATCAGCGGGCAATGCAGTGGCAAAAGCAGCAGCTGCATTGCCCCTGGATCTGTATCCAGTTCTCAGGGAACAAAACCTTTTTTCACTTTCATCTCTAAGGCAACACAGTCAATTCTCTGAAGGTAGGGGCCATGTCTTATTTTTTTTATTTATTGCTAAAATGGGCTCGCAGTAAGTATTTATACTTTGACAGTAGGGTGGGCATGATAACCACTTTACAGATGGGGACAGGAGACAGCTCAGGTTGTCTGGCTACCACCTAGAAGCTTGATGACTGAATTAACAAATTACTAGTAAAGCACAAAGAGTAGACAAAGAGATGATCTGACTTCTAACCTCGAAGCAAACATTTAAAACATGACTTGTACACTGGTAGAAAGTAATATCTCCTTTCCTTAGAGTACTGGAACATCCCATATTACTCTAGTCTTCCCTACTTCACACAACTTCTACCCCTATGAGATTATATCATATTCAGGTTATCCACAGCTGGTATGGTCTCAATAGCCAATGGATGAAAAGAAATGAAATATTAAGAATCCTTTGGAAAGTGAAGAAAACACAATTTCTGAATGTAGTATGAATCAGAATCATCATATTAAAACACCAGTAAATAGCTGGGCACAGTGGCTCACACCTGTAATCCCAACACTTTGGGAGGCATAGGTAGTCAGATTGCTTGAGTCCAGGAGTTCAATACTAGCCTGAGCAACATGGTAAAACCCCATCTCTCGAAATTAAAAAAAAAAATCCAAAAATTATCTGTGTGTGGTGGTACATGTCTGTGGTCCCAGCTACTTGAGAGCCTGAAGGAGGAAGATCACTTGAGCCCAGGAGGCAAAGGATGATGTGAGCCGTGACTACACCACTGCGCTCCAGCCTAGAAGACAGAGTGAGACCCTGCCTCAAAAAAAGAGAAAAAGACACCAATAAATTTTCAAAAGGAACTAATATTTACTGATGGGACCCATGAGTCAACCACTGTGTGAGCACTTCATATAAAACATCTCACTTAAATATGTTGTTTTTGACTTCTAATCATATTGATTTTTGCATATTTTTGTTCTTATGGAGCTCTAGATCTAGAAACTTTGTGAGACGGTCTATAAATAGAACTGGGGAGATCCGCAGATTGATCAGTTGCTCCCCCATTTCCTTTAAAAACATAATTTAAGCCTTGATTCTGTGTAAATTATTTTAAAATAAACACAAATATTTATGATAAAAGAAGAACAAAATCAAATTTCAGTGACACCACTAAATCTAATGGCACATGAGCTATTTAGAATAATGTTTATGAGCATTTAACACTCAGCAAATTTACAATCGGGAATTGTTTTAATATGACTCATTAGGTTGACAGGCTCCTCTTAAGAGGAAGTCATGTTGAATCTATGGATTTTTGAAGCGTGCATCTAGACCTTGATCAGGCTGTGGGCAGACACCTCAAATCAGAGTCACCTAGGCCAACACCAATCATTTGGCTGTTGTTTGTTTCATTTTACACCAGACAGTAAGTGGCTGAGAGTACATCTTGCCCTTGCCATCTCAAAAATCAACGTTTCATTTATAAGAAACAAGACTATTTACATGAGCTTAAAACAGTTTCTTTGTGGAAAATCTGTTCTGATCAATTAAAAAAATACACTTTGATTCTCACCTGTTTTCTCATCAGCTTCCCCAAGCAGGAGGATGCATTGACTCCACGTTGAGTGTTTATAGCTAACAACATAGATACATATTTTAAGCGCCTGCCATGTTTTAGCTAGTTAACTCAATTATCCACATTCTACCCATGTGAGGTAGTATTATTTCCCCTTGTTTTAGAGATGAAGAAACATCTCTAAAAGAGATGAGGCACATGAAAGTTAAGGAACTTGGCCAGAAGCACCCACACAGAAGAAAACTGCGGAACTGAAATCCCAAACCAGGCCTTTTAGATCCCAGACTCATTCTCAAGCTGAGGTGGACCAGTACTCATCAGCACCATTCCAGAACAAAACTCAGGAGATACAAGTCTGTAGCCAGAGGGTGAGCTAACTCACAGGGAAAAGGCAGGTGTCTGTGCCCCAGCCAAGCCTTGCAGCCTGGTTTGAACTGCCTGGGGTTTGCTGGGGCAAAAAGAAGCATTCACCTTCACAATAGAATGAAGTTCATCAAAGACGAAATGAGCAAGAATGACCAGCTAGGGAGAAGCAAGCAGCTTTAAATCTGCTCACCTATCTTTAAGTGCCAGCAGCAGACAAACAGCCACCACTAACAGCACCAGGACTGCTACTAACACTGCCACTGCCAGCACCGTGAAAATGCCACTGCCACCCAGCTCCGCCATCCCTACCACCAACTCACTCGCATTCCTCTTTATCTCTTCTGTGCACTGGCTTTTTCCATCTTTCCCATCCCCTCTTCCTCAGCTGTCTCCCACTAACCAACAGAAAACCAGAGAGGTTGTTATCACCAGCAGAGGAGAAAAGAAATCATTCTGTTTCTTAACTCCCACTCAATCCTTGGCAGGATTATAGACTTAAACTTGGAT